>NC_137193.1:45633767-45751267 GCF_960531495.2 Zeus faber
TTCGACTTCAGATCCATAAGACAATCTCTTACCTCGTTTCTTTGCGTGGAAAAAAAATACTTAGCTTTGATTCATTGATTTAGGGTCGTCACGTTAATTTAGTGTGCGTCCCCATCAGCAGTTCTTTCCCCTTTGGATCACTGACAGAGATGAGTCAGTTCAAAGGGAAGGGAACAAGACGTCCAGAGGAGGAACATGTGACCAGTGACTAAGTGTGCTGCGGCAAGTTCAATTTGAGTTGATTTCCCTTTTTAGAAAGTGAGGCTACTGATGAAAAGCTCTATGTTTGGAAACCAACCGAGGTCCTCATTATGACCTTCCAGTTTGCCATGCAGGGGTCAGAGCACAGCCTGTGACCCAGGGTGCAAATGCAACATAAACATGCATAATGCAAGACAGAACTTGGGAGAAAGCGATCTAGATCAAATAATTCCTTATATAACGAAATGACCATCACATCATACAAGATTTAGCGTGACTGTCGCGTGCACTCCTTGCTCCATCCTTCCTCGGTAGTCTGGCTGTTGTCCAGCAGAGTCTGCAGTTTACTTTGAGGACCACTCGGCTTCTCCACCAGATTTCTTCAGACAAGGTTACGGAAGCCCTGGTTGAGTAACAGTCTAGCGCCTGGAAGGCCATTGGGACACCTTCCAGAATGGAAAGTCAAATATAGGCTATATGAAATGTAGAAAACACTGTGGTGTAGCGTGATGTTGCCTAGAGGGCTGTGATTGGCCCACAGGCCAGAGGTTCTAAAAAATGAAACCGCTTAGAAAGTTGATTTCAGCAGAACCAATACTGAAAAAGAAACAAAAAATATTTTATTGTTCCCCGAAGCAATTCCAACCAACAGATGTCCTGCCTAACACCGGAGTCTTCAGCATACCTGTCTGGTTATCGTAGCATTCCAGAGTAACTAGTAAAACAGGGAAAAATATGTACAAAAACAAATAACTCATCTGATACAGAACATTTTGAACCAACGCACAAGGAAACACTTCAGTTTTACCACAGATTTGTCACTAAGTCTCATCTCAAAAATATGTAGAAAGACAAAAAAAAAAAAATCGAAACTTGGAAGGAAAACAAGTGATACCAAGCACTGACTACCAAACTGTGACAACGGGGTGTGTTTAAAACCTTCAGGCGACGCTCCTCTTAAAAGGAACATATCAAAAGGTCGAACTAAAAACAAGGTTCGAAATACAAAAAGGTTTGGGAAATTCACAAGGGGCTGACAAGTTTTCCATCACAAGTTAACATGTGAAGAGGGATTCAATTAGGTAAAGCAGAAAGCTTTCAAAACCGCAGACTGGTGTCATTAGGTCCCCTGTACTGTTTACCAAAAAATAATTGATTGCGCCCATGAGATCTGCTCAATCAGCTCCTTGAAGCCAAATGATGCAAAACTAACAGGCTACTTTCAATGAAAAGGGTTTGAATATCAAGGATTTAATCAATACACACAGACCGCATAAAAAAACAGCAGAAGCAGAATTTCCATTCAAAGAGACACATTCTTCTCAGACGTAATGGGGGGTGTCGCTAGTTTGCTCTACATAATGTGAAATGTCCCAGCATGCGCCGTCGGGGGAACGGTCAGTAGCGGCGTCCGAAGGCTCCGCTCTGCATCCCGCTGCTCTGCATCAACTGGTTCTGTCGGTTCAGCGCTCCAGACAGAGACTGCGACGTTCCAGTGTTCATGTAGCCTCCGCGGCTAGAGCCACAAAGAAAACATAACATTAGCTTCAGCGCTCAAAACTAACAATGCACCATTTTGATCAAGCACAAATCAAGATTTTAGTTGTGAAATGGAAGTCTCAGATTAGTAAAAATCTTGAAAGGATTTTAAAAGACGATTCATTTGAATTGACTATTAAATAGGATGATTTAACAAATTGCTGGCTTTATTTTTTGACTCCAATAATGTTGTGTTCATTTTAATGTTAATTATTTCTGTGTTCCAGGTCCAAAATGACCGCCCATTATAGCTGATTATAAATCTATAATAAATATATTATCACCTGTTGTTAGATGTTTTTCATCAACTTAAGTTCTTGTAAACATTACATGTTTTGAATTTCCATTTATTATTTATAGCCTGTAGGCCTCAATGACCTGAGCTCATACAACTCTTTGGTAAAAAAAAACAACCAAAAAAACGTATAGATTATTTTGACTATGGAAAATACTCAGAATAATCATATTGTGTTATTTATCAGACTACTTTGTGTCAATGTTTAACACGGACATTTATTTTGAAACCGTTTTAAATTCTAAAATAGTGGCACAAATAAACATCTGTTGTGTTCCCAGTCAAAACTGACCGGTATGATTTTACAAGTAAAGAAAGGACATAGGCCCAAACTACACATGAAACCTTTACCATATTATGTGTATCTTTTGTGTGTGTGTGTGTGTGTGTGTGTGTGTGTGTGTGTGTGTGTGTGTGTGCGCGTGTGTGTGTGCGCAAACACATGCATGTGGGAGTCTGGGAGAGGAAGTGTGTCCACTATTTGTAGTCTCACCCATTCATTTCGGACCAGGAACACCGCAGGTGTACAAAAGTTAAATAAAACACCCAAAATTTAATGAAAATGATCAAAATTTATTGTGTGTGTTCAGATGCCCTGTGTGGACAAAGTCATGGAACCTTATGACAATCAGATTAAATGAACTACATTTTCCAGAGAGAAAACTTGTAAATCGGCCCAATTCGACCGGAACACAACAGGAGGGTTAAAAGGGCAACAGAACCACAGCAGCTTTGCTCTGTCGACGCCATGAGTCAAGATTCAACAAAACTCTACTTCTTTACATCGGAAGCAAATCCACCGACCCTGGCAAATGCTTGAAAGGAATCAAATTTGGTTCAAAATATCTGACAGACGCTGGCTGGTGTGACTGCGGCGTTAAAATAAATGTATTGGTGCAGCGTCGCTGGTGGCAGCAGTATTCACCTCGCCATGCCCCCGCGTCCCATGTGGCTCTGTCCTGGGATGGCACCGTCTCGGTCTGCAACACATCAGACCACACAGCTCTGAGCACAACGCCAAGTGAGAACCTTTCAATGTTCCTCATAGTGTCGAGAAGCCTCCAGACCTCCATTTTATTTAACATTTGAGGGTGTTTCTAGGATTTGGTTTAAAATGTTTTTGGCACAATAAGCTTTCGGGTGAGGAACCCCAGCAAGGGGAGCGAGACTGGTTTAACGCCCAAAGGATAATCCAAGAGAGGTAGAGGCCTGGAGTGATCTATGATAAAACAACTCATCTTACTCTGCCACGTTCGGTCTCCGTCCATTTTCCGACTGGAGTCCCAGTCACGGCCGCCGTCTCTAAAGAAAAGTAGAACGGACATGTAAGGACAACCCAGGAAGGTTTTACTCATTAAGTGTCACTGTGAGCGCCACGAGCCGTGCTCTGACCTGGTGTTCATGCGCTTGTCGTAGCCTCCGCTCCAGTTGTCCCTGGCACCGTGTCTGTCTGAGCGGTCTGAGAAGTGCTGCATGGAAAGAGACGCTAGTCAGAGGAATGATGACGGACAATACCCAATTCGGTTGTTTTTTTTAAGTGAAAAGTTAAACCCATCCATTAAGGCAAAGTTTTTTCATAGATCAAACAATCAATATTTATTTTATTATTATTATTGATTTTTTTTTAGTAAATTAACCAAAAACAGGGGCGGTTGTAATTAGATAATTTGTTTCCATCAATTGGGTTGAGGAAAATTAACAGTCTTAAATTCTTACGTTCTGATTCTTAATGTCAATAAAAGGCTCTTTTTCAGGTAGGGTGTGTTGTAAAACCTACTGCAATGCTGTGAAGTGAAATAAACCTTTACTGACATTATAGATGAGTAAAATTGAGTAGACTTCCACTTCAAGCAGTTCAAATGAAAAGACTGTCAGGACGTGTAGTCATCAAAACAGTGCATTTAATTTCACTCCAACAAAATGGAAAGGTGGAAATGTGTATGTGTGCATGTGTTGTTGTAGTGGCGTGTCATGTGACGAAGATTCTTCTTCTTCTTCTACAGTAGGCTGCTGTGTCAGCACACAGGTCTCAGAACTCCAGTAGTTGACAACTAACAGAAATTTGCAGATTTCTGTTAGTTGTCCCCCCCCCCAAAAAAAAAAAAAAAAAAAAAAAAAAAAACACCTCACCTGGCTGTCTCTGTCTCCACCCATGCCACGTGAGTTATCCCGCCTGTCCAGCATCCCATCGTCCTGGTAACGGCCACGATCACGGTGGTCAAAGTCTTGGTATCGATCTTGGCGACTGAAGTCTGAGCGTGTGTAGCGGTCATCCATGGACATACGTTTGTCTGGCCAGTCGTCTTTCCTGTGTGACATCAGTTTGGCATCACTCAAAGGAATTATATTACAAAATTTGAATTAGGGGCTGGACATTAAGACAATTAAACACAGGCACAAGTAGTGCAAAATATTTTAAAAACAATGTTCTAGTTGCTGAGGCATTGGTAAATCAATACGGTTCTTTTAAGAGAATGTTGTTAAGAGTTGAGCTTTATTTGAAAAGTAAAGGTTTAATCACACACTTTAAATAATGTAACAAACTCCAGTTGAATTCCATCGAGAGATCATTAAACTTGTTACAAGCACCTGCCGTCCATATCGTACGGCCTCTTGATTGGGCGACGCGCCTGCTCGAAGTGCAGCTGCTCCTGCTGCCGCCGCAGCTCGTCCCGCTCCCTCTGGATCCTCTCCTGCTCACGGCGACGCTCGTACTCCACCCGCAGCCGCTCGCGCTCCAGGAACTGTCGCTCCATGCGGTCGGCATCCAGACGCTGCTTCTCATCCTGAGAAGGTGAGAAGCAGTTCTACGTTAGAAAAATAAAATTGTTGAAGCAAGATTTGCCTGTTAAGATACATAAAAAGCCCGGATCGCACCGATGAATATTGTGGAAAAGCAGGTGGACTGTACCTCCAGCCAGTTCCTTTTCCGAATCAAGCGCTCTCGTTCTTCTCGCTCCCTGAACAGACGGATGCGCTCACGCTCCGAGCGGCCATCCCGATCCCTAGATTCAATGACAAGGAATGTCGTCTCGTTTATTGTGTGCATGCATAGACAAACTTTGAATATACATCACATAAATAATTTGTAAAAACCAGTGTGTTTCTTCAAAAGCAAATGGGTTTAATTGCAGAATTGTTTCCCAAACTAAGTATTTTAATTTGTCATTGTCACTCAGTTTCCAAATTAGTTTAATGAAATGGCAACTAAATAATATATACAGACAGTAACTTTTAAATATATACAGACAGTACATTTTTATAAAAATAATCAACCAACATAATTTTAAGCTGGGTCACATTCTATAGGGGTCAAGTTACCTTTAGACTTGCCCCCCCCCATACATCCCCAGCCTTTAATAATACTACAAACAATAATAAAATAAGCAAAGACTGTTAACAAGTCATTTTTTACACCACCCGCTCTTTACCCGGTATGCCTGCGCCTCTCCACCTCCCTGAACTCCCTCTCCCGCTGTCTCTGGCGCTCTCTCTCCCTCTGCTCCTTGATTTGGTCGAACGACAGTATGTCTTTCTTCTCCTTACTCGGGGACTTGCGGTCGCGGCTCTTGGTGCTCTGGGGGGGGGGGGGGGGGGGGGGGATTATTTAACAGGCGGCTGCAGAAGATTTAGACATCATGTGTGGTACAAGGATTAGTCAATTATTTGATTAAAAAAATAGTCAAATTGTATTGGTTGAGCCATTTTACAGCTTCTGAAAAATATGTATGCTTGAGATTGTTTAGCATATTTTCAAGAAATGTTTAATATACTACGGAAATAATTGATACGTACAAAGAAAACTTGAAAATATAGTAGGCTTTGAAGCATACTGTTGCATGTTCAAGTAGAGTTTAAATAGTGTTAAAATGAAGATCGCATCAAGGGCTCTGGAATTTGGAAGTTGTTTGACTTACTCGCTCCTTGCTTTTGGTCTTAACGCTGATGACAGGCTCTCCCTTAGACTTGTCCATCACCACGGTCCTCTCATTGCGACCTTTAAAAACATCCATTAAACTTGGATTAGCAAAAACCTTTTTCGGCTAGGGGACTGTTTAGACAAGGGTTTTTCCTCCAAATTAATCTGTGCCTCACCTTTCCCTTCACCCACAGACTTATCATCCTTGCCGTCTGACCTGGAAAGATGAAAACACAGACTAGTGAAAAAACTTGGCACACTTCTATTCGCAGACACTGTCTGGGCCAATCACAAGCTTGGAAGTTTACAATGACTTAGCACTCAATATTATGACATGTGAAACACGCCAAACACTCAATGTTATATGCTGCTCTAGTATTACTTTTGGTTGTCTTGGACTACATATAGTCTTACTTTGAATCTGAGGAGTGCCTTCTGTCTCCAGTTTTCTTGGGGTCGTTCTTATCGGAAGGCTTCTTTCCCGCAGGCTCGTTTTTGGCCTGTAACATTCCAGAAACAGATCTTAGACGAGAAAAATCAACAATACAATGTTCACATGGATTTTATTAACGTTTACGAGAAAGCCATAATTAATAGTTTCTTAAATATGGTTGAATACCAAGTACTTCATTGAATAATAATTTCTCCACTAGTCGTGTCGATATAATGTGGACCCAACTGTAATGTTCCTTGGGGTCATTTAGGTTGATGACAATTTCACAAAAAAATTCAACCCATCATTAAAATAGATAAATATTTTTGGCTACATCTGTAGATAAGATTCTTCAATTGAAAATCGTGCTCATGCCATCTGGCAAGCGAGAACAGTCAGGACAGCAGGCCTGGAACTAAGTAAACACCAACCTACCCGTTCAACAGAAATCATCCTTCCACGAAGCTCAGTCCTGTGAAGGTGGCTGATGCACTTGGTGGCCTCATCTGTGGAAGCCATGGTGACAAAACCGTAGCAGCGAGCCCCAGGACTCTTGGCATTTGTTACCACCTTGGCTCCAACAACCTTCACGGGGAAGAGAAAAGCCATGTCTACACCTAACTGACAAACTGAGTCCATTTTGGGTTAATAGTTCTATCAAGTCAGTGACGGGTTCATTGCTACTGACGGATTTATAACTGCTCTCAGTTTTAAAATAACTATTAGGTTGTTTTTTTTTGTTTTTTTTTTAAAAACAAAGGTTGTTGGGAGTAATCAAGGCTTAAGGAAAACATGAACAAAGAAAATTGTAGAGCCAGCTCTACTCTATTATATTTCTTTCTATGCTTCTTGCTTTTAAAGATCACTTCAAAGGGCCCTGCCTCTTTGAGCACCAACTAACCTGGCCATAGTTGCTGAACAGTGACTTCAGATCAATCGCTCTGGTGGTGGAAGATAGACCGCTGACCCAAAGATTCTTGCTGCTGCTTCCTGCAGCATTATTTCCAGTGACTAAACACAGAACCACAGTTAAGAGTACACAAGAGCATATACATTTCTCAAGAGGATAGAACCATTATTCCATACACCTACCCTTTTCATCTTTTGACTCGGTCTTGTCATCTTTTTCTTCAGAACTAGAGACAAAAGGAAAATATAACAATTAATATACAGTGAAAATGCCTAGGTTTACAGTTTTACAAAGAGGTTTATACTTACCAAGTATTTTACAGTAAAATACAAACTGACAGTGATAAAACCCATCAAGTACCTTAGGGCAGTGATTTAACAGTCAATGAACGGAATTAAGGCCAAAGACAATCCCAATTACACAATAATGGGTAATTAAAAGGGATAGGTCAGTGTAAGGAATGACAAATGAAAACAAATGCGCAGACCTTTGTTTTTACCTCCAAAAGAGCATCCAAATTTTGCTAGCACAAAAGGAGCCAATGCAGAGATAGCCATTTTGGTTTCTAGTAGACAGAAAACAACAAACCTCATTTTCTGATCACCGCCCTCTACAGAAGAGGATTCTTTGGCTGCCGTGGACGAATCTGCAGCAGCGTTCTCTTCAGTCTTCTCTTCTTCCTCACCCTTCTTAGACCCCATTTCTGAATCAACATTTTCCCCCGCGGTTCCCTGTTCGCTTACGCTAACAGCCTGAGTGCTTTCACTCTGAATATCAACTGTCTCTTCCTGGACATTCTGCGTGTCCCCACTCTCTTTAATATCAGTCTCCATGTCTTCTTTGTCGCCCTCCACATGACAGGTGGTAGCCTCGTCACACGCACTGTCTTCTCCTCCAGCGGTGGCAGCTTGCTCTTCTTCAGTGGTCGTCTCCTGGCTCTGGTGGCGATCTTCGTTAAGTGGCTCAGATAAACAAGACCCGGCTACTTTGTCATTTTCTACGGATTTAACAGGAATAGAATGGCAGAGTTTAATCACTTCTGAAACACAGCAATTGTTAACGAGGAACTGACAAGGCCTGGATTAGGAACGTCATGACCCCTGGCCTGCTCTTTTAGATCTAGGCATTTACAAGGATGAGGCACACCCTAAGGAGAGACTGGAAGAGAACCCAAAGACCTACGGGACAACCAAGCAGCTAAAGGGACTAGGATCTCGTGTCTCAAGTACAACCACTTGGCTCAGTTTCACCTGATCCAAAGCAGAAAAGAGCTCAGTGCAGAAGAGTGTCACAAGACCAGCAGGACCAACAGTCGAGGCCTCATGGTGGAGTCTGTCTTCTTCCTCGGTCTGACTTGAAAGGTGTCCACGTGCGTTAATCAGAGTTTCAGCGCAAGTCCATTAGCTTCCATATTCAATTTAAAATGGCTTGATGGTTCTTCTTCGGTTCGGTCTTCGTGTGGCAACCTGGAAACCTTGCATTCACCTGTAATACCTAAAACCACCCTGATCTGTACGGTCAATTGCTGTCAATGTGTGCAAAAGTTCATTAACCACTGCTGTCCCACCAGTTGAAAAAGATTTCAAAACATGACCAAAATATCTTTAACAATAATTAAAATTAACAAAAGGTGGTTAATATACTTTCATCACAAAGCCAGCAATGTACTTTGGGTTTCCAGTCTCCCATCTTGGCTGAAATTAATCTAAAAGGATTGCATTCCAAGTTCAACACTATACAGAAAATGTTTGAATTTCTAACCCCCTTGGAACAGTACCTCTTTCTTCTTTTGAGTCATCTGCATCTTCGTCTTGAACCTAATAAAAAACAGTAAAGATGGTGTTATTACACATAGCGTACATTTTCAGCCCAGTTAAGTTACCTTACAGTTAAGTTACATTTGAATATTTATCAAAAGTTAATACCTTGTCAGATGATGAGCATGCAGCATCCTTTCCCAACAACTCCAACTCAGCTTTCTATTTAAACAGAGAAAATCTATAATTGCACACAATCTATGACGAATTAAACAAAAAAGTCAACATAGCAGCAGAGTAACCTCAAAATGCACTGATAATAATACTTAATCTTAGAAAATGTAGTCAGTAAAGAAACACCCTCTACAGACCCAGACTCACCTCCACCATTTTAGATTCATCCTCAGAATCCAGTTCCTCATTGTCCAGCTCACCATCCTTCAATAACTCATCCTCATCTTCCCCAGCGCTGAAAGGCCGCATTTCATCCTCATCATCATCATCATCTGGTATTCCATTGTCGTTGTCTGCCTCATCTAGAATATTCATGTCAAGGATGTCCATGTCCTGCATGTTCTCATGACACTCCTGTTGCTCATCCTAGCAGAAAAGAATGTCAGAAAACAAACTCCAGTGATGACATCGTTAAGTATTGTGCACAGCATACTTATGGAAGGACTTATATGGAATACAAAAAAAATTCACATTTCTCCATAAACAAATAATCATTTTACAAATAAATATAGAATCCTTTATATGCGATCAAAGATTTTCATCGTTTGTGTTTTTTTTTTTTTTTTAAACACCAACACTAACACCTAAAAATGCATTTAAATGGTTGATTTGCTACTTCTTGGGTTATTATGGAGGCTTGCATCCTGTCTTGTATTACAATCCAACTCTTGCCATTTATCTGATCTCATTGCTTCTACACATGTAGATCTGTGTTTTGTGACACATCACAATGGGGGCAGGAAAGGGTGGTTGGAGTGGATGCACGGTGTGGATCGTGGAGTGGACTCTCACTATGGTCAAAGATATTTCAACTAAATTATAAATCACCAAACAGTGAAGTTAGGAAAAATGCTGGCGTCACAAAAAAAGCATTTCTCATTTAATCTTAATACAAAGTATGGATCCCAGTATTTAGTAGGGCTGAACAATTTGGGAAAATAAATTATTTTTAGACCAATATTGTGATTGCAATTATGTATGCAAATGTTTGGTTTTTTTAAGTTCCCTGTATTCTGTATTATCCAGCAAACAAGAAATAAATCATTCTATAGTATGACCAACACAACATTGGATACAGTCAACATAAACTGCTCCTTCCTGTAGGCCAGGCCTACATGTTATCATGAAATGAGATGAATTGATGTGAACGACATATCTTTATTCATCTATTGAATTGCAAAGAGAAAAACCTTTAATCACAGTAGAATATTGACTCATTGATTTAACGTCAAGCCTTGTAACTGGTTGAATCTCAAAATTAACATAAAAAAAAATATGCAGTGTTTCAACAGAGATTTATTAGAAAAATGTCGCACCTATGTCCACGAAAGCACAGCCCAATGTGCTCAGGGACAGCTGTATGCTCATTAAAAATAAATAAATAAATAAAATATAAACAGCCGCGATATTCTGGAAGAGGCTCCGTCCGAACTCTACGGGTGTTCTGAGCTCTGCCAGCACCACATGCCCACAGCACAGCACACCGTGGCCTAGGCCGGAGCACCGGGTCTCACCGGGGGGCAGCGGAGAGGGTTAAGTAATCGCTATCGACAGGAGGCACGGAGAATGTGTCCCCATTACGCATGGTTTCGTTCCATACACCTTGTTTCGTTCCATTAGGAAATTAAAAATAAAATCAAAAACACATTGTTCTGGCGCGCCAATCACAGGCACCCCGTCGCTGGCAACCACCGCTGGCACCGTCGGCGCAGGAGACAGGTGTGCAAAATGTCCTTCTCTACTAATTCCCTCTACTTTTATTTTATATCAGATCCTTTTGCGATTTGAAAATTGCAATGTCAGTTTAAGTCACTTTTTTTTTAAAATATTTACTGCAATCAATACTTACAAGCCGTTAAATTATCTGTGCTGGGTGGATTACACTACAAACCCCAGAACTAATTCAAAACCACAACGTTGCCTTCCTCCATCTGGGTTTTCCTTCATCTTCACCTCGAAAGGCTTCATTATCAGGGTACCCCCAGGGTTTTCCAAGTTAAATTGAAGAGGTTAAGACCTTTTAAAATACCACTTAGAAAGAAATTGAATAGCAAATTCACAGCAATACCGGCAAAAGTATGAAGGATATAATGGAAAATCAGAATGGATTCTAAGCCCTAGAAAATAACTATTTACCAAGTACTTGAAATTACTAAAACATTTTATTACAATACTCTCATTCATATAAAATACACAATAGCTTTGTGAGGTGTGTGTACCCTTATAAAATAAAATGAAAAAGATGCACCATTTGTCACATTAAGAAGCCCTACCCTTCTCCATGGCCTCACATAGCACCATTTAGTCACAATAGGTCCTATTTGAACTGAAGCCAATTTGCACATTGTGCACAAATTGTTTTCAGTATATAAATAAAAATAATTAATATAGCAGGCAGCAATGCAAGGTGTCTAGGCTCGTTGCAGAAATTGCACCAATGTGAAAACAAGCGAAAAAACGGAAATAAACACTTGTTTACTACACAATGTAAACTTGAAACCTCCCATTAACCACAAATATGTTCACTTAAACTCTCAGTTCTTGCGAACATTTCACAGCGTCACCGCTTATTTGTTTGAAATGTCACCAAAATCCAGAGAAATGTGAAATTACATAAATTTGTGTTTTAATAATTCATACTAAGGGAAAAAGCCTGCACTGTCCCTTTAAGAGTTGAAGTCACCACATGATGTCGTCTCTGCTGCACGTTGGTGCCAACACTGATATAGAAACAACAGGGAATTCACATGTTAACGGGTGTGCAACCAGACCAGATATTGATGACGTTATTGCATGTATTTTTATATATATATATATTTATATTTCTACGAAGGGAAAAGAAAAAAATGTTAAAACTTTGTAAATGAAATTCAATACTTTTAAGGCCTTATTGAGAATATAAAATTTGTTGTTTTTAATACTTTAAAACCCTGCAGGTATCGTGCCCTAGTCCAAAACGGGAGCGCATTCGATTCTGTACATACTATATTTGGATGTGCATACGCAGACCACATGAGCATTATAAATTAAAATGGTTAAAAAAAATTATCGCAGGCTGTTTGGCCAAACAGTGCCAATAGAATACATTTAGCTCGGAAGTGGGGAATACCTGCTCGGAAATACCGGTTTCCAAGTTCCATGGAACCTATCACAAAATACTGACCACCAAATAACGTTAATTGCTAAGAAACTTTTAACTCTGAATGTGTTGATGTTTGCATGACAATTGTTCAAGATGTTTATTTGTCACACACACACACACATTATATATATATGCGCATACATATATGTAGTGAAATGACATTGTAAACCTTTTTCCTGGCTGTTTAACAAGCCTGCCAAAGAACATCATTAGCGCATGTGCAGTCGGCACACTTGTAGGTGTGTAGTCCGTGTGGTCAAAATCCGGGCAATGCAGACATCCATACGGAAACGAGCAGACAACTAAATTAACGTCACGCCGACCCTCGCAGCTACACAGACAAGTATGTCTTCTTCAAAACTGCTGATTTGTTTTTTTCTTCTTTGTCACTTGAGGTGGTGGGGATATGCTCATCTATGTTGACAGTTTACTTATCACAACGTGCTTCACTGGTTTATTAAATTCACAGCGGCTGCCTTTCACTTCTTGCACTTGGCTGATCTTTGCAATCTTAAACATCAGCTAAAGCTGGAAACAGTATATTAGAGGAGCATGTATAACGCAAATACATTACACAGCTGTTGAATTTCACGGATTGCCACTTAAACAGGGGGGCAGTAGCTCGAGAGGTAGAGGGGTCATACTGTAGTTACCCCGAAGGTTGCCGTTCGATCCCCAGCTCCTCCTGCTTGTGTGCTGTAGTGTCCTTGGGCTAGATACGTCACCCCTAATTGCTCCAGGTGGTTGCAGCCATGAATAATTGTATGTAGCTTTGGACAAAAGTGTCTGCTAAATTATGTAATAAAAACAGGCTCACCTGCACATCATGGGAATCCCCTTCAACAACACTGTCCTCCAGCTCCTCATTCTCCTGCCTTGCATCTGGTGGAGAGACTTTGGGTTAGGGAACTCGCCATCGGGTGTCTCAGAGCACAATTAGAAGGGTTAGCGTTAGGTGTCGTTGGAACTGTGCATTTACCTTTGGTCGTCTGTTTGGGAGTGGCCTTCTTTAATGCTGTGTCCTGAGCAGCAACAACAATCTCATCCGGACTTCCACCCTCCTCCTCAATAGCCTGCTCGACGAAGGAAAGGCACACACCAACACAATGAGAAACCAAGGCCAGGTGGCGCTTACTTATCGAACGCTTACAGGCTCGAACAGGCCCAGGACGGGCCTCGTAATGTTACCTCCCGGCTAACAGGAGCTAGCGCGTTGGGACTAAGTTTAATATTTAAAAAAAACAACCCTCAGAAGCCGAACGTATCAACCACACAAAATTTACACATCGGTGTACTTGGAAACTCGGGGGTAATCATAGATATGTTCACTAATACATTTGAAATACCAGTACCTGTTTTAACCTCTCGGACAGCACACTTTTCACGCCAGCGGTGTCCAGGCTCCGTCTCTTTAGCTCGGCCTTCAAATCGATGACTCTGAGCTCGGATAGTTTACGCACCTCGGCGCCTTGCGGGAGGTTTGACTCTGCTGCAGAGTCAGCCATGGTTGAGATAACTCGATGTTTAAATGGTGTTTTTTTTTTACAGCGGTAAACTGCTGAGCAGTGACGCTCGTTTCGCAAAGCTAACCGTGTGCAGCAAAATGGCGGGTGGTAACAGGATGAGGCTGACAGTGCGCATGTGCGTCAATGCCGCAGGAATGGGGAGAAAGCGAAGGAAAAAAGACAAGCCCTGAAACCCGGAAATGAGTTACAACTTTTTGCACTTCCGGTTCGCTCGCCTCTAAGTCAATGGGTTTTAGTTAGATGCCCGAAATACAGTCAGGTCTGTGGTACAAGTGAACATCTGCCTGTTTGAAGGTGCACACCGTTGAATTATTTGCCATATTGATGGCAATAGAATGCAGTGAACAGTGTGGGTGCAACTGAATATGAATATTCAGTGATGCTGCGTCAGCAGCATTAAGCCGGGTACACCCAGAAATCATCAGGATCTGCTTTATGAAGTCTTGTTTACCAACAGCTAGACGAGGGGGACAGTGTCACATTAATGTCGATAATAGTGTTGAAAAATGTGAAACAGCAGTGGCAACACCAACACCCACCTGACTGGCTGTCAAGCTGATGGAGCTCGGACTGAACGCTCCGCTGTGCGCCTGGATCCTGGACTTCCTCACAGCCCGCCCCCAGGTGCTCAGGGTGGGGAAGTACATGTCAAGCTCCCTCACCCTGAACACAGGATCCCCCCCAGGGCTGCGTCCTCAGCCCCCTACTGTACTCCCTGTACACACATGACTGTGTGGCCAGGTCCAGCTCCAACACCATCATCAAGTTTGCTGACGACACCCTGGTCGTGGGCCTGATCACCGACTGCGATGAGAAGGCCTACCACGAGGAGGTTGCTGACCTGTCACTCTGGACAACAGCCAGGACAACAGCCTCCACCTGAACGTCAGCAAAACCAAGGAGCTGATTGTGGACTTTAGGCGAGGATCACAATCGAGGACGCACGCGCCCTTGTGGATTAATGGGACTTCTGTCGACAGTGTGAGCAGCTTCAGATATCTGGGAGTCCACATCACTGAGGACTTAACATGGACTGTACACACAGACACTCTGGTGAGAAAGGCGAGGCAGCGTCTTTACCACCTCAGGCAGCTGAGGAAATTCCGGGTCTCGGTGAGGATCCTCAAGTCCTTCTACTCTGGAGCAGTGGAGAGCATCCTGACAGGCAACATCACTGCCTGGTTTGGGAGCTCAGTACTGCTCAGGACAGGCGGGCCCTGCAAAGGGTGGTGCGTTCAGCTAAACGTACCACTGGAACTACCCTCCCCCCCTTGCAGGAGTTATGCACCAGGAGGTGTAGTAGCAGAGCCCGCAGGATCATGAAGGATCCTCATCACCCGGACAACGGACTGTTCCAGCTGTTGCGGTCAGGCAAGCGCCTCCGCAGTTACACAGCGAGAACAGAGAGACTGAGACAGAGTTTTTCCCCGCAAGCCATTAGAACTGTCAATGCTGACCTCACCAGGGGTCCTAACTGAGCCATACACATAGGCTCCACTACCTACTGTACTGTATGTAGCATACTGTACCACATACTGTGTCACTGTTCAGGGTTGTTCGTGATGCCGTATTGCTGCGCCGTACTGTTGTATACTGTGCTGTATTGTCCCAAACACTACCTCACTTTATTCACATTGACATGCCACTTTAATTCACATGCCACTTTAATGCACATATCTGTATATACATAAGCATATTCCCTCTATATATTCCATTTTATTTCGTTTTATTTTTATTGTATTTAATTTTATTCTATATATTTTTATTTTATTCTATAAGTATTCAACTTACTGTATTACGTTTTAGGAGTCAGTTAGTCGGTCTATTAGAAAGAATTTTTTTTTTTTCCTAGGACATATTGTATGTTATCACCAGGTGTGTTGCATTACATTTCACTGCATATATGTATGAAAGTATGTATATGTATGTGACAAATAAAAATCTTGAATCTTGAATCTTGAATGGGATAATGCAATAAAAGGGAGACGTTTACACAGAATCCAAAACAGAGCAGGTATGTTAATGGTGTTGGGGAACAAAACGGAAAGAGCAAGTAATAATAAGCAGGACGAGAATTTGGCACGACTACCTTAACAGCACACTTTTCATAATAAGAAAACATCCAACTCGTCTTCATGCCATGAGACAGCAGCGCATGTCCTCTTAACATGCAGGAAATTTACACAAGAAATTACAACACAATAATGGAAATAAGGGCAGGCAGAGGACAAGGGTAAAGGTATGTTTCAATGTGGAGACAGTGTTGAAGGGGAGAAGTGGTTATTTTGTTTTTTGAGGGCGACTGGACTGGAAAAACAGCTTTCAATGAATGGACGCTGAATTAAAATAAAACCCGAATCTCGCAGTAATGCAACATCATGGATGCAAACTGTTGTTAAACCTTACAGAAGAAGATGAAGTTGAAGAAGAACAATAAGAAGCTCTGTGTTTAACACAAGCTTAAATGATTTTCACGTATTGTTCTACGACATTGAATACATCAGTAAAAGACTACAGAGGTTGTCGGGACATTAAACGTCATTACGCCGAGCATGGAAACTCATCTACTCTCTAGTCCGCCCTTACAGCCTAGTTGTGTTTATAGTCTCGCTCTTGTAAACTATTCCAACGCAAACTCTCCAGGCTTTTGTAGAAAAACAAAGTAACAAAAAGTAAACATGCAAAATCAAATTCGAGGTTGGAAGCTAAGTGGTGGTGACGTTGAAGTCATGGGACCGTGGTGTAGTTCCTTTATAGCCTAACGTCAGATTTTTACTTCTGGCAATTGCATTTACCCATCAGAAATCATAAAAAGTGGTGTTCATTTGTGAAGATTATCTTGCTGGACAAAATGTGTGAGTATCAAACTTTTGTTTGCCACAGAGCTTATTGTCTGCGATAATCCAAAATCCAATGGAAAAATCCCATTGGCTTTTGGTCAAGGGAACCAGGGCGATGTGAACCTCAGGGTTGGCCTCCAAAAATACATCCTCCCTGCAGCACTGAACTCATTCCTCACGCTCAAACCATATTCTTTTTTTCTATTGAATGGCGGGCAACCAGCGTTAAGGTGCATTACCGCCACCTACTGTGTTGGAGAGTGGACCACAGTTCAAGATTCAAGATTCAATCTACCCCCCCAAAACCTCTATTTCACTAAATTGTTTTGATCAGCTCAGTTTCTTTCAAATAATGGTATAGACTCCCGAACCCGATGGTGAATACATTTTTAGACTCACCCCTTCCACTCCAAGCTTCCTGATTTCCCTCTTTAATGTTTCTCGTTCTTGAGAGTACTTATGGCAATCGAAAATGACATGCTCCAGTGATTCCTCTATTTATCAAACTCTATTAAACATTCTTGCAGCTTTCAAAAATTCTACCAGAAATGTAATGTCTTCTCCTGCTGACAGTTTTAAAATATAGTTTATGCTAAATGCTATCCTTATTAGATTGAATGATTGTCATTACAAGTTCTAAGGTAACAAAATGCATTTCACCCATCCTAGTAACCCAACTATCTAGGAACAGTGGGCTGCCATATACGTAGCTGCACCAGGGGAGCAATTAGGGGTTTAGTGTCTTGGTCATGGACTCATCAGCACACTACCAGGAGGAACCAGGGATCAAACCAGCAATCTTCTGTTCACTAGACAACCCACGCTACCTCCTGAGCCACTGCTGCCTTATCTTACCTTGACTATTGTTCATTTGTATTATATTTCCTACACCTAATTAAAACATGTACTGTTTCCTCTTGTCCCCAATATTCACACCTACAAGCGATGTTTCTTAAACTCGATAAGTAAGCTATTTAAACCAGTATGCCCTAATCTTAATCTTGTTATTACCTATTCTATTTGTTACTCAACTATGGCTTGATTTTAAATAAATGTCTCCCCTTACTTTCTGTTCTCCATCATTTTTGCCATTTCTTCTTAATATGATTTTTGATTCTTCCATTCCCCTCACATGCTGATGTTTAATTGGACCTGTACATCCCCTGCCCTTAGTGCTCTCTTAGGCAATGAGTCTGCCTCCTCATTCCCCACCACCCCGCATGTGCTAGAACCCATAAAAACTTCACCAAGTGTCCTGAATATGTCTTGATGTTGAATTAGATGTTTCTAGACTTTTCATATTACCACTCTCTCTAGTCTAATCTCCTCCACCCATTGTAATGTCAGAATAAAATTGCAAATCAATTCACTAGTAAACACTGATAGATGATTTGATAGCCATTTTACAATTAACAGTGTCAAATTATCGAACTACAAAGGCTCCTGTCACTTTCCCTGACTCGGGTTCCCCAGACCCATCTGTATTGGGCATGCAACGGTACAGTGGGTTTGGTATGTATCACAGTTTTGGGGCCATGGTAATGGTACGGTTTCGGTATCTTTATATTTAAGATTTTTTTTTTGAAGATTTAAAAAGTTAAAAGGTGTAAAATATGTTTTTATAGTAGTCTGCCACAAATAACTAGTTGGAGGGAGAGCAGACAGGGGTTCAAGTTCATTGGTGGGTTGTTATCATTTGCATAAGTTCATCTGTTTGGAGGGGTGGTGTCTAGGATAGTGGATAATTAAAATATAAATTTTCGTTAATATGATTTTATACACTGTAAATAATAATTTAAAAACTTTTCACAAAATACAATACTGTTGTTAGTTATTTTTGTGAAGAACGGGTATAAACAGTATTTTTCACACATAAATAATAATAGTAAAATAACTTATTGAAATAAAAGCTCAGAGTTAGACCATTGGGTGCGTTCCTTTTCAGCCAGGGCACCTCCCGGCAGGGGAGGAGCTATCTCTTACACGGAGGGGGAAACATTTTCTGGGGGCAGGAGACGGCGACTTACGCAAACAACACAACATAAAACTGTAAAACTTGACCAAAAAAATGACGGCTCATCACCCAGCGAGACCCTGCTCCCTTCATTCCTACAAAAGAGTCGTTCAAAAGAATAGTTCAAGAGTTGTTCGTAATAAAGAGGGACACGGCCATCCCAGGGGGTTATTTTCCAACTGGATACCTGATTGATGGCACTCTTTACTTCAATATTTAGATGTAGTTTTATCTCGTGTTTCCATTGTAGCTGCGTGCAGTTGGAAAGCCAAAGACCTCTCGCACCATCTAGAAATACTGCGCGGCTCTGGGCGGACCCCACGCGCCTGACATGGCCGGTGGAGCTGGAACAGTGGATTCAATAGGAAGCAGAAACACGCCGCGCCCGTACACTGCCAACGTGTCCAGTGGACTTGTACCGTGATACCGTAATACCACGGTTAACCTGTGCGTAATGGAACGTAGGGGGCGGTACCGGACGGTTCGATAACATACCGTGTACCGTTGCTTCCCTACTGTACAGAGCATTGTTGGGAAAGGTGTACAGGAAGAGTTGAAAAGGCAAGAACAGCTAAATAAGGAAGTATGGTCACAGGAATTAGATAAATTATGTCAATCCTCGACTGGAATGCTAGAAGCTTGATTTCGAATGGGCAAGAGTTGAAAGGGTTTATCAGAGAAATAGATGACAAGCCGGATGTAATATGCATAGAGGCGACATGGCTAAAGTCAAGGATATTTGGGGTTGAGCAGGGATTTTCGTACAGTAAGGTAGCAAAAGGAAAAGACACAGAATATGTGGTGGTAGAGATTTGGCTAAAGAATAGTAGTATACTTGTTGTTCATTTTTATAATCCATGCCAGAAAATGGAATTAGAAGACTTGGAGAACATAGAAAGGCTGTACAGGAGAAGGGCTATTATATATGGTTAATTATATGTGGTTTATTTTAATTCACATACAACAATATGGGGAGAGGAAAATATGGATCATAATGGGTTAGTAGTGGAGAGTTTACTGGATGCTAAAGATCTAGTATGTATTCACGGTGGAAGGAAAACCAGAATAGATTGTAATACATGTACACAAAGGGAAACAGCTTGACAATAGTATCAACATCATTGGCAGGATTATATAGTGTGAGGTATTGGGGCCTTTAAACCTTTGGGAGTGACCATTATCCAACTATGTGTAAAAATGGTATGTATAAAATGTCAGGAGAAGTGGATGTTTGAAAAAGCAGGGTGGGTCAAATTATATAATGAACAGGATATAGATTCATTGAATGAAAGTATAACAGAAGTTATAATTGAGGCAGCAAAACAGACCATTGTAGGAAGTCTGCTAGATGAAGGAAGAAATTGCCATGGTGGACACAGGAATGGACAGAAGTAGTGTGAGGTCTCTTGGAATGTGTGGCTTCCCAAAATAGCCCCACCGTATATGATAATTACTAAGAGATGGTACCAGGGGTCCTGGTGATAAGGGTGGTGGAATGTGACCTGGGACCTATGTAGGGGAACCAGGTGATCAACATTGTCTTTGGGCAATGTATAAAAGAAACCGCCCGTGTCTCATTCAACAGAGAATCCTTCCGGCTTGGTTCTCTCCTGGACTTCCTAGGCATAGTCTGGTCTGATGCTGTTCTTTTGTAATAAATCTATTATTTTACTCAAGTCAGCATCAGCGGTCTCTCCTTCTTCATCAACACATCAAATTCGTCAAGAAACTACAAGTGAAACATTGAAATAAGCCTTTCAGAGAACTTCAAAGAACACACAACTATCAGAACCTAGTACTGTATACAAGATGATAAGCAAAGGTTAGGAAAACTATTAAAGAAGCTAAAAGGCAACATTGGCAGAAGTATTGTGATACAGTTGGTCGAAATATGCAGATTCAAGAAGTATTGGGAATGATTAAAAAAAACAAAAAAACATAAGGGGGACAAGGCAAGAGTGGGAGTTTCCTGTGTTAGAAAATGACGGAGTGATGGCGGCTCAAAGTGAAGAGAAAGCGGAGATGTTAACAAAATCCTTCGCCAAAGTACATAGTGCAGACAACATGTCTGAAGAAGCACAGCTTAGAAGGGACAAAACAAGGGAGAAGAATGTAGAATTGTTGAATACAAGGGAGGATGTTAAAATTAACTAAAATTTCTTGTTGAAGGGGGCAATAAATAAATGAGGATTGGCTTCACCAGAGACCACGTTTGTTATATAATGTGAGACAATGTTAGTGTGGTTGCATAGGGGGGAATATCAATTTTTTTTTTTTTTAACATAGTACAGTAGGGCGGTATTACCTTTGAGTTGCAAGCAAGCAGTAGTAATACCCATCAGAAAACCAGGAAAAGATCCAACCAAACCCACAAACTATAGCACAATAGCTCTGACATCACATCAGGGAAAACTGGAAAGAATGATCGCAGACTGACTAACATACTATCTAGAAAAAGGAAATCTCATGTCAATTTATCAAATTTGTTTTAGAAAAGGGAGGAGTACAATGGACCCAGTACTGTGTTTGGAGTCAGAGATCAGAAAAGCACAAATAAATAAGGAGGTAGTATTTGCTGCTTTCTTTAATGTGGAAAAAGCGTATGACTGAATGTGGAAGGAGGGACTGTTAATTAAAATTAAAAACATGGCAATTAGAGGAAGGATGTTTCAGTGGATTAAAAGTTTACTGATGGGAAGAAGTATACAAGTGAGAGTAGGAGGGAGTTTTTACTGGATGTTCGGGTAGATTATGGAGCACCAAAGGGAGCGTAATCAGTCCACTTTTATTTTCAATCATGATAGATGATGTGTATGCAAATTTGGAGCACTACATGGGGAGATCATTGTTTGCAGAAGATGGGGCAATATGGAAGGGAGTAAGGAATGTGAACCATATAGTTAGGAAGCTACAAAAAGTAATTAACGGGGTGGAGCAATCTTCTTTGGACTAGGGTTTTAGATTTTCAGTGGAATAAAACAAATATTGCCTTCTTCACTAGAAAAAAGATTGGAGAGGAAATAAAGTTGAAATTGTTTGGCAAGGAATTAGAAAGGTTGGGTATTCCTTGGAATGTGGTTTGATACCAGGCTCACATGGAATACATATCGGAAAAATGTAAACAACATTTTAGAAAGTGATAAATGTAATGAAGATGTTTGTTGGGCAAGGACTGGGGAGCCAATCGAGATGCATGAAGAACAATATACTGAATATAGGACTAAGATTGGTGCTTGAAAAAATTGATTAATGATTATGGTTGTGTAGCATATAGATCAGCATATTTAACATTTCTTTAAAAAAGCTAGACGTTTGTGCCTCCTCCTACCTGCCTCCTGGTCCATCTCTACCCCGCAACGACAAGAGACTTGTCACACAATTATTTCCAAATTTTCTGACCTTCTATTCCAGTGTCTCTCGGTCTTTCTAACAAAATCCCTTTTCTCCAAAGTAAATAACCAGATATCGACCTTCATTTGGAACAACAAAACACCCCGAATCAAAAGAGACATACTTCAGAGACCTTGTGCGATGGGGGGATGGCACTCCCAAATTTCCTGTATTATTATTGGGCAGACATCATAAGAGCACTGCTATACTGAGTGAGAAATTATGTCGTGATGTCATGGGGGTGTCTGTTAGGTCCACTTCTCTAGCAGCCTTACTGAGTTCTAAACTACCAGTCAACTTCAAGAACTGACCTGCTGACTAATATATCCCTCCCCTTGACAGGTGTCATTGATACAAGGTGAGCAATGTTATTCACTTCACCAGTCGGTGGTTTTAATGCTGATCTCTATTTTCTTGTTAGTTAAAATGCCTTCGCCCTCTGCTCCTTAATCCTACATATAATTAGTAACCTCCTGTCATTCATTACCCTTGCCATTACAATATCCCCTATCTTCTCATTCTAACCACAAGTTAAAGCAACTGGGCTGACTGTACCTTTCTGATGTAATTTCCCATTTCCTTGAATTAAATAAACAATTTCCATTCCTGGCTTTTTTCCTCCTCACTACCATTTTCACTTCTTCCTACTCAGAGCTCCCACCATATTTACTTGTACTTCGCTATCGCTTACTTCTTTCCAACCTAATCCAATTATTTGTATCGATATTCTCCTCTATATCCTCTCCATCACCACTCCCTGTCATATTCAGTTAAGTCGCAGACCAGTGTGCTCAACACGCACAACACTACAATACAAACAATAATACTACTACTGTATTGATTTGTACTTTCAAATACCCAGGCCCTCTTCACGCGCTTCCTTCCCCGCTCAAAAAAACCCACCAGAGGACACTTGTTTCGTGTCAGCGCAGTGTCTTTTGAGAGTATAAAAAAATATGATTTAATTGTTAATTCAATTGAACACTCTCCAAATAAGAAGGCTGTTCAAACATTCAATGTAAATTCATCTTTTTTACACATATATGATACTGGAACCATATACTATATACAGTATACTATATACTGTATATAGAATAGAGAACTTTAGGGTACATAATTAACAGCAGAAGAGAGGGGATTAAGTCCACAAGTGGAAGGGCCATTGGACTACTGGGTCAATCCATGAGGCACTTAATCTGCACCCCGTTTTTTACTGTAACATCTTTCATACAAAACAGTTTACAAATGTTTGATATTGCAGCTTTTAATGATTAAAGAGAACAAAATTTTAAATATCAACCCAATGACATAGGATCGATTTTCTGAAAAAAATCACAAGAATCAGTGCTATACTTTATCAGTCAATCACCATGCCCTGGAGCGTGTGCCTAATGTATGTTTGGCAGATGGCATGCATTTATACAGTATTTTCATAACAGTAAAAATAGGAAACAAAAAGGTAGACAATTGGAAACAATGCAAACCCATCAGAAACACCGAAGTGATGAACAATAATGCCATTTTCAAATTAATCAATACAGAAAAAATAGCTGTTAGCAAACTTTCCAAGACTCTACATTGAACTTGAAATAGTTACATTTATTTTTTCTGTCCTCCAACAATCAAAAACACAGCTTATCAAACCATTGACATAAAAACAATCTTTAAAAATGCATGATTCAATATTCATTTCAAATAGAAAACATTTTCTCAGTGTAACAAAAGGTTAATGCATGGATTAACACCAACTGTCCTCTCTTTGCCTGTTCAGGAATGACTGCCTTTAATATCCATGTTATTTTCCTGGTAAAACCCCAACATGTAATTTATACTGGCGTATGAACCCCACCCCCCCTTCTTAATGAGATTGGAAATTCAGTGTATTATATTGGTTGACATCATTTGTTGCACTTTGCGTTAAGCTTTTGCTGGTGGTAAGAGGTTGAGGGGCACAGTCAAACAAATCCTCACCCACATTCTCCTCTGGAATATTGACTGTATTAGTTGTTGAGGTTTGAAACTGGGAAGTTATTGGATATTCTCTGGACGTCTGTGAATAATACGATGAGGTTGTTGAGTCTGGACCACTAGACAATGTTTTGGATGCTTGGAAGACCGGCCCGCCATCAGGAAAGATGAGGGATTTCAGGTCAGAGGAGCAGGAGTGCAGCGGGCGGGCTTCATTGAGGTTGAGTTTGGACACCAGCGGTTTTCCGACTGTCACTGTTTGTCTCTCCTGTACTTCCTCTTCCAAGTTAGAGTAGCGATATTGAAGACACACAGTAAATGTGAGCTCTGTCTATAAGGAGAAAAGAAAGCAAAATCTGAATGTATATTTGTATGAATGTATATGTCTGAAATATATGCATTAGCTCTAAAACCTCTCAAGACTTTCTCAGACTAACAAAAAACAGCAATTAATAACAAGGGTAAATAGTTTGCGGTTTGCATTACAAATATGTTAAATTCAAAACACATTATTTATAAAAAATATAGTGCATGCATAGATGTAGAAAGTAAATATACTGTATATCTAACTATAAAGGAAGGAATCGCTGTTCTTTGTCTATCCAGTCTGTATGTCCTTTGATTATCTCGACAACCGTTCATCCCATCTACTTCACACTTGGCGGGTGTATTGCTGTGGACCTACGTACATGCAGTCTTGAATTTGTTGTAATTCGGACATGCGACACCTGCAATATAAATTTATTCAATAAACAGCAAGCCAGCTGGGGGCGGGCTACATTTAGCAGACGCTTTTATCCAAAGCGACTTACAATCAATCAAACACCGACGGACGCAGCCATCAGGAGCAATTAGGGGTTAAGTGTCTTGCTCAAGGACACTACAGCATGCTAGCAGGAGGAGCCTGGGATCGAACCAGCAACCTTTAGATCACTAGACCACCAGCTCTACCGCCTGAGCTACCATCCCCATGGGGGATGGGCTTCCTGTGAATGAATGTTCTGGGCCTGACCTTGAGTGTCTGCAGGCTCCGCAGGCGTGTGTAGAGACTGGGAACCTCTGGCCACGGCAGGATGTCTATGTTCCAGAGAAGACTCCCTGCCTCCACTGGGCTCTCTTGGTTACTTTTCTTTAAATCAATTTCAACTCCCTGCCCCACAATGTGAAAATATACAGATAAAGTATTCAATGAGACCAAATCACTGAAAGAAATAACATTGCAGCAAATAATTGCCCATCTTGGCAAAGATAGATAGATAGATAGATAGATAGATAGATAGATAGATAGATAGATAGATAGATAGATAGATAGATAGATAGATAGATAGATAGATAGATAGATAGATAGATAGATAGATAGGTAGATAGGTAGGTAGATGGGTAGCTAGACACATAGAGCAGCTCACATCAAAAGTAATAGGCAGAAATGATACTCCCAGTAAAAAAACTTCCAGTTACACATTGTAAAAGACCAAACCCATCTAACCTCTGTGAAGTCAGTGAGCTGAGCAGAGCAGGACACAACATTTTGGGGTTTCACTAGAATCCGAGTGTAGATGATCATGATGTTGGAGAACTCTGCAGCGAAGCCAAGCTGCACTTTGACTCCACAGTCAAACTGCAGGTTACGACTCTCGGGAAGAACTACGAAGATGCAGATATTAGAGAGAGAGAGAGAGGAGTTATTTTTAAAAGACTCACATGAAAACAATTCTGACATTTGACGCTGAAAGCATCAAACAAGGTGAACCACATGGTTCCTGATAGAATACATTGGCATACTGTCATTTGGACAAATAAGAGTTTTATGTGTTTTATTGTATCATTCATTAATGTATGTGTATTATTGTTTATTATTGTTTTTTGTTTTTTATTCATAATTCTGGAGGACGTATTCTCGTAAGACTTTCATTGTAATGTGTCCATATGAATAATATATATAATATAATATAACAATAATAATAAACTTGAACTGAACTGACAGAACTGATTAAAAAAAAAAACAGCTCGAAAAAGACTACCGATAATAAGAGGCCATTAGGCCAGCCAAAAGTGGACCATCAAGTTCAAGTTCAAGTTCAAGAGATTATTTGTCACATACATACACATACGGTCGTACATATATGCAGTGAAATGTCATGACACCCGGTGATTACGCGCGAACATTATAAGCAACACATTAGCGTAAGATAGAGGATTAAAGGATGGAAGGCGTCTTCTCACAGAAAGGAACTCGTCCACAGATTACCGTGTGCGATGGCCCACTGCAGGTTGCGTGCTGAGTTAGCGGCCAGACTGTCCGTGGTCTGTATTCGGTCAGTGAGCGCTCGCCGTTCTGAGAGGTTACTTCGAAGCTCCAGCGCCTGCCTCCCACGGGTGATTTCACAGTGACCCATGTCTACCAGGGATATATTGATTTATTTAGTGCAACTGACATAAAGGCAGCTTGATGTCAAGGAGCTGAACTGGATCACGTTAACAATTGTGCTGTGTAGGCGTGAAGAGAGTACTGTATACTGCACGTACCTTCTGCCACTCTGTCAAGCATTACTGTGACTTTCTCTTTCTCGCAGACACGCTGTTTGAGGAAGCTGATGAAGATGCCGTTGGAAAGGTCGTCTCTCTTCACTTCATATGCTTCGGCATCCACACACCTAAACATCAACGGTCAGACAAGACAGATACGTTCTGGACTAAAGCGAGGAGAAACACATCTGTGAATGAAGAGAATACCAATACCAATACCAATACGTCAAATTATACTCAATCTGCACAGGTGAAAGGTGCAAATAACTCACAACGCAGGCTGAATAGTAAAAATAAGGTAGTGTCTGAACGAATCAGAAACTTACGTGGCGTATCCAAACACTATATTGGCTGTCACTTTTAATGGTCCTGGCTGTGGAATAACGTCATCATTTAGGTTTCTGCAGTCACAAAAAGATACTTGCGTTCAATTCATGTGTTCATGTGTTTCCAAGAAAAGCCATGTATCAAAGTCCTTTGAAGCCATATATGCACACAACAAAGTAACATGCGACATTCCCAAGCCAAAAGCCCTCGACAGCACTTGTTACCGTTTGCGGCACATGTCCAGGAGGAAGACGTTCAGCCCCGTCTCTCTCTCTTGCATCCTCTGAAGGATGCTCCGTACACAAAGGCAGTGCTCTGAGGTGTAGGAGGCAGGAGCGTCGATGGGAACCATGAAGCTATTGCCATAGTTCTCATAACCATGACCAGCAAAGTAAAGCAAGCCTGTAAAAGCACACATTAGTATTAGAAACATTAGTATTCATGTTTCTTGTGATTATACACCATGGCAATCCCAAGAAAAGCTTTTAATAAGTAGAATCTCCAAGTTACATGAGGACATTTTTTGTGATTCTGGTCTCTCATGAATACACAGCTTGGAACTAGAATGAGTTTTGCCCATTACAGTATACATTTCCCAAACAGGCGAAGGAACTGACCGTAGACTCCCTTGTCGAGCAGCAGCAGGAACTCGCTGACGGCGCTGTCCATCTCCTGGCAGTTCAGGTCCAGCAGAGAAACCACCTTGAAGTCAAGTTGCCTGAGCAGGTTGGTGAGTTCATGGACATCAGCCATGGGGGCACAGAGCGGAGTGTGATGGGAGTAGTTCATGTTGCCAATCAGGAGAGCGACTTTGTCTGTGGCTGTGGGTAGGGAGGACAGGCAAGGAGATTAATTATTGCTGTTTGGCTTATGATACACAAGACAACACTTTAGTTAGTTGTCAGTTTAATGGATCGAACTGTGGAATAAACACCCAACAGCATGAGATAAATAGGACTAAAGAACTAGTTATTGTCAACGAAAAAGTAATATTTCCTCTCAATATTATCCAGGTGGTTCTTCGGTTTTTCATCAGCCCTGAAGCTTCTATCCGTTGAGGACTTTAATAAAGCCACTTAAATTGTGGTTGCAATCTTATGGAATAATGACTTGCCTGCCCTTTTTGTCTTGACAATACTCACCAAAGAAACTGTGCTTGCGTCTGACAGGGCTAGGTTTGGCTGCTGTGAAAAAGACAAAGCACATACATGTTTATTACTATACTCATTACAGAAACAGAAAATGAGGAATAAAATGTACCAACAACAATTTAAAACCAACCTGCATCATGTTCAACATCTGGCCAGGAAAAGTCATTGATAGAGGTGGGACCTGAACAATTACATACTAGAAGGTTATTAAGTGTGCGTGGCCGTATAGTAGCAAATTAAATGTATCACGTTATTCCCAAAGTTAATGTATTTTTATTGCTTGAGCCTAAGCATTTTTCATCGTTTTTTACTTGCCTTATAAAACACATTATCAATGGTAAATTGCTGTGTCTCCTATAGAAATAGTAGAATAGTATTGTATACCAATGTGGATTTTGACCGGATCGCTCCATGTCTCGTGGAACAAGTTGAACACTCTGCAGCTGTATTGACCTCTGTCTGCTGTGGTCGCAACTGCGATCTGTAAGATGTTTTAAAATAAAACAGAACATGAACTCATACGGATACACGCTGATACAGAGATCAGATAATACAGATAATAGAAATCTACAGGTAAACAATTTGTGTTGTCATAGGATGCTTTGACTAATGGACAAGGTAGAGCATCGTGTAAAATCAATCATCAGGCAGAGACAGTATGAATTGAGTTAGACTATATGGCCAACCCATGATTTATTTTAGCTGCATCACTCCAAAGTTTAGGCAACTAAGATATACAGTAGTGTCATATGTTCATATGAGGGGATACGTTAGGGAGACGTCATCGTTATTTAGCGGAGGCTGTCTTCGTCCAAAGTGACTTACAAATACTCATACACCGATGGACACAGCCATCACAAGCAAATTGGAGTTAAGTGTCTTGCTCGATGACAATTCAGCATGCTAGCAGGAGGAGCCGGGGATCGAACCAGAAACCTTCATATCTATATATATATATATATATATATATATATATATAAACCTTCTGTATATATTTGCAGTATACAAACCTCTTACCCGTAGTGAGCGTTTCTTTTGCTGTGGCATGGCCTCCATGTTGTGGTACCATTGATACTGTGCAGGGGGGTTGGCATCAGCATGGCACTCCAGAATCAGAGAGTCTCCCTCGGGAACTGTCTGAGACTGAGGCTGATGGATGATACGCAGCCCGCTTACCGACCCTGGGAGGAGGCTGTTGCTGTAACCTGAAGAAATTACATGCACTGTGTCACCAAATGATACAGTATGTAAAGAAAAACAAAACAATGGAGGAAAGGAAGAAAGAAAATGGAGAAGGGTGCTTATGATGAAACAAGAGTTTAGTGGATTGGAGAGGAGAGGAGTGGGGACACAACAACTTGTGAGGGTAGTGAGATGAAAGCACCTCCCTCCCAGACTGTGATACCTGGACTGGCGCTTGCAGAGTGAGTCAAGCACACTCGGGCCCATTGAGAGAAGGTGCAGTTCTCCCCATGGTTGACTCTGCAGATATAGTGGCCCTGGTGGACCAGGGCCAAAGGGCAGAGGACCAGCTCAGGTGCAATGCCAGTCTCACCCAATATCTAAAACATAAAATAACAAATAATATTATACTGTACACTACTCCCACCATAAGTAGAATATACACATGTATGCACGAGTATGCACTATAGCTGGCCTCTGTGTCTTAATAGCCAGGATGGGTTAAATACAGAGGGCCTTCCTGGGATTATATGAAAGAATAAAGTTGGCAAATAAAGGGACTGTTCTTGTTGTTCCAGCCCCTAAGAAAGCTAAAACTCAAGCCCTTTCCGGTGCGGAATGAAGAGAGGGTGAAGCCCTTTTGACGTGAATCTCAAATTGCTGGAAGCAGCAGGGACTTTAAACCTGCTGCTCATTCATCAGATTAGGGCTCTGTCAATGTGGCTGGACAGAGTTAGAGAGGATTACCATGAGCCAAACATTGTCCTGAAGAAAAGCGTGAAGCACTTCTATTACCAGCCTGCAGATTCATCTCGATCATATCGGAGCTATATGAAGGTTTGTGACTGTGTTCCACAGGCTGACCTCATCTTTGCCTCGGAACCACTGATAGCTGAGGCCCGTGGGACCAGAGGCTCTGCAGGTCAACACCACCCTGCGTCCCTCTGAGGCCTGCTGGGACTGGGGCTGGACCGTGATACGGATCTCCTCTGTCACTGCACAACACACACAAAGACGTTAATATTCATACACACATAAACAAAGTATCAAACGTTTTGCATGTGTGTGAGTCTTTGACAGGACAACTGGCTGCAACCTATGGTAGAGGTCTACACATTGCAAAGATCTTGCCAATTATATCATGTCTTGGATGTCTGTCAAAGGAATAGTGTTTGTATTTGCTTCAAACCATTCAAAACAAAAGTCACAGAAATAATTCAGTATCTAATTTGCGTGGTGTGTGGTACAGGCTGCTGTCTCCACCTGTGGCAGTGAGGTACTGCACTGCAATCTGGTGCTCCATCTTCTTCAGGCAGCTGAGAAGGAGGGCCAGGGGGCAGGAGCGGTCAGCCAGTCGGGCCAGGAGGAAGCGTCCCGGGCTCCCAGTGGGGCTCAGGACCTGGATTGAGCAGCTTGTCAGCTCAGTTTCACTGTGGGCCCCAGATTTTATGAAGTTTGTCATTAATCCTCACGTTTTTTTAAGCAGTGCATGGAAAAGAAGAACTGGTAATGAAGCGATCTGCATATGACCGGTACGTTGAGTATGAAAGGTGCTGTACGAATAAAGGCTGTTAATATGAGAGGCTAAACACTATAATTTGAATATTTTCGTCACCTGCAGCGGAACTGGCAATGCTCATTTACTACGTTGGCTAATTGTCTCCATCCACAGGTAGAGTTGTCCAACATCTCAGCCAGTCGGTTCAGCGCTCCTTCACTCAAGGTCCCAAGGCTTAGGCTCCAGTCCCCCATGTTGTCCCCAAAAGGTGTTCACGCTAACAAAATTGAAAAAAGAAAATGCTCACAACGCGAAATGAAATGTATTATCAACGTGCTGAATTGCTAATGCATCCCATTGTGAGGTCTCGAGTGGGTCTGAGTGTGAGTCAGTGGCCCCTCGGTGCCAGTCCCTTCTCTGATTGACAGTGGTGACACAAGACACAGACACATTGTTACAACCAGTAGCCTAATACTGATGACACTGACCCCATAGGAAAGCAGTGGGAGTGACATGTTCCGACATTTTCCCACATTTGTGAAAATGTAATGTATAGTACTCAACTTGTCAGTACTTGTCACATCCAGTGCCTTGATATAACACATCCAGTGCCTTGATGTGTCTATAATACGACATAACGTACTACTGTACCCTTTTTCTGCAGATGAGACCCGACTTTTTTTTAATACAAAAAAAAACAAACATTAGGTGAGGTCACTGTTGTTTACAAGGATATGGACCAAATAACTCATTAATAAGCTATCTTAACCAGCAGTTTTGCTTTACTTTTGTATATATATTAGGAATATTAATCGTGATTAAAAAAAAAAAGGAATGTGTCGACTGTGTTGGAAATATAGTAGAGCTATAAGTATAGATATTCGCTTTAAAATGTAGGGAAATAAAAATTGAAAGTCTCTGATACTGAATAAGCTGAAGTAAGGCCACATATTTAAAAGATATAAACTTACAATGACGGATGTTTGTACTTTCCACTACTGCGTAGAGCGTCACCTGTCGATTTAAACAAGGCTGCCAACAGAAAAGGTATTTCGTCTTCTGATCTGGGATCTGGGAGAATAAAATCCCTGCAATCTAAAAGCATCTTCTAATAAAAAGCTGATAGATCGCAAAAATAATATACAGCACAACGGGTGAACTCACCAATTCCTCGCTGTTACCTGTCGATATTAGAAAACTGAAACAATTGAAGTTCCTCTGATAAAATATATGATTATACTAGTCTGCATTGCCCCTGCCTCTGCCAATGATGCATATTTTCGCACAATGTGCTTCTCATTTCAGTTCCTTAATTCCTCCATGTGGACGTTTGTTGATTTGCATAAAACGTTGCCGTTCCCATGAGTTCACTACTGCACTATCGTTATTGTTGCTGTTCAGTTCAGTGTTTTGAGTTTAATACTAATTGTGCATAATCTCCGGGTGCGTTGCAATAACATTTCACTGCATATATGTATTATTCTCGTGTATGTGTGTATGTATGTGATAAATAAACATCTTGAATCTTAATTACTACTGTACATTCAGCTCATAGGAGTGAATGTCTGTGGGTCTTGTACTAGAAAATACCAGTTTATTTCATACAATTTTACATTATTTAACATGCCTATACTACCTTTAGTTAATGTGGAATATATATATATATATATGGTGAGAGAGAGAGAGAGCAAGGCATTCTTGGCAGACTTGGCACTGGCCGAAATTATTTTATAATAAACTCTATTAATTCTAAATTGTACAGTATATATTGATAAGTATCCAATGTGGCGACAGATCTTCCTGACAAAAAGTGAAATTCTTGCATCAAATACATTTCATACACCTTTATTGAAAGGGACAAAAAATATATAATAAATCTAAAACAAACTATAAGATGATACATTATTTTATATTGGCAAAATCATATAAAAAATAATTTTGCTCCAGACCACCTGCAACTGCTTCAAGGATTCTGATTTAGCAGACGCTTCAGTCAAGTGACTTACAATGCTTATATTTGCATTTGATGAATAGACTTTACATCAGTCATTGCCAGCAAAGCCTTCAATAAGAATTGGTTGAGTCAAGAAAAAAATGTTTATTATGAGTAACCTGGTGAGGATCCTTAGGAGATGGAAAGATCAGTGCAGGTCGAGTCCAGCTGACCTGAAGAGATGAGTATTATTGGATGGATAGTGATTCAGCCACCCTAGCACTAAAATTCAGGAACTCCTCAAATTCTTGAAAAAGTGGTCATGTCCCCATTACTTCAACACAAGAATAAACCTATGTCCGCTCACAAAAAGAAAGAACACTTAAGAGTCCACTTGTAGCAGAATCTTTTTTTTTAAGTCAACCATACATTACTTTATTATTAAGTAAATAAAAAGCCGAATGTGTATGTCATTCTTGAAAGCATAATTGTATTTTATGTATTCATTGTCCTTTAACACAGAGGAAGAACAAGACAGACTATATACATGAAACTGACATAACCAACATGAATAGATTCTTAAAGCCACAAAGTCAATGCTCAAAAATGAATGCATTTTTTGTTTTAAACAACACCTCCAATTAGTGGAAATGTTAAGGATGTTGTTAGAAGCCTGGCAAAAGTGTTCAGGAGTTGTTAGGACTGTGTTCTATTCGGGATGTTGACAGAAACCTGGACAAAGCACCATCAGGTGAATTCCGTCTCTGGAGTTTTGAGTACAAATGTTAACAGTCCATAGTAGTAGTGCAGTCCATAGCTTCTCATAGCTTCTTTCCTTTATGTAATCTGTTGAAACGCCAAATGTTTTCCTTTCGCAGACGCTTCCAGTATTCCCAGCTGTCCGTTTCCAGTTCATACAGTTTCTTAGGAGGTCCCAAGTTTATGTCGAACAGCCTGTAAAAGTCGAAAGAATAATGCGTTAGGCAGAATAATGTCCTGGGAGGTTGGCTGGGTGCAGTGTGTCTTGCAATGCCCCAATAAAGGTCAGGATGCTACATTTGCAGAAGGCTGGGAAATAAACAAGAGAGATACCACTTCTCACCACTCTGGATATTCCTCAGCAGGCTTCAGCTTGGGGTCTTCCCCTTGCTTGAAGATGTTGACGCCTACAGCATGAGTTGTGAGCCTCATGGGGTCCTTGCAGACTTCAGGACCTTTCAGTTCCTCTTTAGCCATGCCCTTACCTTTACCTTTGGCCACTGGAAGATAGAGGGAGAATACAGTCTACTGTATCAACGATGGATGACATACATGTCAGGATATAACAGTACCTACTCTGTAACGCCCCCATACCAAGAATTTATTTGCTCGTTTATGCACTGTACATACACTGCTGCAACTATACATACATATTTATATAGCACACATAGATTTGACAGGTTCGGTTTTGATGATTATCCATTTTTCAGATGTTATTTATTATTCTTTCCACTTTATAATTTCACTGCACCGCACTTGTAGGACTGCATATGACAAAGAATCTTGAATAAAGAATCGTGATGTGTTCGAAGGCACCAGTGGATCAGCATGTGCTACATGCAGAATATGATGAAAGGAAGTGTCAAGGAAGGAATTATTCAACTACATGTGGGTGACATGTGGGGTATTTGTATGACCATAATAATAAGAATCATAATGATAACCTGCTAACTAGTGGCGATCAGAAAATACTTACTGTTATCGTTCGGGAGCAAACGTTACAGCAAGTGTAAATGTTTAACCTTTATGCAACCACCACCAATTAAATAGGTTGCATCTCATTCTCAACAGGGCCTTGGTCAACAAAGGCAGCACACAAAAAATAAACATACAACTAAATGTAGATGAATCCTAAAGTATATGTTCAGTGGCCACGGGTGGTTTAGAACTGGAGCGAGGAGAGCAAAGCGGTGGGCTCTTTGTTCTGAGAGGAAAGGCAGATTATCCCCACTCACCCACTTTCTTCGCGTAACCGCACGTCGGGATTCTGCACAAATTATCCACACAACGCCTCAAGTTGGTGTTTGTCCCACGAGATTTCGTGAACAGGGTTGTAAGTAAGTTGTAGCCCGCCATAGCTCCGCAGGCACGCGTCTGTTTGACTTTGACGCGGTGTCACTTCCGGGGTACCATCCGTCGTGGGATTCCTGTCTCCAGCGCCCCCTGCTGGAGCTTCCTGGAGGCTTGCGTTTTCATTTTTGATCGACTGATATTCGTTTTTAACCAATAAAGTGCCAATATTAATGCATACGTTCTAGTGTCATCATGCCGAAATGCTTAGATAAACGATTTAAATGCCTTGTCTAGTGGGTGCATGTGAGTGACTTACGCAGCAGGCTGCGTCCAATCAACGCTCTGCTTCTGCGCGTTATTAACGCGACGGGCTGGCTTCAAACCCGCGAAACCACTTCCGGTTGTGCTGACGTCAAAGTCACGTGGTATGCGCGCTATAATTGTGCGCGGCACAAGGTAAACAAGCGTCCGAACGCCCCGAAATGTCGGAGTACGACGACGTCCAGAAAGGCGCCCTAAAATTAAAAGGCGCGGGAGGCATTTCCGCCGGGAAAAAGTAAGTTATGATGTTTGGGTGTCGTTTTGACCATTATTATTTTTTTGTTGGGGGAACAGCTTGTTTGTCGGCCGCCCGTGTGTAATGAATACGCGAAATGAATGTTAGCTTGTAAGCTAACGTCATGATAACAGTCGTGTTTTCATCGTGATATACGGGGATGTCCGCCAGGATTTTTAACATTTTAGGTGAGTTCATCAGGGACGTTAGCAAAATCACATGCCATTTTTTTGTGTTTCAAAAAAATGCCCATGCTAAATAGTGGTCCCAGGTTGATCGTTTGTGTATTGCCAATAGCTAAGAAAACATATTAATGCTTGAGAGAATACCTGGCCAACAGTAGTTATTACAAAATTCCACCCGCGGCACTCCTTGTTTTAGACACTGGGTGGAGACTGTTCTAGAGCAGTGATTCTCAGCTTTTTTTTTTTCCCCGTCAAGGGTCCCCGATTTGATAACATTTTGTCTCTGTCTTTGTCCAAACTCCATACCTGTCTGTACTATAGATAGGGAAATAACAGTGAGACTCATCAAAACAGGCATTAGTGTAAATTTTACACACTAGGCGATTCCTGGTAAAAGTGTGCGGGCCCTGTGTCTGTGACTTATTTAATTCGTGCTTGATTTTCAGTCGATCTAGCCGGTCATTTTGATATATTGTGTGTGCATTTTGATCACAACCGTAATAATATTTGCCCTAATAGTTAGTACTCACTTATTAATACGTGTGTATTAATAGTGAAGTGTGCTGGCTTATTCCACACTTGGAGCACACTTAATAATTGTAAAGTGTAACAATATTTTTTTCTGCTGAAGGACCCCTGGGGTTTCCTGGCCTCTATGTTGAGAAACACTGTTTGAGAGAATTAAAGTTTGGTGGCCATACAGGTTAAGAACAGTAAAGTTAACTGTGTATTATTATGCATTTGTTTCCAGAAAGAAGAAAAAGGATAAAGAGAAAAAGCACCGTTTGGAGCAGCAAGTTATGATGAGTCAAAATGATGAGGAGGAGAAGGTCAAGAAAGGATATGTTGACAAACGGACACCTGCTCAAATTGCATTTGATAAAATGCAAGAGAAGCGAGTAAGTATAATGTATAATTACCAATTTGGGGACATTTAATCTGTGGTCTAATTGATTAGTCCTAATGATTCAACAGATTACATCTATAATGGCAAATAACACACACAGCTTTTATAACCTTAAGCTCAAAGTATATCAAATTTAAATAACAAAGTATGAAATAACAACTGATTATATTTGTGTAGTAGTCATTGTCAATAGCTACTGCTACAGTATGATCATTCATCCAATATATTGGTCAATTTGGGGAAGGCTGATTAAATGCAATATGAAGCTATATTGAATGTATCTAAGAAATGAATATTGTCATTTGGGGAAAGGTTTTGCCTTATCTCACGTGCATACGGAATTTGTTCCAGAAAAACTAACAACTAATGTGTATCATGAGGTTTCATGTTTCTACATGGGGGGGCCATAGACAAGATACCTTAGATTGTTCAAGATTTCAGTGTTCAGATTCACACTGAGTTTCAGTGCTAAAGCATGGTCTGTAAGTGGTGATCAACATTGGGGTTTTTTCTCCCTCATAACCAGATATTGGTTTTATTTTTATTTATTTATTTTTAAACAAAAAGCAGTCTGTATAGCTAGTTGGTAGTCCTAGTGGAAATAAGCGTTGCTTACCATGCTCATCATTATAATTGTTCTATAATGTGATTCTGATTCGGAAAACACATGTTTACACTAATTTATTTCTTGTAGCAAAGGGAAAGGATTTTGAACAAAGCATCGAAAACACACAAGCGTCGAGTGGAGGTAAGTCATGTCATACAAGATCTTCTAGATATTGTTGTCTCTGTAAAAGGTCTGTTTAACTTCATATCTTTGTCTATAAACAAACTTGATACAAACTAAACTGTGGACATTAATGTTGTTTTTGTTTTTTTTAGGATTTTAATCGGCACCTGGACACCCTGACAGAGCATTACGACATTCCCAAAGTCAGCTGGACGAAATGAAAGGAGCCGCGGGAGTCGACTGTTTTATTTTCAGTGTTCTGTCTGGATGCAAAACTGCATGAACTTTCTTGGAAATATGTTTTAGTAAAATTGTTATTTGCTTAATAAAATGTAGTTACCCCTGCTGTTTAGAACCTCGTTGTTTGTGCAAGGACATTGATGCATTCATTCTAAAAGACTCGGCCGGTTGTGTATCTTGCCGTTCATTTTGGGGGAGAGAGAGGCCCGTGTGTGTGTGTGTGTGTGTGTGTGTGTGTGTGTGTGTGTGTGTGTGTGTGTGTGTGTGTGTGTGTGTGTGTGTGTGTGTGTGTGTGTGTGTGTGTGTGTGTGTGTGTGTGTGTGTGTGTGTGTGTGTGTGTGACATACGTATTGGATAAATGACTCTGGAAAGGAGTTTGACGTGGGAGGCGACTGACACTCAGTGATCGCTCATTTTTTTTTAGGGAACACATTGTGTGACGAGGTTAGAGCAGAAGATGGACGACAGCCTGGACCAATGGCGAAGCTCCGTGGAAGCGTCGAGCGGAAGCTGCCGTTCTGCTTTAAGCGAGTGATTATACCGCTGCATGCGACTTCCGTTTAGAAGCAAAGGGCCATTTGTACTTCAGTGTAAAAGTTCGTTGCGGTCCGTACTGCATTATGAACAGTGCATATTTATCAGCCAAAATGTTTAGTCAAGTTGAAATGGGTGATAAGTGAAAGCGTTGATTTATGTATTATAATTTTCCGTTATTCCATTTAGTAGGAATTATTTGGCTTTTTCCACAAAAAAAACAACAACTGTCTGCTTTGTGAATGGAGACATATTAATGTCATTCATACAGATTTGTAGATTGTAGTATTTATCCACCTTTCTCCATTCATTTTACTACACATATTTGTGAATAGTGACACAGAATAAATTCCATAGAAATCCGGGGTCTTTTGCTACGAAATCTGGGGCCGGTCAAACCGGAAGTGTTCGTTCCGTACCGCTGAATTCACGGTAGCTGTCCCATGTAGCTGTAGCTTGTAAGCTAACCCCCCCAGCGTCCATAGGCTCCGTGTTGGCCTGATTGCAGCGAACCGGAGGGACACGGAAAACCAGAACCACGCAAACAAAATATACGCGCTTGAAAAGGGCCCACGAAGAGGAGCGGGAGGATGCCACACAACTTCCAGCCCTTAGACCTGGTCTTCGCCAAAATGAAGGGCTACCCGCACTGGCCAGCCAGGGTGAGCTCCAGCAGCAGCAAGCCGGGGGGAGGAGGGGGAGGGCGGGCAGGACAAGCTCCTCTGCCTGGGACTGGAGAGGGCTCTCCGGGTCTCCCTGGAGATGTCTGCCCTGGGGACTAGATATCACAGATGCATGAGATGGTTATTTGTGTTATGACGAAATGTCATTAATGATGTCGAGGTGGATGAGATGCTCTCGGCCTTATAACCATTTCATTTTCCATCCTAGCACACAGTGCATGTACACTTTTTTACACACACACACACACACACACACACACACACACACACACACATATATACATATCAATTTATATATAGATATAAATATATATCAAACTTGCATTGCTATTTTTGAACGGTGTGAATTATTGATACAGGGGTTTATTGATCATCTTCAACATTTTGTTATCCGATGCCAATTTCTATTTTCAGTACATTTTTAGGTTTATTACATTTTGCCATTTGTCAAATATGTTATTCTTATTATTTTTATGGTTATTGCCTATTTATCCATCTATGTTATCTACCACTTTGGAAAACGATGCTGGAGTCTTGCATATGGAAAATATGCATATTTTAATGCTCATGCATGTCCCACCAATTATGTGGATTTCAAATTGTACACCTTCAATTGCACCTGATGTTGCCTCCATACTTGCTCAATACAGTAAACTTAAGTGGTTATTTGCTAGAGACAAATTTTAACTGTGTTGCACATTGTGTTGAAGTGTAACGTTTCGACACTCATAACACCGATCATAATGTGTTATTATTAATTTCTTAAATATGTCTTTCCTGTGGCCTGTCCACAGATTGAAGATGTGGCAGATGGGGCAGTGAAACCTCCACCTAATAAAATCCCCATCTTCTTCTTTGGCACGCACGAAACGTAAGTACAGCTCTCTCTACAATAAATTACAGGCGTGAAGGATGATGCATGAGTGGATTTCATCGATTCATTTAAAACAATCCACTGGGCATCATGCCAAACAAACAGTTCAACTGTTTGTTTTTCCAAAGGATGTGTTGTGGTTCATGGTATTCTTATTGCATTTTTTGGGGGTGAAAATGTTCAGATAGACACTTTCCCCAGGTGACGAAGTCTCTTAATATATGCAGCTTTTTTCTCTATACTGGTGTCTTAAAAATGTAAACTTAATTGAATTGAATTTAAGCATCGTGTTGGGTGATGTATAGTTCCTTGTCATTTGTAGGAAATGTTTAAATTAAAATTACTTTTATGGGTTGACCAATGCTTCTTATTGAAACCCAACACTGATGTTGAGTGATAATCTTCAGTATTTTCTGATACAGTGTACTGATCTGATAAATAGAGTTAGAGTTTGTGATCATAATGACTGACATGTTTTGTTTTTTCTCTCTCTTTGAGATATCGAAAGTGCTTTTATGTGTCAAATACAGAAAATCTATCAGTATCTGTGTCTGTATTCCCCTAATTACCCTTTGTTTGTTGGTTGCAAAGTGCATTCCTTGCGGCAAAGGACCTTTTTGCCTATGAGAAGTACAAGGAGCGTTATGGGAAGCCCAACAAAAGGAAAGGGTTCAACGAAGGCTTATGGGAAATCCAAAACAATCCGCATGCCTCTTACAGTGCCCCACCTGCTGTAAGTTTATTTCTGTAACCTGAGATCCTTAATATGAATTATATCTAATTATATCTCTGCATAATATCTTCTGATCTATTTTTTATAAAACTAATACCTATTGTGATATGGTGGTAGTTCTGATGTCATATAACACATTAATAGAACAATAATTAGAAAAAAGAAAAATCTGAGCAATTGCAGTAATATGCTTTTCTGTTTTAGTAACATTTTTGACTACTTACTGTTCTCCTCACTCACAATAAAATGGTCTTAAGATCTACTCAGTACATTATTGGAATTCATAACATTTTAATGAGGAGAATTTAGTTGCATCACTTTATCCTAATATATTTGCAGCCAGCCAGTTCATCTGACAGTGAAGGTAATGACGGGGGCGGAGGAGGAGGAGGAGGAGGAGTAGGGGGGAGTGATGAAGAAGAAGAAGATGATGATGAAGAAGCCGTGGTGCCCAGAAAAGCAGACTCTGGAAGTGAAGTGGACTCTGATTCTGGAAGCGAAGACGGAGGAAGGGGAGGTGGCGTGAAGCGAAAGCCACCCGCAGCGAAGGTAGTCACAAAACCAATCAATGTTTTTTTTCTTTAAAACTAAATCCCCGTCAAAATGGAACATTTTCCTATCGCATGTCACATTCCTGTGTGATGTTGCAGTTTTACGTAAGCGAGCATTTCGACAATAAGTGTCACTATAAATATGATTAGTTAAGGCCCCATGACCCTATTGAGAACTAAGGTAAAGAAAATGGATGGATGGGTATTATTGACTACATATAGAGTTAAGAAAACATGTAACTAATGAAAATATTTTTGACAGAAAATAGAAGAAAGTGATACCGATAGCATAGATTGCTGGATACATGACAAAGTATACATGTAATAGGCATTAAAATCAATAACTCATCCTTTATAGCACTGTTGGGATACCTTGTTCCTGTTTGAGGCCAGATTAATAATTGCATATACAATACTGGGCCATTTACTGCTATGAACTATTTAAAAATACTGTTGTTCTTTATTTTGTTTTGCAAATTTTTGTTAAATAAGGTAGGACTGGCTACTTTTTAAAATATATACATAAAATATATAACCATATCAAATCTAGGAAAAACCCAGTGGGCCGTGTGATGTTTACTGGAGGGCCATGATAGCCCACAGGCCAGAGCTTTCCACACCCCTGCTTTAGAGAATTGAATGGCCAATTTTTTTAATTTAACCGCATCTCTTGGCTGTATCTCCCACAAAGCGTCCCCCTCCCCCCAAAAAGGCACGGGGCTCATCAAGTGACAGAGATGGAGAGGAGAGTGGATCCCCCTCTGAGCCAGATCCTTCACCCTCAGAGTCAGAATCGGGCAAGAATAGTGATCAGGTACACACACACACACACACACACACAGACGTTTGCTTTTTGGCATCGTTGTGCTGTCTTGAAATAGAAACAGCTGATCAATATCTCAATATCATATGCATCTGTCCATGAGATACCACAATATGTCAATATTAGTTTAATACATGATGATGATTACCCCTATAGGATTTTACACCGGAGAAGAAAATTGCTGGACGGGGTGGAAAGAAAGCCAGCGCCAGAGGCGGGAAGAAGAAGGTGAACATTTCGCTTCAACAAAACCCTAAAGGGGTTGAATCTAGCACCGTTCTATCTGTGGGAGGGTTGGGGCACTTTTTCTTAACTCGTTTCTGGCATGTTGCAGAAGGCCTCGTCTGACTCTGACTCAGACTCCGGGTCTCAGTCAGAAAAGAAAGCAGCTGACAGTGACTCAGAAGACGAGAAACCGCGGCCTGCGGCGTCCGGTTCAGAATCCCAGTCCGGCTCAAAGTCTGATTCGGACTCTGATCCGCCTCCACGGAAAGGCCCGCAGGCCCGAAAGAAAGGTGAGGGTCCAGTTGCGCCTTCAAAGGACCGGTTCCTTATGTTTCTTACAGAGATGTAGAGGACCTTTTATTACCCACCATGAACATTCCTATATGGCATTTTTATTGCGGTGATATTTAACAAGATGTGAATGCACCAATAAGTCATTCAATATCCGACAAAATAAATCAGGAGGAATAATTTCTTATCCAAGGATGCTTCAACTGGTGACTGATTAGGAAGATAAACACTAACAGAGGCATCTGGGGCAACGGGCTGACCAAATTAGAAGTCTTTGCAGTACAGAGTGCTCCTCACAGACAGGTCCTGTTACATGAACCACATTGTGTAAATATAAATGTCTCTCCCGTCCATGTACAATCGCTAAATTATAAGAAATAAATCTAAAGCAATAAACATTTAAGCCCAAAATGAGTTGTTGTACTAGTACCTCCAAATCCCTGTAGCAGTTATTGCTGTTTCCATCATGAATTCCTGTCCAAATTATCATTTATTTTATACAATATGTGAATTGCATGTAACTGCTTAAAATTTGTAAATTTCCAATGCCAATACACTATCATATATGGTCATATTGGAACCATTTTTTACAAATGTGTGTATTCAATTAAATAGCCATAGCTGCGCGTGTAACAGGATGTCCTGTCCGTTCAGGATGAGAAAAAATTTAATTGTGATTCCCTGACTGGGCTTCCCGATGTGCGTGCTTCAGAGTTACATTGGAGATCTGTTTATTTATTTTTTTCTCTAACCCTCTTCCTCATGGTGCTTTTGCCCGTCCACAGAAAAGCCTCCGCCAAAGCCTCGAGCACGGAAACCCAAACCCAAACCCAAACCCGCCCCTGCGAAACGACCACCTTCATCATCCTCTGACAGCGACAGGTCAAGAAACCTTCTGTTGTCTTATTTTGCTCTCTTCTGTCACTATTAATATGTTATGACATATATGTGTCTAGTAAACCAATCAGAAGACTTCAGGGTGGCCCTATTTGCGTTCCACTCACGGGTGTCCTTGCAAAAATAAGATTGCAGAGATTTAACTTGATCCTTCATATTTGCAAACGATTTGCAAGAACATCCCATTTTAGATGACATTTTCTCAATCCACATAAGCATTTGTAGTTGACATATTTAGTTGATGATCTGTTGTCTTACAAATGCCAAAAAATTAGCAAAAAAGAAAAAATATAACTTTTACCAATAATGTCAGACTGTTGCAAAGAGCCATTTGTTGACATTGGTTAATATTCATGAACCCAAGTGATTCAACTTGCCTGGTTCACATTCCATTTATTGTATCATTTCCAACATTTAATCTTAAATCACCCTTACATTTAGATGGAATCTAATGGATTTTACAAAATGGTTGCAATCTGCCTAAATTATTGCAATCAGGCGATTATGTAATAATTCTGACAGCTCTATGGGGGCTCTACATCCTTTTTAGTCACTAATGGATTCATAATTCTTCCTTTTTTTCCTCCCACAGTGACAGTGAGCCCGACCGCATCAGCGAGTGGAAGAAACGGGACGAGGAACGGCGGCGAGAGCTGGAGGAGCGGCGGAAGAAAGAGGAGGCCGAGGAGCTGCGACGGCTCCGCGAGCGGGAGAAGGAGGAAGAGGAGCAGAAAAAGAAGGATAAGGCTAAAAAAGAGAGTGAGGTCGACAGCAGCAGCAGCTCAGACGAGGGCGTGGACGAACACCCTCTTAAGAAGTCCAAGAAACCCCCTCCGGCCCCGATTCCCGCTCCCTCCGACTCAGATTCACAGCCACCGACCGAGGTCTGTAGTCCTGATCGCGTCCTCAGTGGTATATTCAACTAAATATATTGTTTTGATTCTGCTTTAGTTCATAACAGCAGGTTGTGTGGACCTCTCGTCTACAGTGAAATAAAAACTGGAAATTATGAAGATGTCCTCTTTTTGAATGGAATCTCATTACTTCTAATAGACACTCTTGTCCAGGGGCCTACTGTATGTAAGTTGTGATATGTAATGTGGTCGTCATTTTATTTAGCTTTTCTCTCACAATGTAGGTGAAAAAGGCTGCCAAGCGGCAAGACAACCAGAAGAAGCCTCGAGTGAAGAAGGAGGCAAAAGACAGGAAAGAGAAAGTGTTGAAGGAGAAACCCCAGCGGTCAGAAGAGAAGTCCAGGGCAAGGTGGGTGCACCGCGGGAAACCTCAACATCATCGGTTTGATAAGGAAAAAATAATCACAATACTCCTTCTGCCACAGGTCCAAGCCTGAAAAACCCAGACGTAGACCAGAGAAACCTCCAGAGAAAAAAGTGGAGAAGAAGAAAGGTCAGTTTTAACCTGGAAGGTTTTGCTGACAAAGACTGAGGGTTAATTTGACTACACATCACAAATTGTAGTTATTGTATTGTAAGGGATTTTGGTGAACGTGATTGGGGTAATGTAGTGTAATGAAAGTAAATGTGTATTCAGTGTTTCCCATACATTGATTTATTTGTGGCGCCCCGCCACAATATCAACATTGACCACCACATATTGATTTTATTTTATTTTTTACTATTTCATTTATGGCTATTTTACTTATTGAATGGGTAAAATCTTATTTCATTGTAGAGAAGCGCATTGAATCGCTAAGCCCCTCCTGATTCAGCACACTCGGAATCAAAACATGATCATGTGCAGGTACCGAAACCCAGTACCACTATGGCACCAGCTCCTGTATGATGGGTATCTACCGGACCGAATCATAACGCAGGTTCTGGTGCCTCATTTGGTGGCATGCCCGAACTGCCGATTAAAATATCCGCCCTCCGGTGCTCCGAAACCACACGCGCCTTCACTAAATATTATCATTTGGAGCAAGCCACATTAAATTGCATTCATCATGCTCTGCATTCCTCTGCGTCGCCGCTTTTCTCTCTCATGCGACTCGAGCCAAACGGCAACGGCGCTCGTCAATGTCACATTGTGGTTGCTTGGGAAAATAATTTAAATGCGATTTTCTTTTTTTTGGACCAATATTGCGATTTTGATTTAGTATGTGATTTTTGAAAAAAGTTCCTTATCTTCTGTATTCACTAAACACAAGCAACAAATCATCTATAGTATGAGCAACACAACTTTGGATACAGTCAACATATAAACTGCTCCTTCCTGTAGGCCAGGCCTACATGTTATGATGAAATGAGATGAATTGATATGAATAACATATCTTTATTAAACTATTGAATTTAAAAAAGAAAAACCTTAAATCACAGTAAAACATTGACTGATTGATTAAACTTCAAGCCTTGTAATTGTTTGGATCTGAAAATTAACATTTAAAAACTATGCAGTGTTTCAGAAGAAATTAATTATTTTTTCTACAAATCTTCCACGCATACGTCCACATACATGGAGCGCCGCTATACTCATTAAATTCAAAAAACGAAAAACAAAAAAACAGGCGCATTATTCTGCAAGCGGCTCCGTCAGGTCTCTACAGGTGTTCCGAGCTCTCCCAGCACCACATGCACAGGGCGCCGTGGCTTAGGCAGGGGCCACGGAGAAAGTGTCCCCATTACGCACGATTTTATTCCATATGCACTGGTCTCTTTCCATTAGGAGATGTAAAATAAAAACACACTGTTCTGCCGCATACATAGTACACACTCTTTTTAATCCCAGGCTTTGTGATTTGAAAATTGCGTTCTGTTAAATTGCGATGTCGGTTTGAATTCGATTAATCTTTCAGCCCTAATGGTCGCTTAGCCAATCAGATAAGAGGCGGGTCGTGAATGTTTTCACTACCGATAACGTCCGGTTCATAGAAACGGTCAGTTATTTGTTTATATGTAACACATGAAAAGTATAAAAAAAGTTATTAAGGACAAATGGGATTTGTTCATTAAAAAAACTCTAAAATAGCCATTATCGAAAGCATTTAAGTTTTAATTTTTTTTACAAAAAAGAATAATAAAAAAATTGCCCAGATCTATTCATCTGTTATTCCGAATATGCATTGAAATAATATATCGTCGATTATAAAAGCAAGTATGTTTTGGGTCCTCCATGTGTCCTCTGAGGGAGTAATCAGGGCGCAATTTTAGATGTATTTTATTTTACTCAATTTCCTTATTGAAAGAACCCCCCCAGCTACCACCACAAATAAAACCAAAATTCTGTGGGAAACACTTGTATTGTATATATTATTCTCTGCGTCCACATGCAGACCCAACACCCGAAGAAAAGCTCCAGAAACTCCATACAGATATAAAGTTTGCACTCAAAGTCGACAACCCGGTAAGTTGTGTATTTTGCGTGACATAACTTTCTCATGTGTTCTTAAAAAAAAAAAGTGTCCATCTGCTAACTTTTATTAGTTTTGCATCACAGCTCTGTATTTTGAGAACCTTGATAAGAGAAAAAAAAAAAGAAGAGGCACTGTCTGGGTTACCTAACTCACGGCAAACTGCAGACAAGTCAATCAGACAGGGAAATAAAACCAGTAGGCTTGACAAATGGTTTACGTCTGGATCGCGCCCTCCTCACACAACACACACACACACACACACACACACACACACACACACACACACATACACACACACACACACACACAAACAGATACAGTCCACTCTGATGCTCTCCAATTTTGTATTGCTGTATTGTAATGTGATCTAAAAAGGCTCCTTTGTATTTCTGATGGAAATTTCAGGTCAGTAAGTATAATGTGCAGACCTAAAATTGTGCATTTTTCATATTCTGAAACGTTTAAATGTAAAATACATTTGGAGTGTCTAGCACCATCTAATGGGTGCCCATGAGTCTTATTTTTAAATTGTAATGTGTGTGTATCAGAACTTAGACAATGGACTTCTGTTTTGTTACTGTTTTTGACAAACAATGTGTTAAAATGTATTTAAATTATGAATTAATATTATATCTCAGAACTGATTTGGTTGGTTTGTATTATCATAACTTGTTATGAACTCATAATTAAATTAAAGTAAATAAATTAGCATTTATATATTTTCAATATATTGATAATATAGAATCGTGTGTTCTTGACAGCACAAGTACACACATGTTAAATAACTTAAATGTGCACATAACAGAAATGGTTTATCTTGGATTAGCCTTTGTTTTTCTTTTTTTTTTTTTGCCTTTATGGTTGGGGCTCGGTGTCTCTTACATTATTTATTGAAAATCACAGTATTGTCCTGCTTTGTGTCATTTTTAGGACATTGACCGATGTCTGCAAGCTCTTGCTGACCTGGAGGCTGTGCCAGTCACCAGCCAAATCCTGCATAAGAACGCTGATGTTATTGCCACACTTAAGAAGGTGAGTTAGCTTAAACAATTTCATATTTCTATTAATATGTAAAAATGTTTTGTCGTAGATAAATAAGTTCAAAGCCTTCCTACTTTGCATTTCTCAAAGATTAGATCCAACTATTAGGTCCCTGGTGCATTATGCCTTTTACCGCTAAAAATAGGCGATTGACACCTTTCCCATTGCCAGGAGAAATGCAGTTTTTTCAGGTGTGTAATGTTCAACGTCACAAACACGTAGGAAAAGGGGAAGGATTGTGAACAAAACAGCAGAGTTAGCAGCAAGTTAAACAAACAACGAGATAAAACTGTGGGGGGAAAACATTTTTATTGGAGCTGTTCAGAAGAATCGGATCGTTCATGACCCAATACAAATTTCCCCGTTGTGGGACTGATAAGGGTATATAAAAATCAAAAAAACACTACAGTAGAAGCAGCATGGAGTATTCATGCTGCCGGTGCTTGCGGCAGCTGGGAGCGGGGACGGCTTGGGGCAGGGAACGGTGCTGGAGTGACTCAGAGACCGACGGGGAGTGTGTGGCTTTTCCACTGTTCTCCCCATGGTGCGACCCCTACACTCAAAACATTTCACGGTTCCCCATGTGGGGGGAAAAAAGTCAATAGCTTCTGATTTTAATTTAGGGTTCTAAATGGGATATTAAATGAGGGAAAGATACACAGATATTCCTGCCTATTCATGCGCCAACGTACGTAACTTCAACACGCGTCGCATCACGCTGGTAAACGGGCTGTTCACATCAGAGCCGATCAGAGGTGGAGTTGGTTAAAACCCGGGTCTATTGCAGGGTAATTTGACCCGGGACTGAGACCCGGGCTTTTCCTTTCCCACTGGTGACAAATGTGGGATGTGAGCGGGTGTCACCGGGTTTTTGCCGCAGTGGGAAAGGGGTATTATCCTTAGTTGTTTAACTTGGACTTGTTTGTTATTTCGGCTTCATTAAAAACATCTCCTGTGTCTTTGTCATCGACTGAATAGATTAGACGCTACAAAGCCAGCAGTGCTGTGATGGAAAAGGCCAGCAACGTCTACAACAAATTAAAACTCCAGTTTGTGGGTAAGGCAGAGATACTGGCTAAACCTAAAACAGAAGACAAGGAGCCACAGGATAATGGAAAAGACCCACAAAATACAGGTAAAGAGTAGAAGTTTGTCATTTGTTGTTGATCCATTCTATTGTCCTTTGCGAGGTCAACCATTTTTATAGCTTGAAACCAAATCACTGACTCATCTGTGACGTGCCCCAATTCATTGGATTATATGTCTCATTATGTTTTATGTTTCTAGATTCCACTCCAGTTAATGGGGAATCTGAACAAAACAATGACGATGTGGGGGAAGAGAAACCAAAGTCACCTGCCCAGGAGGAGAATGACCAGCGATCAACATCCAGCCCAAAAAGGTATTCATCCCGTTTTGGAAAAAGAAATGTCTTTGTTCGCTCCTGTTTGTTTGGGGTCACAGTATATTTCACAAAGTCGAATGGAAATATTCCTGAACAAAGGGCTATTTTCAAATGAAACTACTATACCACATAGTGTACTGTTGGGCTGGGCGATATATTGATATCAAATCAATATTATATTGATATATGAGGCTACATATCGTCTTAGGTGTTCTTTTTTGTTGAGAATTAAAACAAAGTTATGTTTATTTTATAACTTAAGACTGTTCTAGCTGTTATAATCAATACATGATTTTTTCTCAAATATTTGTTATGTATAAATATGTTATGAAAGCACAAATTGTAATCCATCCCAAAATATCGCTTCAATCAATATTGTGATATTGGATTTTGTCAATATTTCCCAGCCCTCGTATGTGCACGCTCGACAGAGTGTCCTCTATCTGCTCAATTTGCGCATGTAAATGACACCCGTGAGGTGTGTGTGTGTGTGTGTGTGTGTGTGTGTGTGTGTGTGTGTGTATGTGTGTGTGTGTGTGTGTGTGTGTGTCTGTGTCTGTGTCTGTGTCTGTGTCTGTGTCTGTGTCTGTGTCTGTGTCTGTGTCTGTGTCTGTGTCTGTGTGTGTGTGTGTGTGTGTGTGTTATAGACCCAGCCTGGACAGTCCTCTGGAACAACAGACGAACGCATGTGAGGAAATGGACCACGGTGTCTCAGCAGAGAAGGAGCCGTCTGCAGTGGAGAGCTGAAGAACCCAGAAGGACTAAAATGGACCAAGTGCTTAACGACGGTGGCCTCTTTTGTTTGACGTTATTTGGTTTCCCTTTGGCCTAAACATCCGTTATAACTCACACTCGGCATATCCTAGCTGTTAAGCCAATGTTGACGTTTTTTGGACATTTTGTACTGTAATGCTGTCAAGCGAGAAGGTTCCTGTAAAATAACACTTAGGTTCGTTGTTCACTGCAGCGGCATTGAACGCTCACTAGTCTGTGATAGTTTGTGGCAGTTGTGCAAAAACAATTTTTGTTTTTGAAAAATATCTTTTATTTATACAGCGCGCAGCCCGTCCCAGATCCCTACCCCATCTGCCTGCTCCATGTTTGCTTGCTTTTTCTTCCGTCATGAACTCTTAACTATGGTCTTTCATACTGTTTGTTTATGGAGAGGTTCTATCCTTAGCACTTCTTATAGGAATCCCGGCTTGGGTAAAATTGAGCTGTTCTTTAAATGTTAGGCATTTAGGATTCTGCAGCAGTAAATCCATTAATTTCACTTTTTTTTTTTTTTTTTTTTTATAAAGCTGACATTACATCACAAAATGCTTGTTTGATCTGTTTGGGACAACTGGAGTGGTACAATACTGTTTCTGTGAGCCTGTTGTATTGGACACTTTTTTTTTTTAAATCTTGCCTTGCTTCTTATGAATACAATATGAAATATTAAGCTATTGAATGGAGTAATTTCAACCGATTTCCAACCGAGGTCCACCTTTTTTATAAGTATGTTTTCAAATATCTGCATATATATTTTTGACTTAACGAATGCTGTGGAAATACACATCCTGCCATCTAGTCTTCCCTTATTGTCAGTCATTTGCGTATGAAATGGGACAACAGATTGTGTACAGATTTAAATGGCCCATATTTACAAGTTGTGCAAAAGACTACTCCCATGTAGCTGCATTCTATTTTGACATTCGCCCGTCAGATGCAAACAGCAGAAGTGTTTTTAGTGCTATGTAAATTGGTCAAACATTTGTATCTTTTAGTTGAGACTTGAATAAAAATCTCAGCATGGATTTGGTCTCAACTTATTTACAATTGTGGAAAGTACAAGTACTTCGCTTAAATTACATTTTTCAAGTATCTGTACTTAAGTTTCGGTCTCAAACATCCTCAGTTTTCACTTTACTCGTTTACATTTCGAACACCGTTGGGTGACTTTATAATCGTTTTCATTATAAAAAAATTTTTAATCGATATATTAGTATCCATTTATTTTTAAATGTGTTTTTATATTTACATGATTTTTTTTTTTCATCTAAGAATGGGCATTTATAAATCACATGGAGGTGGGACTGGTGTGTGAGCGGTCGCAATGTTCTTTCGAATGAGGGAGAAGCAGCTTTTTCCATTTCATTCATTCTCAAGACTCCTCTCTCCCGAAGTGATGAAAGGTTCGACTCCTTCTTTAAAGACTCGGTTCCCGACGAGCCCCTCGGTCAAAAGATTCGTTCAGTTGTCCCGACTTTTCGTCCGATTTCGGTCGCTGTGCGAGGGAGCTCTCCCTGGACGACGGGAGTCAGGGGAGGCGGTTCGGCTGTCAAACGGATTTATTGTGACGGAATGCGAAGTGTAAATGCAATGGGATTAAACGTTTGCCTTGGACTTTGATTTAGTCCTTCGTAATTGTGACTCCAGAGCCCCGAGTCATTCAAACAGAATCCGTTCCGCGCGAGCGAGTCGTTCGCGAGTCTCGCGTCACCCGTCAGCTGACTCCGGTCGCCATTTTGTCATTTTGCCATCTCCTCCGTTGATCCGCCGCTCAGGAGTCAGGACTCCCCGTCCGCCCCGGCCTCGCCTTCCTCTGTCCGGGATCCGCGCACCGCAGCACCGCGTCCCGCTCAGCCCGCTCCCGGGTGGATGAGACACCGCCCCGCGGGTCGCTCGGCTCCCACTGGACCTCCACTCTGTCAGACATGGCTCTGAAGATTGTCAAGGGGAGCATCGATCGGATGTTCGATAAAAACCTCCAGGATTTAGTACGTGGCATTAGGAATCACAAGGAAGATGAGGTGAGAGCGTTAACTCGCAAATACATACAACACGTTCGGTATCAACGCCTCGATCAACACCTCGCTCGTCGGTTCCTGCACCGGTTGTTAATATCGCCAATATAGAGTGTCTGGAGCGGATGCCGCTAGGCTAGCGGTAGGCTCGTTGGTTTAGCTGTAGCTTAATGCTAGGTTAACGCTAGCTTTTTTTTTTTTTTTTTTTTTTTTTTTTTACCAAGTTAGCCCGCTGATCCGAGCTGCTGAGTTGAATTGATAGCGCGGTGTTTCCCATGTCTAAGCACCGTAGACCGAGGCATTCGTCGTTCAGTGTTTTTGCTTAATTTTGTTGTCAAGCGTTCCGCACCAGTTGATGACAAGCAGTCTGGCTGTATGTGTCACTAGTTAGCCGCGTAGATTAGCAGCATTCACCAGGCGGTTACTCACTCTACTACTCAGGCTACAAGTGATCTGCTCAACACAACCATAAGATGAGTACCTGGCGTGAGACCACAAGACCCGGGTTCATCGCATCCGAAGCCGCTTCTTTTCAGACCATGTATCCGTTGGATGTCAGCTGTCATTCACTTCACTTGTAGCTCCGGCGGTAAAAGTTGTCACCTCAGTTGATCTGGGTTTTACACTATTTTTAGGAGGTCGTGCTCACCTAGTCACAGAAGCCTGCATTATTTAACCTTTTAACTTATATATTTATATATAACTTATAATATATATTTTTAACATTTATAACTCGACACTCAATTTAGGAAAGATCACAATTTGTTGTAAATATAATTAATAGTTACTCAAGCTATTTAATCCCCCCCAAAAGTTTGATTGTGATGGCACCATTCTTCGAAAATGAAAGCATTAAATGCATGTGACATGAAAAAGAAAATACGCAGATCACATCAGTGAATAAAGGTGATGTCATCCTGATCCATCTGCTCTGTCCGTTGCTGATGTCTCCACGGACTCGGAAGGAGGGATGCTCCGTTAGAGGGCACTGTCTGGAAACAAGAATAAATCCTCCACATTAGTGAGATTAGTGTTTTTATGCATTGCTGCTTCTGCTGCCGTTATGCCATCCGATGTGGTAAGGTGGGGATGGGTATCTGTGGGAGGTGCCTCCCTCCCTATGTGCCTTGATGCTTTTTGGAAAGGTAAAATGAGCAGCAGGGCTCGGTTTAGTCTGTGCTCAGTCATCCATGCCTGATCTTTTGATTCAGCATATAGACTGAGTTCTACGTGGGTAATATAACCCTGACAACCTAGAAAAGCAACCAATGTTGTCTTGGTTGCCCAGCCAACACTGGACAGTTTGCTGAAATATTAATGTGTGTGTGTGTGTGTGTGTGTGTGTGTGTGTGTGTGTGTGTGTGTGTGTGTGTGTGTGTGTGTGTGTGTACTTTTTTCTAACCAGCCCAGTGTCTCATGCACTCTCTCTCTCTCCCTCTCTCTCTCTCTATTTGTTCTTCACATGTCTTATATGCTGAGGCCTGACAAAACTCACTCACTCTCACCCACATAATTGAAACAGCAAATACTTTAAAAAAGGGCGTGTAAATTACATCGGGACCGTAGATTAAATTGATTTCAAATTTTGTTTTGCCAGAGGCACTTTTTGTGTAATGCAAAAGCCTTGAGCTAGATCATAGTGCATTGGTTCAGCTTCCACTTCCCGTCTGGCTCGGGATCTCCTTTTTCACTTTTTCTCTTACCCTATATCTGAAACTCAACTGACTGCGTTGGCTGGTTGACAACTATCTTATTATTTCAATTGTGTGTGTGTGTGTGTGTGTGTGTGTGTGTGTGTGTGTGTGTGTGTGTGTGTGTGTGTGTGATGCCGTGTCTCCTGCCATGCAGTCTCCTTTGGCAGTAGACCAAGCCCCAGCACACCTCCTCCCCATGTCACTGCGGTCTCATGACTTCAGACACATGACCAACACACACTTGTACTCTGTAGTGCCATGTGTTTCTGTGCATCTCTTTCCCAAGCTTGCTGTACTTGCCAATGTTTGACTGGTCGCACTATCCAGAAGTCTAAACTGTGAACAAATTACTGTTTCACATTTGCTGGAAAATAGTAATTGGTGAATGAGCAATCCTGTTTGCAGTGCTGCGGATGAACAAGATGTTTTTGTGCCTCATTCATTAAGACCTATTTGTATAACAACACTGGAGATATTATTTCAGTGAAATGCTTCAGGAAATGTGCCACGTAAACAGTTCAGACACTCTACCTCCTCTTACTGTATTGACTGAAAGAGTTATGACATATTGCTCTATTAAAGCTGGGCGGTATTGACAAAAATGTCGCATGAATATCAGAATATTTTTTACGAATACCTCTATCAATAATTTTACAGTACTTCGGGGATGTTTGCAAAAGATGTTTACACACAATAAACATTTTAGGAACAACCATTAGTAATGTAGATATTATGACCAATCTGATAGAGGCATTGCACATTATAAGTTCTAAGACACTATGAAGCTCAAAAAATACTTTTCTGTTGCAGCCTATAAGACAACATTTAACTATATCACCATATTACAACAACCAAATCCCTGACGGTATCTCTGCTCAGATCACGATAGCAACATTATGACAATATATCTCCCAGCCCTAAGCTCTATATAGTCTCTGTATATACTTTGTCAAGGGCTACAGTTGCTAAAACCTCCCAAAATTCACCTGCCACTAATCCTAATACACTCTGGTAGTACGAGCTCATCATGGACATCACTCTGACCTCACTGATCTTCTGTCTGCCCCTCCCAGGCCAAATACATCTCCACCTGCATCGATGAGATCAAGCAGGAGCTCAAGCAGGATAACATCGCTGTCAAGGCCAATGCTGTGTGCAAGCTCACCTATGTAAGTCCTCCCTGCACCTGCACCCAGTCACCCTTTCTGTCCATCCCTGACACTGATACGGACGGATGATTGTTATATTATGTATATGTAGGTTAGTTTGTGTCTCAGGTTAAAGATACATTAAAGTCTCTCAATACTGAAGGACCGGTAGGTGAAATAATTGATATTCTACCAATTAGTCTTCATATTTTAAATTCCCTCTTTGAAAAAAAAAAAAGTTATTCAGTTCTATTTGCTAAATGTTTAACATTGGAAAAAATTGGAAAAGTGGATAGAGTATTTATTAGGGCTGCCCCTTGAAAGTCAACGAGTCGAATCATCAGTCGGAAACCCGTCAGTCGACTGAGATTTTTCAAGCCAAGCAGCCGTTTTGTTTGTTTGTTTGTTTGTTTGTTTGTTTGTTTGTTTGTTTATTTATTTATTTATTTATTTCAGTCGCTGTGCATTACAATAACAGGATACAACAAATAGAAGCTTACAAAATGCACAGTGATAACATTTCAATGAGGAATAAAAAATAAGGGGAATCATAAATATATTTTTATATGTGTGAATCGTCCGAGTCTGCACACGGATGCAAACACAGCTCTTCGTTCACCCTGATCACCGTGCCCCGTTCCTCCAAATAAAACAACTAAAAACAGTCTGGGGATGTGGTACGGAGGAACAGGGCACGACTCGTAGACTCATAAAGATTATTTTCTGCACATAACGCATGGAGAGGGGGTGATTGGGGAGGGAGTCACAGAGAAAGTGTGCCCAACACGCACGGTTTTGTTCAATAAGGAGATGCAAAATAAAATAAAAACACACTGTGCTGGCGCGCCGATTGCGGGCTCCCCAATCGTCTGAGAGGGAGGCAGGTGCGCAAAATGCGCCCAAATTGCTCCCTCTCTGCACCCCGCCTTGGGATGGCACCCGAGACTGCCGCAGATCTTGCTTATGGGAAGAGCCAAGCTGGCCCGGCCCGGCCCATCAGATTCAACTGACAAAATTCTGAGTCGGGTACAGCCCTCGTATTTATTTTATTCACTGACTATGTAATCACTGTTGTTATTTTGGTCGTTTTTTTGAATTCCTCTGAATGGCCCGAATGCTATAGGTTATTATTTTTTTTGTTTGTTTGTTTGTTTTTTTCCCCCTCTACCCGTTTCAATGTGTTAAAAAGCACTATTTTTATGTATAGCCTCGCTCCACATTTAGACTAATGTAACTCACTGTGATTGGCGTCCACGCTCAGTTTGAAAGCTTTTTGCCTAATACGTGAGGCATCTCTGCGCTCCACAGGGAAAAGCCACATTCCCTCCCCCCCCCCCGCTCACTCACATGCTCCTTTCTCTCATTATAGCTTCAGATGCTGGGCTACGATGTCAGCTGGGCCGCCTTCAATATTGTGGAAGTCATGAGCTCCTCCAAGTTCACTTACAAGGTGAGGCTGATGATGCGAGACACCAGAAATCTAACTTAGGCAGATCATGGAACCCGATTATGTCACTACTAAAGATCGGGGTTTGTGTTGTGAACATGGACCTGAACAATGAAGAATATTACAATGGAGCCAGTTTTAGTCTTAAGGAGCAAGTCTGCGTTTTGGGCCAAAGGTAACGCTAGATGAGAAACGTTTGTTCCCGACTGGTGTCTACAATGGATAACTGTTGTGCTAGTTGTTACAGAGTAATAGACACATTCATTTTCTTCTTATTTTGATATTTTTGGTATTGGGACTTAGAAGGTAGCTGGGAAGTATCGTGCGTAGTACAAGTGTCTGTGGAGAGAGAGAACCAAGTCAAAATCAGTGGGTCATATTTTGTTATTGAAAGTTTGTTTGCAATGGCATGCAAACACTGAACGACTTTGCATGAATATTCACTTATTGATTTGTTTTGATTACTCTTTCATTTCCTATTTTGAGTCTGTGATCAAGGAAGCAGATATTTGCTGCCGAGTGTTGAGTTTGAAATCGCATGGGAGTCTCATTTGGAAAAACGTATTGCCTGGAAATGTAGCCAAAATCTCTTAAATAATAATAAATATATTATTGTTGAAAATGGCAGATGCCCGCTTAATTCTACTGTAACTAATTTCTTTCTACAAAACTTAAAAATTCCTAATAAATTAGATAGTTTATATTGGTTGTACCAGACTACAATTAAATTCGAAACAGGGTTATCTTTTACTTTAATATACCAGGTATTCCCTATGTTATCAGTTTAGTGTTCTACTTTGATTGTCTGAAATTTCAACACTCTGGAAATTTAGAACGATGCTGTATTATTATCATAGCTCATTAATACATGCTCCTTCCTGTCCCCTGCAGAGGATTGGATACCTGGCTGCCTCTCAGTGCTTTCACGAGAGCACTGATGTCATCATGCTGACCACCAACCAGATCAGGAAGGTTAGTGATGCGCTAGTTTTCAAAAAAACGTAATAAGATGTATCTACTGGTGTGTGTGCTTCTATAATCTCTACTTCCACCTCCCTCCCTGATATCGTCCAGGTTTGTGTGTTTATTATTATCGTCACCCTACCCTATGTTCATTATTCTCTCCCAGGATCTCAGCAGTCCAAATCAGTATGACACGGGTGTTGCTCTGACCGGCCTCTCGTGCTTCGTGACCCCTGACCTAGCACGGGACCTGGCCAATGACATCATGACTTTGGTGCGTAGCTGAGAGAGCCGGTGTCTTTTATTTTTATTATTTTTTATTTTTTTATGCTCTTTCTCTATCTTATTGGTACAGATTATTCTGTCCTGAAAATGTATTATTTATTTTTCTTTACTCCGTAGATGTCTCACACTAAGCCCTACATCAGGAAGAAAGCAGTGTTGATCATGTACAAGGTGTTTCTGAAGTACCCAGAATCCCTGCGTCCTGCTTTCCCGAGGCTTAAAGAGAAGCTGGAGGACCCTGATCAAGGTAATGGACCAAGACATGGTATTATCTCTACAAGTTAGTGGAGTTGGGATCCAAATTTCCAAGAACCGTGGATTTGATAAGACACATAGATTTAGATTCTGCTGATCTCACCTTATGTTCTTGTCGTGGCGCGGTAGCAGGCGGGCAAATGTTTTAATTATCCATCCAATGAGTAATTTCCAGAAGCGCCACGTTCTGGCGTGTTTGTTTACACTGGCTCCCACATGCAGATACCGTAAAGCACCATGGCGTAAAAAATATTGCTGTAAAGCAGTTCTGCCACTTATTTGCGACATAGCGATAGAAAGTATATCGGGTGCGCACACACTTCTGTTTACTTCCTGGACCGTGGCTGACTGCAGCAAACCCTCAAAAGTTTGTCTTAGCTTCACTAAATGTTTTTTTATTTTAACTTATATTTTTCCATTCCTTATTTGAATAGTTTGGTTTGTAATTGTTTTTGTTGATCATTCCTTTATAAGAAAGAGTAATATTCATTTTTATAAATGAAGGGAAAAAATAACCTTCCTGTCACAATTGACAGTTTACTGATTATGGCCTAAATTTGCCAAGAATAAAGGTACGCTAATTTTTGTTTTTGAAATATTTGTCCTTATTTATTTATTTTTCTCTCAAAAAAATATTGGCATCGAAACAGAGATTCAATAACCGGAATCTGAATTTATAAAATTTAAATGATACGCAACCCTACAATTTAGATGGCTGGATGCTGTGTGTCTCAGGTGTTTGAGCTTTGACTATTTATCCTTTCTGTCGGCTACAGACATGCTCACGCCAGCGTGAGGAAGCCGAGTCTCTGGTGGTTTCCGAATATAGGGACAGACGCTCTGTTACCTCGGCTTTATGAACTATTCATCATGCAGAGAAATGAGAATACAGACTGCTCATTGACGATGTCGCCAGAGCAGACTTGCAATGTTCAGCAGCCCACGGCACTTTTTATCACTTATGGAAACGCTATGGTAGTTCAATATTTGTAATTTTTTTCAAGTATGGTAAAGTTTGAAAATGGACACCAATGATGATAGAGCTGGGTATTGGGCAGGATCTCACTATTCAATTCAACACAGATTCAATTTGATATTGAGATTGATGTGATTCTATATTAATATACACTGATCAGCCACAACATTAAAACCACCACTAATAACTACTAATATTTTGTACCTCCCCCTTGTGCCAACAAAACAGCTCTGACCCGTTGAGGCATGAGACTCCTCCACAAGACCTCTGAAGGGTCCTGTGGTATCTGGCACCAAGACGTTAGCAGCAGATCTCTAAGTTCTGTAAGTTTTGAGGTGGGGCCTCCATGGATCAGGCTTGTTGTTCCAGCACATCCCACAGATGCTCGGATTGGACTCTTACCCCGGCCATCCACATGATGTAGAAGAAAATGTGATTCATCAGACCAGGCCATCTTATTCCATTGCTCCATGGTCCAGTTCTGACGCTCATGTGCCCATTGAAGGCGCTTTCGGAGGTAGACAGGGGTCAGCATGGACACTCTGACCGGTCTGCGGCTACGCAGCCCCATACACAGCAAGCTGTGATGCACTGTGTGTTCTGACACCTTTCTATCATAGCAGCATTTACTTTTTCAGCAATTTGTGCTACAGTAGCTCTTCTGTGGGATTGGACCAGACGGGCTAGACTTCGCTCCCCACACGCATCAATCAGCCCATGGGTGCCCATGACCCGCTCACCAGTTCACCGGTTGTCCTTCCTTGGACTACTTTTGGTAGGTACTAACCACTGCATAGCGGGAACACGCCACAAGACCTGCTGTTTTGGAGATGCTCTGACCCAGTCGTCTAGTAATCACAATTTGGTCCTTGTCAAAGTGGCTAGTAAGATATCCCACCCCTTGACAGGTGCCATTGGAACCAAATGAACAATGTTATTCAGTCAGTGGTTATAATGTTGTTGCTGATTGGTGTCTAGCAATTACCTAGATTTACCATCTTTTCAATATACCATCTGATATGCGTTACAAAAATATTTCAAAGAACAATTTCATTGAATACAGAAATGTAATATTCAAATTAATTAACTACTGTAGTGTTATTTAATTTAGTGGGAATTGGTTACAGAACTTCCAAGCAAAATATTGATATTATAATTTTTTTATTTATTTATAATTTCAAACTAATAGAATATGATTTAATGATATGTAGAGTATTGTTTTTTTTAAACCCAGCCCTAAATGATAATTTTAAAAAAAAGTAGGGTGACCGAAATAGGCAGCAGCTGCTAAATGCTTTTTGTGAAAAATACTAATTTCGACCGGATTTACACATGAGTTTTTGCAACTGCTCTGGCGTAACAAAATTTGCAGTGGTGTTGAGTGGATATTTTTCATATTCTGTTTAAAGATTTTGGGTATCTATTGGGCGCTTCTCTTGAATGATGCCAAATGGTTTTATTTGTGTTTCCATTTTTAGGTGTCCAATCAGCAGCAGTGAACGTCATTTGTGAGTTGGCCAGAAGAAACCCTAAGAACTACCTGTCTCTAGCCCCACTCTTCTTCAAACTCATGACCTCCTCCACCAACAACTGGGTCCTCATTAAGATCATCAAACTAGTAAGTCAGCCAGCTCCGTGGGTGCTCTGTGTTGATCTCCTGACAATCATTCAACCATAGTTTATAGACCATAGGTGACCTGAGGTTGTATGGTAACGACAGCCTATGTTTTGTGTTCTACAGTTTGGTGCACTCACACCCCTGGAGCCGCGGTTGGGGAAAAAGCTCATTGAACCCCTCACAAACCTGATCCACAGGTGAGACATCTCCACAAACTCCTTTTCTAATGACTCTGCACCAAGGATGGGTGTCGATGGAGTGGGCGTGTCAGTAATAGTTCTTTATCTTTCCCTTGCACAGTACATCCGCCATGTCTCTGCTGTATGAATGTGTCAACACAGTGATTGCAGGTCAGTACTGCTGTGCTTTGGGTGCTATGGAGGTACCGGAGTCCCATTCTGGCTTTTCTTGACACAAACAAAATTTGCTCTAAACAAAACTACCATAACGAAGATAATGCCAGTTTTTAGTATTAACGCTTCAAGAAAACCCAACTTATAGTGTGATCACATTATAAGACATTTAATTTTAGCTCCAAACAAACTTCAGGGTTGTGCTTTGTTGTCCGGATGTCTTTAGAATGTAAAAGTACAGTAGTAGTTATGTAAATGCAGTTCCAGATTCGGATCTCATTTTCTTTCTTTGTCTTGCGTTGCAGTGTTGATCTCTCTGTCCTCCGGGATGCCAAACCACAGTGCTAGTATTCAGGTAAGACTGAACGTCTACTTGTTTCTGTCTGTGGTGAGGACTTCATTAACCCTTTCCACTCCGGTTGAATCACATGGCACCTTCCTACTCTTTTTCTGTTCTGTTCATATGTCTGTCTCCACTAAAACGTTTTCAATCTAGAGATTCACCTACTGGCCAGACAAATCTTATCAAGGCTTCATGGTATTAATCCTTGTGGCTGTCAAGTATGCATGAAATACCCAATTAGTGTGTTGTTTTCTTGAATACCACTTATCTTTGTCTCATTTGGTGTGTTTGCCTTCATGTCAACAAAATGAAACTGGTGTGGAAAGGTATACAATGGTGATAATCTCCCTTTTCCCTTCTCCCACTCCTCTATTCCGTTCTTTCCCTGTTTGCTCTTGTTCTCTCTCTTTTCCCCAGCTCTGTGTACAGAAACTGCGAATCCTGATAGAAGACTCGGACCAGAACTGTGAGCCCTCTGTCAATGCCTGCAGTGTGTCATTCTCTCATTGTCTGCGTGTTTCTGAGTAGCATCCATTTAGAGGACAACAACGTAGCCCCCTTCCAGTCTCTGGATAACTCGAAGATATTTCCCAGTGGTCATAATTAGGTGGCTGACTTGAAATGCCACTGCACTTAGGTCACAATCATTTGGCTGTTTTGACAAATGGTGCATACAAGACAAAAGACTCAAATAACACTCCTCAGTAAAGCGGCGAGTGTGTCCACGCTGCAACGCTGAAGCTTAGGTTGATGCCTATTGCCATTCGAGTTATCTGAGCCTTTTTATTTGCCTAAGTTGTGGTGTATGTAGAGAGTAGATGATAGACCTGTGATTCTGAACCTGGGCATTTGTTTGTTTTTCATATGGTTTAGTTGAAGGTCCTGTACCAATACTTTACTATACTACATTTCAAATGGGTGAAAGACCCTGGACCCACACAAGATTTTGTTGGTGGTGACACCAAACTGTTGGGTTTTGGAGCCTAGTAACTCTCAAACAGAGTTTTGCAACCTCCAGAAGACTAATACAATGCTTCTCCACTTCCCCTATCCCCGCAAAAAAATTACAAGTATGAAAAAAGAATGAAATATCTCAGGTATTAAAATTAACAATAAGCCAAACTGCTTTAACCCTCAAGGTTTTCTACAATTTACTCTAGCCGTGGACATTTTTGCAAAGTCCTTGATTCATAGTTTGCAACTTCATAATTGCTTGATTTATGACTTTGAGTTTAACTTTGCACCAGCGAGGTGGACAGAGCATGTTCTCATTTGTAATTGCCTGCTTACAGTTACACATGCATCTGTTTTAAACGTAACCCAAAGATCACATCCCCAAGTTGCAAACGTAGATTCTCATTTATAGACTCACACCGCCATCAAAGTGCAAAGTCTTTGCGCCAATGTTTTGGTGTCACGTAATGAAGTATCTGCACCAATGGACAGGCGTCGTGGGGATTACATTCTTAGTTTCAGTCATGCTGTGGACTGAGAGCTCTTACCTGCTGCACTGACCATCCTCTTCAAGTTCACTGCCATACAGGCCCACTTATTGATTCAAGAACCTGAGAGGTGTTTGTCTCTGTCAGAGGGCCCCTGGCTTTGAGACCAGTAGAGAATAGAAAGGTTAACATGATTCAGCACATTTTTGTTTTTGCTCACTTAAAGAGCAGAGTAGCTGCCAAGGACTGTGAACAAGCGGTAGGGGAAACAAAATGTCCACATCCTTTTGTGTGTGTATGTGGTTGTGTGTTCTTACCATCCTGTTCTTTCCCTATTGTTTTTTGTGTGAGTTTCTTTCCCTTTTTGTCATTAGATTTGTCATGTGTAATTAGAAATCACTATGTTAATCTTTTTTAAGATTGTTTTCACCTCAGTATTTACAAGTATTTACTCTTACATTGTTAGTAGTTATCAGTATAGATAAAAGTAAAATCATAAAATTTAGACAGGCCAAATGCTTGATATATATGAAATTTCAAATATACCTTGAGTTGTTTTTTTTTTTTTACTTTACAAGGCATTCATAATGTCAGTTTAAGTAAATAATGGCCTAAAAATCCTAGTTGTTTTGAACAGATACATTTATTACCAACAGCACTGGTGTGTGTGTGTGTGTGTGTGTGTGTGTGTGTGTGTGTGTGTGGGTGTGTGTGTGTGTGTGTGTGTGTGTGTGTGTGTGTGTGTGTGTGTGTGTGTGTGTGTGTGTGTGTGGGTGTGGGTGTGGGTGTGTGTGTGTGTGTGTGTCACAGTGAAGTACCTGGGCCTGCTGGCCATGTCCAAAATTCTGAAGACCCACCCCAAGTCTGTGCAATCTCACAAGGACCTCATCCTCCAATGTCTTGATGACAAGGATGAGTCCATCCGTCTCAGGGCCCTGGACCTGCTTTACGGCATGGTATGGAGCCAAGAACCTTGACTTTCACTACTGTTGCTTTCGGCTGATATGTGAGGAAACCAATCTGTCTCACTTTTAAATGTTTTGTCACCATTTCAGTCTTCTGTAAGTGGGACTGTGAAGTGTCTTATTGATCTTCAGAGTACAGTGATTAGTGCCTGTTATTTAGCTCTTCATTTAACTGTTAACTTTTGTCCTTCCAACAGGATTTAGATGAAGCAAGATTCTTTGATAACTCAACACCCTTGTGGGTTTTCATTCATTTGTTTAAAATCAAACGTAGGCAATGTGTTGTAATGTTCCAGGTGTCCAAGAAGAACCTGATGGAGATTGTGAAGAAGTTAATGCTGCACGTGGACAAAGCAGAGGGGACTACGTACAGAGATGAACTGCTAACCAAGATCATTGACATCTGCAGCCAGAGCAACTACCAATATATCACTAACTTTGAATGGTCCGTATCCATTTTCTGTTTAATGCCGTCTGAATCTTGAGGCTGTACCTCACGCTTTGCCTTTGGATTGTTAGAAAAAACATGTCAATATTTGCACACACTTTTTGTGTCCCAAGCGGAAATCCAACCGCACCTTTCAACATTCTGCTTGCAGGTACATCAGCATCCTGGTGGAATTGACCAGATTGGAGGGCACGCGGCACGGCCACCTCATTGCTTCTCAGATGCTGGACGTAGCCATCCGGGTGAAAGCCATCCGAGCCTTCGCTGTGGCCCAGATGGCCACTCTGCTGGACAATGCCCACCTTCTGACAGGCAACACGCAGCGCAACGGCATTTGTGAAGTGCTATACGCGGCAGCCTGGATCTGCGGAGAGTTCTCAGAGTATGTGAATAATCCCTAGGCACTGCACTGTGCATCAATAAATCTATAACTGTGACTCATACAAGAGGAAAGCAGACAGTTCTTGGCAGTTCCCCACCTGTTACTTTAACACTTAGTTACGATAACACTTAAGTTACAGTGATTTAAGGGCTAACATCTCACTAATATATTCATGTTGCAGTGCTCGGTGTATATGGAGCTATTATTGGGAATACAAGCAAGATAAATACATTTTTCAATTTACATTAATTTATTTGAACAATATTACAATATCGCAAGTTCCCCCATTTATAAATATGTATAATAAGTATTATGTATTTTAGAGGTTTGGCTTTACGCAAACTTTACTTTGGAACAGAATTGTACAGTAAGTATGTCCCTTTCTTCCTTCCAGGCACCTGGAGAACCCCATGCAGACGCTGGAGGCCATGCTCCGGCCCAAGGTGGCCACGCTGCCCGGCCACATCCAGGCGGTGTACGTGCAGAATTCTGCCAAGCTGTTTGCCACTGTGCTGCGAAGCCAGGAGGGGAACACGGATGGCATCGCGGCCCAGGAGACCAGCCAGCTCATGATAGACAGACTGCCCCTCTTTGTGCAGAGCGCCAACCTGGAGGTGCAGGAGAGGGTAAGACAGAGGAGGACAAACTTCCCGCTGGCAATGCATCAACCTGGGCTGAAATCTCTGTGTAATGTTTAATTTTTTATCTTGGGAAGTTAAGTTAAATATTAAAACTGGTCTAAATTTCTGGTAAAATTGGGTGAGTTCTCATCAATATAATTTGTACCTCTTCCTGTGGACATAGGTGACGCTAGAGTAGGGTGGTCACGGTTATACATTTTCGCTGATAATTGTCAAGGAAATTATTGCAATAATTGTGACAGCATCTGCTGTTATTTAAGTTACTGCTTGTGCTGCTGCTCCTACCACTCTGGTATCCCACACTGTCATCTAATCATTTGGGATAGCATGTTAAATGATATCCCGACTAAAATATCTGGTGGGGGCATAGTGGTAACTTTTAAGCCAAATGGGAGGCACACTAGATGTCAGTGGGATTGATTCAGTTCCATATGGAAGTGTCCTGTGCTTCCCACCCCAGGCGTCCTGCATCCTGCAGCTGGTGAAGTACATCCAGAAGCTGCAGCAGAAAGACGTTGAGGTGGCGGAGGAGGTCACCGCTCTGTTTGCTGGAGAACTCAACCCAGTGGCCCCCAAGGCGCAGAAGAAAGTGCCTGTCCCTGAAGGGTGGGTTACCAAACACACACTGCCAAACAAACCAATCTGTTTATTTTTGTCTTATTTGCTGTTTTGTTTACAACAACTTTAAAGGGAGATTCAGTATTAGCTTTGCTCGAATGAGCTTTTCCACATACAACATTTGTCTCTCATGGTAATTCTTTTAAAGTAAATAAATAAATAATGTGCTGTATCACATTTTGCAAAAAAACAAAACAAAATTGTTGTTGTTTTTTCTTTTGTTTTGCAGTCTGGATTTGGATGCCTGGATCAACGAACCACCATCTGAAAGCGAGTCTGAGGACGAGAAGCCCAAGGCTATATTTACAAAGGAGGAGCCCAAACATTCCCGGCCACGACACACAGAAGTGGACGAGAAGGAGCTGGCAAGGGTAGGTTGGCTCTGAGCCAGAAGTGGACTGAATGGAATGTGCGATATCTTTTTTTTTTTTTTTTTTTTTTTTTGTTGTTTCAAAGTCTTTCTGCTTCAGTGGATTCCCTGCTCCAAGTTTAATTTCATCATAATCAAATTAAACCTCAGTAAATGATAATGTATGAAACATTTTTATTCTCGTGATGATACATGATAATTAAGGGCAGGACAGTTCACTTTAAAAGCGTAAAATTAGCTTATTATAATAATACATGTCTGTCTACCTATTGTGGAAGAGACATTTATTGACTTCGATCGGAACATAACACAAATGGCTTTTCCTGAACCCCGTTGATGGAACCTTGGATAATTCACATTATATTTATTGTTACAGTTCTAAAATTGCCTTAAAATTCCCCTTTTTGGATGGAAACATATGAAAGAAGAAACAGTCTTGATTTGTCACACAACACACCACACTACAACACATGCTTGCACACACACACACGCACATGCTTTGGATGGTGGTCGGTGAAATGGTTCCTCTGCATTTAACCCATCCTGGCTTGTCCTTCCTCCGGGGGCACAGCCAGGAGCAGTGGGCAGCATACGTGGACGCGCCCGGGGACCAGGTGACAAGTGTCCATCGCTGGTCAGACGATGATGTGTCCATGTTTTTGAGGGGGGTCCTTACTGACGTGAGGTGGAGGAAACCCCATGTGAGCACGGGGAGAACATGGACAATGTTCACACATTGTCCATGCCAATGCTCCACACAGAAAGGCTCCTATTTGGGAGATAACCCGCCGGAGCACGGTGCCAACAGCGCCCCAGGAATCGAACACAGGACCTTCTTGCTGTGAGGCAGCAGTGCAATGCACTGCGCCACCGTGCCACATATGATTGTGGATCTTACGTTTTTACAAAAAGATCCTGCTAAAATGATTACGATTGGTGATTATGTAGTAATAGCGACAGTCTAGCGACAACCAAGACAGACTATGAAGGCATCGGCTGACTTGTTTATTTGTATTATTCCTGTGCCTAAACTGCAATTTTGTTCCCACCTTTAGAGAAGAGAAGTGAGGAAACAGGAGCAAGCCAACAACCCGTTCTACATCAAGGCCTCGCCGTCCTCTCAGAAGGTACCCTCCCTGATAGACCGCTGGGTTATAAATAAACACCTACTGCTCCACACTCCTAAACCATATGCAATTAAACAAGGGATCCCCAAAATAACAAAAGATTATCGCTAACGGCGTCTCTTAACCAGTTTGTGTCTAGTCAGGACATTGAACCGCTTGTTGGGTGTTTTTTGTCTTGTGCGTGCAGGTGTACCAGGACGCTCCAGGAGTGGAGCACATCCCAGTGGTGCAGATCGACCTCAGTGTGCCTCTCAAAGTCCCTGGTGGGTCAAATTGGCCTCAGTCCTCCACTTAGCACTCTTAAAATGACAAAAGTCTAAATGGTCCGTGGCAAAGCACAAATGGGCATGCTCTACGTTCAATTAATTGAGCTCCTTATTTTTCCTCCTTTCCTATCTGCTTTCATACATTTCTTTATATCTAAATTAGTCAAGTTCTTCTGCATCAACATTTCGAATGTTCTAAAGTCCTCAGCCTACCCCTGAACCTTATCCTGCTGAATATTTACCTGTAGAGAGGAATCCAATCCAAGACCTCTCTTCTCTGCTGGCGTGTCTGACATCCATTTGTAAAAATAATTCCATGCACTCTTCCTCAGGTCTGCCAATGTCCGACCAGTACGTGAAGCTGGAGGAGGAACGTCGGCAAAAAGAGAAGGCAGAGAAGAAGAAGAAAGAGAAGAAGAAGAGGAAAGAGAAGCGTAGTGGGCGGGGAAAGAAACACGACTCAGGCCCAGAGAGCGAGGAGGACATCACGCCAGCGCACATGGTGGACATTGTTACAGAGGAGATGCCAGAGGTAGGCTGGAAATAGTATTCCCCTGAACTCTTTGTCATGTTCCTCAAACCATTTTTGAACATTTTTTGCAGTGTGGCGGTTAGAGGTGTGAATCTTCACTGGCCTCACGATTCGATTACGATTCACCTGTCAACGATTCTAGATGCATCTCAATGTATCGCATCCCCAGTTTTCTATATGGGCACCTGCGCCAGGGAGAGGCTGAATATGATGGTGAACACTGGTGTAGCAGGTCAGCACAGGTCTTCAGAACATGTCCAGGGATGCCGTCCCAACCGGCTGCTTTCCTGGTGTTCACCTGCCTCAGAGCCATCACGTTGTTCTCTGAGATGCTGAGTCTGCGCTCACCTCTGGTGGCGGAACTCGGTTCTGTTGTGCTAACCAGGGGACTAATGCAAAAGCGTCAGCATTTACCGTGGTGGTAGCTCTGCCTATGTAGTCCGTAAAAGTCCGTAATCCCTGCCACATGTGTACTGTGTCAGACCGCTGGAACTGACTCCACCCTTTCCCTGTATCGACACTTTGCCTCTTTCACAGCCCTCCTTAGTTGGTAAGACGCCACTTTGTAATGCTCCATGTTCCCTGACATGAGCTACGATGTAGCGTAAGCAGCTCTGCGCGTGCTCTGTGCGTCCTGTATGGATTTTTCAACCCACGGTATTGCACCATAACCATGGGAGCCACATCTTCCGCTAGCTTAGCAATGAAGTTCGTCATCACTTCCGTATACTCTGACATCATCAGGGTTGGAGCGAAACACGGCCCAGTCAACATTTCTCAGCACGTCCTGCAGCGTGGCTTCTGATTGGCCGGTCAAGCACTTGATCTCCTTCGTCACTGGAGCTTCCCTAACGCGATGGAGATAATTCAATTTTGAGTAGGCTGTTATTTTAATCACAATGAAATCAGTTAATTAGAAATTAATGGTAGGGTCCGCGTTTGTTTTTTTTCCATGTAGACCTAATTATATTTCTATCTCCCGATTATGTTCTGTCACTGCATCGATGCATCTTAAAATTGAGAAATTTCCACACCTCAAGTGACACGACACATTATCCTGATGAAAGAGGCCACTGCCAACAGGGAATACCGTTGCCATGAGGTGTGTACTTGGTCTGCAACAAAGTTTAGGTAGGTGGTACGTGTCAAAGTAACATCCACATAAATGCCAGGACCCAAGGTTCCCCAGTAGAACATTAGCCCAGAACATCACACTGCTTCTGCCGGCTTGCCTTCTTCCCATAGTGCATCCTGGTGCAATCTCTTCCCCAGGTGAATGACGCACTTGTGGCCATCCATATGATATAAGATGAAAGGTGATTCATCAGACAAGACCACCTTCTTCCATTGCTCCATGGTCCAGTTCTGACGCTCATGTGCCCATTGAAGGCGCTTTCGGTGGTGGACAGGGGTCAGCATGGACACACTGACCGGTCTGTGGCTACACAGCCCCATACGCAGCAAGCTGTGATGCACTGTGTGTTCTGACACCTTTCTATCATAGCAGCATTAACTTTTTCAGTAGTCTTTGCTACAGTAGCTCTTCTGTGGGATCAGACCAGACGGGTTAGACTTTTCTCCCCACGTGCAAACAATGAGCTTTGGGCGCCCATGATTAGGGCTGAAAATTATTGGGGAAAATAATCCAATTCCCAATTTTTATTTTTTATTTTTTAAGACCAATATTGTGATTGCAATTTAGTATGTAAGTTCCTTATCTTCTGTATTATTCACATAACACAAGCAAAAATCATTCTATAGTATGTCCAACACAACATTGGATACAGTCAACATATAAACTGCTCTTTCCTATAGGCCAAGCTCACATGTTAGGATAAAATGAGATGAATTGATGCATGAATTCATATAATTGACATATCTTTATTTCACTATTGAATTGTATAAAGAAAAACCTTCAATCACAGTAGAATATTGACTGATTGATTAAACTTCAAGCCTTGTAATTGTTTGAATCTGAAAATTAACATTCAAAAGATATGCAGTGTTTCGGCAGCCATTCCATGCGCTCAGGGACAGCTTTATGCTCATTTAAAAAAAAAAAAAAAAAAAATTTTTTAATTAAAAACAAACAGACGCAGTGTTCTGGAGGAGGGCTCCCTCTGGACTACAGGTGTTCCGGGCTCTGTACACGCCCCGCACAGCGCACCGCAACTTAGGACGGAGGCGCGGTGTCATTGAGTCACAGAGAAAGTGCGCACGGTTTGGTTCCATTGGGAGATGTAAAATAAAATAGACATGGTTCTGGCGCGCCGAATCCGATCATGGGAAGCCCATAGTTGGCGCGCACATCGCTGGTACGCATATCTTCAGTACTGTTGGGGGGGGCAGGTGCGCAAATTGCGCCCCGATCGCTCCCTCTCCGCTACATCCCTCGGATTGCATCAGATGCTACGACCTTGTGCTCGTGGTTCTGTAACCACTGTCACTGTTGTGGTAACTGAAAATTGCAGTGGTAGTCGGTACGTGCAGCTGTCCTATCATGTGAGCGTGATCCGATCACACAATGTATCTGTCATGGACGTACAACAGATATACCAGACCAAGACCAAATGATAAGAACATTTTGAAAATAAACTCAAAATGCTCGGACAACAATGCAAAAGATATTGAATAGTCAATGTTTTCTCATGAACATACAACTGAATGAAAATCGTAATTGGCCAAAATCGGAATCTGCAGGTCAGACGGGTAAAAAATATATAAATCTGAAATCAGAATCAGCCAAGAAAATTGAAATCGGTGCATCTCTAGTTGGTAAACATCGGTAACTTTACGAGATGATGCAATTCAAGGGGTATATCCTAATGAGATACATTTTTATATATAGTAAGTCATGGAAGCTTGTATACTGGCTACGGTGTGAATAACTGATGGAGTAATTTAGTTGCAGTAACTCAAAAGCCACGGACAATCCCTGTTACACTATTTTGCTACTATTTTCCCAAGGTTGGCAAGTCTGTATATATTAGATGGATGGATGGATAAATGGAAAGGTACATTATTCATCCCCGGAGGGAAATTCCAGTGTGAAAACAACTCACATCCAAATATGCAATACTAATAATAAGGAAATATAATAAAGAGTAGAAAAAAGCACGGCGATACTAAAGGCAAAAATAAATTTAAAAATGACTGAAAAAAACAAGAGGTTAGAGCAACGCGACTTGGTTGGGGCGCACTGAGTGAGGACAGTCCGCTGCACCAGGGGCAAGCCGGCCCCCGTGGACACGGGGAAGGTGCAGCGAGGTTGAGAGGTTTTTTTTAAATGTATTTATTATTATTATTATTATTATGAGTAGTTTTTTTTTTTAATTAAGCCCTTACCTTTTTTTTTGTTGTCAGAATGCCTTACCCAGTGACGACGATGACAAGGACCCCAACGACCCCCACAAAGCCCTGGACATCGACCTGGACAAGTGAGTCAAGATTTTCTCACGTTTTCAGCAATTACTTTCTAACAGCTATAATATGTTTAGAAACAAATCACTGAGTTCACTTTACAGGGACTTTAATAATTGCCTGTTCCATATTTGATCCTATAGCTGAGGAACACTGAAGTCATATTCTATATCGTTGATATGATCATATAGTTTTGTCTTGGTTTAGGTTCCAGCTATTCTGAAAAGGCACATAATTAGCCTCCTGGCTGCAGTGCGATGGAGGATGTGATCTATTTATTGTTTTTTTTTTTTTGTTTTGTTTGTTTTTTTGTTTTTTTTTCACCCCCCACTTCCCCCTCCATCATCACCCACTCCTCACAGTTCTTTTGCTTTCCTCTTCTCTCTTATGCATACACCCACCCAAAACTGCCACTTTGCCTGGGCAGTTTAGTGGCAACTGCCGGGCACAGGTAAGCGACGCCACAGCAGCAGGACTTTGGTCACATTCTAGAGGGATTGCTGTGATGCTTTGCTTTCTCTCCGTCTTTGTCTCTTTATCTCATTCTCTCTTCACTCATTTAGCTGAATTAGTCCCACCACTAACAGAGCCGTCCTTTCTTGCGTCATCAGAGTGCAGTGCCTGGTTCCTGTTTTTTTTTTTTTTTTTTTTTTTTTTTTTTTTTTTTTTGCCTGACCTTACCTTGCCTCGAAACACTCCTTTTTTTGAAGATACACTCTGCAAATTGTAGCCCTTTGACATACTGCAATATCCAATACCCTCATTTCCTTTTGAAAAACCGACTTCCTCATTTGAAATCTCTACCTTAACAACAACAGCTTGACAATATCAGCAGGTTATGTTGGCAATAAGACTCTAAAAACTCTCAAATAAATTCTAAATAATCTATTCGATCTACTCTGCTCTGAAAGTGACTCCAAAACATGTAAAAATTGATAACTTATTTACTTACTAACTTTTAAGTTTCATTCCTTTTTTTATTTTACTCCAAATTCCTCTTGGCAAGACAATAACTAAATCCAAAAAGCCAATAAAAAACAATAATTAGAAAAACCCCCGATCTCTTGCTCACTGCTGCTGATGTTCTTAAGACCTCACCCCTATTTCTGGGTGAGTTTTCCAGAGGCATGCTGGCATCAGGCGTCCTCTTCCACTGGAGAGATGATGATTGTGTTGCATTGCTCTTTGGAAACTCAGCCCAGGGCCAGTGACCTATAGCCCCCCTCCCCTCCCCAGCACCTCCCTTGTTGATCTTGTTTCGACAAACCCTCCATCCAGATTCTCTTTCTTAAAGTGTATATTCTTTACGGTCCATGAGTGGAATTGACTTTCTAGTAATGGCACATGAACCCTTACAGCGGTCACTTAAGGTCCATCTAAGGCCTTTTGGATGAGCCTTAATTCTTAAGCACCTTCCCAGAAACAACCAGCAGGGGGAACAGTTACAACTATAAAATAACCTCTCAGTCTTATCAGTCCAGCAAGGAGCGTTTTGGTGATGCAGTATTTATCCATTGAGATTCTACATGATTCAAAGTTTGCGCTTTAATCGACTCTCTGGCTGTATCCTACCACTGGTGCCCTTCAATATCTCATCCCCTGATGAGCAGTCTGTAAATATCAAATCTCTATAACAGGAAGGTGGTCACGTTTGTCCAGACGATGCTAAAACTTGACGAAGTGTTTGCTCAAAGAGCACTGACTTGAAAGTTTCATCTTTGTTTGTGTCTGCGTCCAGACCACTTGCAGACAGCGAGAAGCTGCCGGTCAGGTCCCATCGGCCAACTGAAGTGTTGAAAAGCCCAGCAGAGGATGGAGACGCCGAGAGCACGGCCGCTCAAGAGCCCAAGAAGAAAAGCGGCAAGGAGAAGAAGGAGAAGAAAAAGGACAAAGATAAGGGCAGGAAGGTACGGTTGAGACGGACAGGGAAACAACGGGCGGAGGATGAGGAGTAGACTTATTCTAAAGTTCTTGTCCTGGTTTCACAGAAGAGCAAAGAGGAGAAGAAGAAAAAGAAACACAAGCACGAGGACAGAGGGGAGGACCTTCTGGGGGGTCAGTCGGACGAGCCTGCGGTCCAATCAGAAGAGACCGAGATGGAAGCCCCTCCCACCTCCACCCCTGCAGAGGTAAGATCTCACGGTGCAGAATCTGCTCCAAATACAGAAGGAAAGTCTGACTCAAATTAACCTGGAATTATATATAGGCCGTCTAAATCCTGGAAGAATGTCCTTTTATCCAGACTGCTGATTAAAGTCGAAGTGAAAATTGGTAATCTTTGTCCCTTAATGTAAGTGACGTGAGTAATATGAATGCTAATAATGCTATTTGCTAACGCCAGGTCCCATGTACAAAGCAATATCCTTTTTGTAATTATTGATCAAGCCTAAATATCTGGCCCTCAAATGTTGAATCTCTACCCCATTAAACCTTTCAGAGATTTGTGGAAATGCAGAAATAATATAATCTGAATGGTTAATATTTGACCAATGAGCTCATTCGTACCCAAAGTGTCATTTGGTGCCAAACCCAAACCTGCTGGAAAATGCCAATGTAGAAGACACTTTCATTGCAGACACGTAAAATACATGTTATGATTTTGAATGAAGAGCTGACACTATGTACAGAGAAGAAGTATGTGTATATACCATACGTGTGTTCTTTAACAAAAGCACATTTTAATTTCCCCTGGACTTTGAACTCAAGGGCCGGTTTAGTGCTGAATCCAAAGCCGCAAATGCGTTGTTTTAATCATCTCCATTTGCTCTTATCATTGCTCCTCTCTTTCCTCCTCTCAGTCGGCTTTTGCGATCAAATCAAGTATCAGTTACCTTCTTCTCATTGACTTGTGTATTCTCCTGCCAAATACTTGATTTGTTCATGAAATAGAATACTGTAAGCTTTGTATCCATTTTCATGAATGGTACTTACAAATATAAAGCAGCTATTTTGCCCCCTCACCCTCTCACTTCCTCGCTCCCCTCTTCCTCCTTCCCTGTTCTAGGTTTCGGATCTGGATTTCTGGCTCTCAAACGCTCCAGTGTCCTCTAACTCCCAGGTTGAGTTCCCCTCTCTCCCTCTCCCTCCTGTCATTTAGTCCCTATCTGTGTAAACACTCCTTTCTCATCGTGCCACGTCTCTTTAAACCGCCTCATTGGTCTGCTGGCTGCGGTCAGGCCTTTTCCCTCAGCCGGGCCTTATCGCTTTTCATCCTTTGCCACTCTTTGTTTTTCTCTCTTCCACTGTTCACATATTTGAAATGACTTCCTCTTTTTCACAGGTTGTGTGTGTGTGTGTGTGTGTGTGTGTGTGTGTGTGTGTGTGTGTGTGTGTGTGTGTGTGTGTGTGTGTGTGTGTGTGTGTGTGTGTGTGTGTGTGTGTGTGTCAATGCCTGTCCCTCACACTTTCCGTTGCTTGCTGGTTTGTTAGGCCACTGTTGTTGCCCCCCTCCTCCCCCCCGTTGTTGTTGTTGTTGTATCACAGCTGAGCAGAGGGCGACAGAGATTCCCTGTAATCTGTCCTACAGTCACTTCCCGTTCTGCTCGTGCCACTGCACATATTCTCCGACTGCCCACTCCATAACCTCATATGGTGTTGGGACTGTCTGTGTGTCTCCACTCAGCCCCTACATCAAAATCTGTTTTTTACACTTGCACATCATTTCAAACAACCATTTCGCTTCATAACCCAATGGATTAAATAGAGTTAAGGGAGCTTTTTGTGTGATTATGAAGTCCATTAAATTATAACCCTAGAATGCATATGAGTCGAAAATGACCCAACCATTTTATAGGTTTGTTCATATTATTATATTGAATAAATATTGAATACAACAAGTTGAGAAACAATGAGTTGCAACACCTTGATTAAAGATTTCCCGGAATTTTAGATGATTAACCTGGAATTTTGGGGCACCGCCGCTCGTGTCTCACCCTGACTGTACGTCATACAATATCTGGAGAAACTTTATCAGGAATCTTGGTCATTATACAACCTTTTACTAGGGAGGAAATGTGGCTCTCACTTCAAACGTGGTTGCACTCAGGACAGGCTCCAACATGACTGCGTTCCCTCCACCTGTGTGTTGAAGGCACAGCAACAACTCATCCCAGAATAATGGGAATTAAAATGGAGTTGGTTCCAAAATCAGTTATCACCATGTGGCCTCGCTCATGCGTTTATGATCCGATTGGATCCTAAGGTGTATGAACAAAGTGGTATTTAAATATTTTTTTAAATATATTTTTAATCAATTAATTATTTGGTAAAATGTTCTGCAAACTAAAGGAAGTTTGTTCGTTTTAGATGTTGCAGATGGCAATACATGATTCAAATCGTATATAGTTCAATTTTCTTTTCATCCTGTTTCCGTCGTATTGGTGCTCTATGAAAGATCAACACACAAATTGATATCAACATTGTTTCCATTTCTTAATCACCGCTCGCCTCTAACTAGACAGTTGACGCAGTCCGTGCTTTCCAAACTGACATGCTTGCGTTTGCTAAACAGGAAGCAGCGGCGAAGGCAGAGGCCCACACTCCCCCGGCAGCCTCTGGCGCAGCAGCAGACTCTGAGCCCGACGATCCCAAAGACGCCGAGACGGAGGAGACGGTGAGTCTAACGCAATAATTACCACCCGACAAGTGTTGCCGGGAATTAACAGCTCAGAGCGGCTCGACTGGATGTGGTTTCATTAGCAGCTCCTACTCACAGAGGCTTTCCTGAATTAATTAGTGCACACACTAGAGATGGGTTTTTTTGTTTTGTTTGTTTTGATTGTTTCTTTCCAGTGTTTTTTTCTTTTGTATTGGGGTTTTTTTTGTCTCCATTTTTTGTGTCAGGAAGTCAAGACAGAGCATGACAGCTTGACTATCTCACAATGTCAACATCAGACATTAACGCTGACTTTAAACACTGTCTGGTCTCGTTATGTATTCCTTGCGTATTCTTTTTATGCATCAGAAGTCCTCCAAGCAGAAGAAGAAGAAACAGAAAAAGGAGAAGGAAGAGAAGGAGAAGAAAAAGAAGAAGAAGCACCACCACCACCATCACCACGGAGACGCCGGCGGAGATGAGTCTGTGCAGAATGGCACCATAGAGGAGGAGGAGGAGCCCCTGCCGGTCAGTGTTAAACGAGTGAGCAAGGAAGCGGCGCTGCTGTGCTGATTAGCGACACTCCTAACATTCACAGAGCACACAGTAAACACGATGGCTGTGTTTACTGGCTCTGGTTCCCCATTCTCCCCATTGGAGATTTTTAATTTTAAATGATAACTGCGGTGGTGGTGTTTTCTGCTTGATACCAGGCTAAAAAAAAGATAGTGGTAGCGCAGAATATCATATAAATAATAACAAAAAAAAGACAAACAAAAACAGATCTGACACCAGGAGACATAAACACAATAGATACTAAATAACTGTTACATACTTTTTTGGCATGTAACTTTTTAGACTTAAAATGAATAATTGAATGAATAATTAAAAATGAATGATTGTTACCTCTGAAAACCCAGATCATGGAGTAACCATACTTACATCTCCATTGTAGTATTTGCCTGGCAAGGACAGAACCACAAAAGTAAAGTGGTAGTAAGTTCTAGGTAGTAAGTCAAATGGAGGCCTACACTTCCACACTTTCGACACTTCTTTGGTGCCAGAATGTCAATATTGCATATTGACAATGTCTAGTCTTGTATCAGAACACTGATATCACTAGCCGCATATGCCTTCTTTTTTTCTGCAATTGTACAATCATTTACTTCAGATACCTCCAAGTTTCATTCACACATTAAAAGCTAGGGTCGGACCAATCACATAATACTCGTAATTGGATTTGTATCCGTAAAATGTACCCCAATAGCCGTGATTGGATGGCCGAAATCTGAAAAACTGGAAGTTGCCTCAAAAAGGCAGTAACTAAGCTCCTCGTTTTATTGTGGAGGTGGGGGGGGGGTAATAAAAATAGGAAGACGTGTGTATATGTCTAACATTAGGCTATTATAAGCTGGTGAAGGCAATGGTACACTAGCAGTCTGTCTGGTCGACCCAGCCAAGTCGCAGTCACAATCGCTGTTGTTTTGTTGGGACGGTCCACCACATAACCGGTGGAGCCGGTGAAAACCCACATCCGGTGGACTTTTCCCGTGAGCCTCGCGTTGTTCAGGCACCGCCATCTTCACAAAGCTTCGGGGAGGGACTATGGGTGAGAGTGACCGTATGTGCAACTCTCCTATCATGTGGGCGTGATCTGATCCTGCCACGTATTAGTCATACACGGCAGCAGATATTCCCAATGAGACCAAATCATAAGTAAATTTGATTTCTCCGATTTGGAAAAATGAACTTAAAATGATCGAATGTCGATTGTAGTCGGACAAAACACAATAACCGTAGCGGATAGTCGTTTCATCTCCTCAATCGGCCCACCCTTATTAAAAGCAATAAGAAGTACAATGTTGTAGGGAAATTGCGAAAGTGGTCTTTTTTGTGATGAAAGAAAGAGAAAGTATCATGGGCCAAAACTCACTCCTCAATAGTATTTGAATTGCTGTGATGGTACCATGAGAAAAAGCTATGTTGGTTTTTCTTTTCCTTCTCTGACTGACCACCTCCACTGATACATGCACCAAAATAGTCTTTCTATCTGGGTCAGACATGTAGTATTTAAGTGTTGACAGCGGTTAAACTGACCCCAGGTGGGTGTCTTTGGGATGCTTGGGCTCTACTGAAGGGCAATGATGTATCTTTAGGATGAAGGCAATCTGTGGGTGATCTGTGCTTTGGAGAAAGCAGGTCACTGATCTCAGAGCCATCTGACGACCGGTTGCTACACGCACACAGTATTACATCCTTGATATCAAGTTTGATCTCTGCATCGTTACTCATCCTTTAAAGCAAAGACCGCCGCTGAAATGAATACACGGCCACGGTTATTGATGTGCACCAGGTCGCTGGAGCTTGGTCGACTCCGGTTGCCTAGTAAGCGTCCTGAGTGACAGACTTGATCTGACACTTTTAATTCTGTCTTTTCAGCCCATGTCCAATTACTGCCTCCTGGCTGAGAACTCCTACATCAAGATGGTGAGTGGAAACGAGCTGGGCGGGCGGGGGTTGGAGTAGTTGTTATGAACAACCACACAAAGCATTTCTGATGTGGCAGCTTTAATCTGTTTTGGGAGTCTCATGAATAAAGTGTGAATCCAAGGCTGCAGCAGTGACTGAATAAAGGTTGTATGTTGACCTCTCCATCCATCTCTCTATCCCTCCTCCTTCCAAGATGATGGAAGATGCTGACCAGGTACTGGCTGAGGTTCTGTTAGTCACAGGATTCTAATTGATGTACCGCAGACTGTTTTCTGGTGTGCTGCCGTGTCCTTTTTCTTCTTCCTTCCTCACAGAGGCATACCAAGTGTCGGAGGAACTGTCAGTGCATTTTGTCTGCAGCTGTAACTGTCTTTCTATTTCTCAGAGTGAAATTCTCTTGTGTGCCGTCAGTGGGCCTAATTCTGCTAATGCAACCTGTTCTCGGTCAGATTTGGTTGTATGTTGAGGCAACCAACGTTTCCACAAACGTAGCTGCATTGATCTTTTATTTTTTCCGCTTATTGAATTTATTCGGTGCGATCAAAATATACATATGTTTAGAAATGGGCAGGCAACATTATGCTAATGTATGTAGATTGCCATTATTCTTTACCCCAAATAAGATAAATTACAGTATTGCCAAACCTCTTGGACAACAAAATGTTTCAGTAGATTTGTATACCTAATTGTCTGATTGCTGTTTTTTTTTTTTTAATGCAAATTCACATGAGTTCAGGACCAATTTGGCATTCATGCACTTGACCAGGGGTATTTTTTTGAATCCTGCATTGGCATTTGTGGGATAATAATCTCAAAAACACAAGTAATATTGAATTAAAGCAATGTTTTGGAATGAGGTCCCAAAATCCATACTTGTTTAATGAAAACTGTAAACCAGGAAAAGAATGGTGGGGCTAATGCTGTGTGTTTGCTGTGTCTTTTTGCATGCTCGCTGTTGAAACTTTTCTTCACCTCAAAGTTATTGAACTCCAGTAGACAACATATATGATGAACGTAAACATGCCCGCTGATCCAGTGTTGACCTTCCACGTAGGTCTGTGACATTCAGGGAAACCTCCAGGACGGGAGTCAGGTGGTGGTGTCTGTCATATTTGAAAACAAGTGCGACAGCTTCCTCAAATCCATGGAGTTCAACGTCCTGGACTCGCTGAACTCCAAGCTGCAGAGGCCGGAGGGTTCGAGCGCTCACGACGGCCTCACCGTCCCCTTCCAGCTTCCGCCCGGTCAGTTATTGACGCACGCACGCACAACTTTCTATCAGGAACAGCAGTCACAATACTGATAAAAGTCCAAAATCATTACAGTGTCAGAAGAAAACAAAGCTGTGTCTACATTTCAAATGTTGTTGCGCAATTTAGACATTGAGATAGAATTAAGTAACTTACATCATACATAAAGTATCAAAAATGTTATTTTAATTCAAGTAGATTATTATTATTATTATATATATATTTTTTTTGGACTATAAAGTGACATTTATAGGAAGTCAATTGTGTCCAAAAAGCCAAGTAATGATCTTGTGCTTTTCTCTGGTGGTCCAGGGGTGTCAAATGAAGCACGTTTCGTCTTCAGCGTACAGAGCATCGTCATGCCTCAGAAACTCAAGGGAACCCTCACCTTTATCGTTAAGGTTGGTACAGACATGCACCTCCATTTGAATAAAATGTTTACATTACATTTTTGAAGTACAAATGTACATACAATAAAATACAACAAAATAGACATGAAGTACCTGTATCAGCCTTTATGGCTGGCAGTGTGGGTGTGGAGGGGGTGTTTAAGACTGACAACATACACTCTTAAAACTTTCTTTAAAGCTCAAAGTATATAGGTTAGGTAATGAATCTTATTTCCCTCATGTTTGACTCTCCACGTTGGAGACAGTTTCCCCCACTGGGCATCGTTAAATCATTCTTCTAGTTGCAGTTTTAAGTGACATGTTTTCTTTTGTGTTTTTTCCACAGAACGAGGACTCCTCCACTCATGAAAAACTGGATTTCAAACTGCACTTTACCTGTACTTCCTACCTGATCACCACTCCTTGTTATAGGTCAGTAAAGAGGATCAAAGTGGTATGTATTTTCGAAACAATTACCCCAAAAAATATATTTTTCAAACCACAATCTTTGTGTGCCCATGTAGGCCACATTTTGATTCCAACCAGAAGACATTTCTTAAAAATCAGCCAGTGGAGCATTTCGCTGGAATAATAAAAAATATATATTTTCCTCTGACCTTTTAAAGCACATGACTTGAGAGGAGTGGTTCAGATCATAAGATTACATAAGATGAAACGTTGAAGATTCCCAATGGGGCAATTGGGTCAATGCAACTGCAAAGTCAATGATAGGAGTCAAAGAAGAATTTAAGATAAATCCCAAAAAAAACATTTGAAAAGATAGTTTTCATGATCAAACAACAAATCAAAAACAGTAGAGATGAGATTGCAGCGTCTTTTGTACAACTCGCGACAATTTAGGACTAGATTGTCGCAGTGAAGAGATTGTGTGCTCTGCTGTGAGCGCCTCATTGCGAATAGAAAGGGAACTGACTGCTTAATATTTTTATTGCCGTTGGTCCAGTGATGCGTTTGCGAAACTGCTGGAGTCCGGCGACCTGAAAGGCAGCTCTGTCAAACTGGAAGGAATCAACATGCCCTTCCACCATCTACTGGCCCGGATCTGCTTCCACCACCACTTCTCAGGTATAGGATCGATTACTTTTGTTTCAAGTTGTCATCCATGACATTATTGTTAGTATTATTATTTGTATCCCATATTAAATACTTTATATACACTACCGGTGAAATCTTTCAGAACGCCTCCATTTTTCCAGTTTGGATAAAAATTTACACAGTTTAATGTCTCATTGCACTCCGAGATTAAAGCATAGAACAAATAACCAATTGGAGCTAAAAAAAGGAATCATGGAATTGTATTGTTTCGTTTAACAAAATGTAATCAAATTTTTGGACTCTAAGGAACCACCTTTTGCAGCTAGAGCAGCCTGGGAAAGTTCTTCCCAACACTGTTGCAGAAGTTCCCACCAATGTGTTGCACTTGAAGGTTGCTTTGTTTCAACCTCCTGTCCAGTTCATTCCAAACCAGCTCGATGGGGTTTAAGTCTGGAGGCTGTGCTGGACATCCCATGATTTGAAGCCAGTGTCTTTTCTACTTGGGTAGTTGTGACATTGCCTGGAGGAATGTTTTGGGTCATCATCTTGCTGAAGGATGAATCTCTGACCAACTAGGTGTAGACCAGTGCAGGTCGCTGACTCTGGATAAAGCAAAAGAGCCCCAGACGATCACACTTCCTCCTCCATGTTTGACAGTTGGTGTCTCACACACTGAGGAACCATCCTTACGCCGACTTGACAATGTACAAAAACTTCAGACGGAGACTTGCTGACTGGGACCGGTGTTTAGCTGTGCTTGAAGTTGTTGTCCTGTGAGCTGTCTATCACACACGTTGACTCTCAGAAACTTGTCTTCTGACTCTCTTGTGGCTTTGGGTCTGCCAGACCCCTTCCTGTCAGAGTTTCCTCCAGTTTCCAAACGCATTCTGATGATGGAGGAAACTATTCACTGACACCTTGGCTTTCTTCGCAATTTCTCTAAAGGAAAGACTGACACTTTTAAGGGTTATACTGGTCTGTCTTCCTTTGTTTATTGCCCTTTCCTCCCCATTATTATAGCAATATACTACTTCCTGCAGTGCAGTATTGTCCAAATAATGCTTCAGAGGATATAATAACAGCCCGTTCCAACGCTGCTTTTATACAGAGGGAGGGTTTGTAAGTGATCAACATCGGTCACGACACCTGTTGGAATTGTTTGCATTCACTTCCAAGGCCTAATTTACTTCCATTGCTGCAGAACAGATGTAAGTTGTTCACCTGTTACTTGTTCCCTGAAAGTCTTTTTTTTTTTTTTTTTTTTTTTTTTTTTTGGGAAACACTTTTTTGTTATTTTTCAGTCTTTGGTAACCTAAACTTTTTTTTTTTTTTTTTTCTTTACCTCTGGCAATTTAACGCTTTGTACCTTAGTACTATTTCAGGATATTCACTGGACTTCAACTGAACTGCTTCATTTTCAAATTAATTTGAAAAATGGGGGTGTTCTAAAACTTTTGTCCAGTAGTTTACAGCTATTCAATGGATTTGCATTTTGTATGTTGTCCTCTATATATGCTGTTTCTATTTTTGGTGGCGTGGTCTGCCTTTCCCGGCAATAATGCAAAGATCCGGCACATGCAAGAAGTGAAAGGCAGCTGCAGTGGCAATAAAATAATGTCACCACTTTAGAGCAAGGAAGGGGGATTTTGAAAAACAACATTGCAGTTTCACAGACAGAAAAACTTGTGGATTACCACTTTAATGAAAGGCAATCATTTTTGGGAAAGTTTGGTTTTTCAGAACAAGACAATATAATATGAGTTACATACATCTTTCATATTATACCTGGCAAGTCAATCAGTCATTATTTGTATACTTGTCCAGCACAGCCACTCCTTCATGAAGCTCATGCTTGTGTTGTGTTTGTGTCCGTTAGTTGTGGAGAGGGTCGAGTCCTGTGCCTCCATGTACAGCAGGTCCATCCAGGGTCACCATGTGTGTCTGCTGGTGAAAACTGTGAGTAAACCCACTCACCCGCTCTTGTTTACCGGCTCAATAGCAAACGTGTTGATGGAGGCGATTGTGGAAAACAAGAAGTCCTTCAAAAAGAACATTTCACCTCTGATCGATGCTTTGTCACAATGCTTTTGTTGTTGCCTTGAACAATTGTCCCCCTCTCCTCTCTCTCCATCTCTTCCCCTCTCTTTGTATGTCTTATCGCTCCCTCTCTCCCTCCCTCCCGCGCTCTCTCTCTCTCTCTCTCTCTCTCGCTCTCTCCCTCCTCATTTCTCTCTCTCTCTCTCTCTCCATCCCAATCTCCTTTCCTCCACCCCAACCCCCCACCCTCTCCCTCCCTCAGGCGGATCAGACAGTGTCCATCGATGCTAAGTGTGACGAGCCGTCGCTGCTGGGGAATGTTCTGGATGAGATCAAGCAGACGTTTTCTCAGTGCTGATTGTGTCTGACAGCCCCCGATCGGTCTCGCTCTATTTATTAGTCCTGATATTCACAACATTGCCCTCCCTTGTCTACCTTCCACTATCCCTACTCCAAAATCACACTCTTAATGTGCTCTGAGCTCCGTGCTCCATGTTGTTTTACAGACTCGCCGTGTACATGTTCAATTTTCTGTGTGCACGTTTTTGTGTCTTACTGGTTTGTTAGAGTTTTTTGTATGTTTTCTCCCCTCTCTCTCTCTTTCTCTCTGCTCTTTTTCTTTCACCCATTCCCAGCCCACAACACCCCCCCCCCACTCAATCCAACCTTAAACTCTATACTGAGCTGATGTCTCTGAATGCTGGTGTTCTCTGTTCTTCCCTATCGACATCATAATCTGTGACAGTCATGTCATGGGTTCTGACAACTGGACTTTTTTTCTTGCTGATGGCTGAATTGTGTTTTTACTGTTTTAAATTTGTTTTTTGTTTTTTTTCGTGTTTTTTATTTTATTACATTTTTTTTTCTGTTTTTGCTTGTTTGTTGACTTTTTTCCAACGCCTCTCTTTGCCTTTTCCCTCTCCCTTTCTATCATATTCTTTAATAAATATGTTTGTGCGCTGCTCTCCTAGACAGTTTTGGCAACCATGCTACTGAGAACGACTCTTCCACATACTGGTCCCTAGCTGGAAAACTTAATTAAGGAGCTAATCTGCTGCCATTGACTGGTTAGAGAAGGCCTGACCACTGGGCAAACGACACTGGTACAAGCTCAGACTTGACACCATATTAAGCTTGAAATGGTAACAGTACTGTTGCCTGTTGTATGCAATTGGATCACAATGGACACGGCCCAGAATAGACGTTCTGGTGTTGATCTCGCAGAATCTCGTGTGGGAGGCTACTAGTATTACTACAGGCAATGTGTAGATCAGCAGTGGTACTTTGTGCCCTCGCCCCTTGCAGCCTGCCTTGATTCTCCTCGCATCACTTTAATCCCCCTAAATATTAAAGAAAGGTTGATTGGCACTTGTATATCAATCACAATTATATAAAATGCATTGGAGAAATTTCTGATGTGTACAGTATATTGGTACATCTCACCCAACCGAAAGTTTATTGTCCTGCCAATGCCATCAGTCTCTGCCCCTCACAGTCCATAGAGTAGTGTCGTTTTAGAGCATGTGTCACGATTAATGCTGTTGCTATCCTGAAGGATTATTATCGCTGCGCTGCTACCGTTTTGTAGGCTTGTCATTGTGGACCCGTCACCACAAAATGAAGGGACATCATCCTTTAAATCTAAATTAAAATAGAAGGACCAGCACATGTAATTTAATTCTTCTGCTTTGCTTTCTCCAGACCAACTCTGAGTCAAACACAAGCACTAACAACAGGCGGGTGACACAGTGATTAACAGACAATTGATTGTTGTCATCAGTCAGTTTTTGTGCTTTAATAGTCAAACGGAGTCGTTGAAGGTGTTCTCCTGTTATCATAAGGATGGTTGACTTGATTTTTGTTTGTGTGTTTGTTTCTGTCTCTTCCTCAAGTCACTGCCTTATTCAGCATGACTTCAGTTAGTGGTAGCGAGATTGAACCTCACTTGGTAGCATCTGTGTTTGTACACCCTGGTTCAGTCGTTTTCACCTCTGTCTGTGACTTCAGATGGTGAAGATAGCGATTAAGATGAGAATGTCCGCAGTCTCAAGTTCAGGTCTGCCATTCTATGAGCCTCCTCTGTCCTGTCATTGAGATTTGCTGTCATTCAGCAATGTCAGTAGAAAGAAAAATGTCCCCTTTTCCGAAAAATGTGTTGACGGACATCCATAACAGAAAGAATCGTAACCATACATTGTACTAATAACATTTCCTGTGCATAATGTTTAATTAAAATTTGTATCTTGCATGATTAGGAATGTGTACATTTATTTTTTAATTTCCTCTTCCCCTTTTCTCCGCGGCCTAAGCACATGCTCCCACAGTCAAAAGCTTCTTTATCATTCCATTTTGTCCCTTTACAGTTTTTTTTTTTTTTTTTTTTTTTTTTTTGTCATGAAGTTGATTTCACCATTCTACACTTTTGATGGTATTGTATTTTTTATCTATTATAAGTTCAGACAATTTTATATGAAAAAAATATATATCTTTGAATGTTTTAAATTATTTGCCATCGGGAAGGAGTTAGTCAGGACACATGGGAGGATGGAAACAGGTCACGTGATGCGCAGTGTTCTGAGAAGCAACTCACTTTGTCTTAATTCTCTATTGGTTCAATTGTAGTGATTAATCTTTCCAGGTTTGACTTGTGACATTGAATTATAGTATGGTTTGTTTTTTGAAGGTTCTGATTTATTCCTTCATTCTCAATTATCCAGCTGTAAGGTGTAATATAATGTTTTAAGGCGGCGTGCGTGAGTAAGACAACACGAGTTGAGAAGCATACCCAATATAAAATAAAAAGCTGTAAGAAGCTACTGTAGTCTTCATGTTACAGTGAAACAATAAACGACCACATATGAATAAAGATGAAATGTGACATGCCTTTTTGTGTGCTTCAAATTCTTGTGGGTGTGGTGGTGGTGTGATGTATGTGGCAAACACCACATACGTTTGTGATATAATGAGTACCCTTTTAATTATATACAATACAGAAGAGGGAGAGGTCCACATTAAAAAAAGTTGCCATGTGGAAAAAATGTATTTGAGATCCAAGCTTAATCACAGAATTCTTGAAAATAAAGGATAGGTTTGCTATTTTTGAACCCAAAATTATTATAAGGCCTGGGTTGAAAAGTAGGGAACGATCCTTTAAACTCAGAACTAAAGTAAAGACATCTGAGAATAAAGTCCGAATTCTGGGATTAAACTCAAAGCTCCAGTAAATCTAAAGAGAGAGAGGCAGAGATCCATGTGGACATTTTCTTGTAAACCTTTTCCAATAACCTCAACATACCAATTAATACCAAATTCAGGTCAGGCAGTTGAAAGAAAGTTATGGCAGGTATTTATCTCCGAACTCTTATTTCCCAGGTTGGCTTGCGCTCACAGAGACTCGCCCGGACACCTCCAGCAGCAGTTGAGCCGGATAGTTGAGTGAAGTTACGGGGATGGAGGAAAGAAAGAAAGAGATCCGCCAAAGTTAAAAAAAACAAATGTGTGTACACACACACACACACACACACACACACACACACACACACACACACACACAGACACACACAAATATATGGGTGTTAGATTTTAGTTGACGTCACTACATTAAACGGGGGATATTAGCGATGAAAGGTTCGATTTGTTTCAGATTCGGCCCCCGATGAGTGACTAAGTAAAAAAAAAAAAAAGAGTCGTTCGACTCTTTGTCCATTTGATCCATTGGATCCAGTGGGTATGTTGCACGGGTGAGCGCCCGAACTCGGTCACAAAATGACCGCGTTCGGGCGGAAGACTCCAAAGTGCGGATCTCACTAAAAGAATAGCCTCAGTTTCCCCAAATTATTTTTGTAGTTCTCACAAAAGGTGAATGACTTCCTACGCTGTTGCAGAGTATTTTTTTTTTTAGAGAGAAACGTATATTTAAATAATGACATTATTAACGCCAACGTGGGGTGTCACCATATTCACAATCAATGAATCTATTCTTTCTATGAATGAACTATATTTCCTAAGTTGTTCATACTTTGCAAACATGATATAAAGATGGTTTTAGACTTTTAGACTGGAATAGACGCAGAACTTTTATTGTCACGTTCATTATACAAGTACAGTGACGTGACAAACTTAGGTGCGGGCTCCACGGCCTGGCGGTTATAAACAAAAACAATATAAAAACAGGAATACAGTATAAAAATAAGTCAAAAAAAAAAAAAAAGTACATCTCTCGCTGAGCAAAATACTTGCAGCTGAACTGGAGACGCTGTCGGGGATTTTCTAACCTTTCCGCATTTCGGATTCAAGTGTGTAGCGAACTTGAGTCATTGAATAGGTTCGCAACAAACGGCTCGTTCGCCAGTCTCGCACCACTAGTTGAAAGCCAGCACAGCCGCGAAGGGGGCGGGCGGGCTAGCGTTAGCAGGCTAGCATCTGTAGCGGACGCTGGTGAGTTGGTCCGTGTTCAATTGGGGGGTCGTCGGGCTTGGTGGGTCTCCGTAGTTCCGACGAGGTTGTTCGACTCCAGGAGAATAGACTCTCGCGGGGGGCATTCGACTGCGCTCGCAGGGGGGATTAGAGAACAGTTAGCGGACCGAAGGGGTTCTCCGTTTTGTTGTTTGAGACACCGAGCTAGCTTTGTGAGGCTTGCTGTTTTATCCACACCGGACCGTGGTGGAACATGGCTCAGCATGCAGCCAGCTCCCAGAAAGCTCTCATGCTGGAGATGAAGAGTCTCCAGGACGAGCCGGTGGAAGGCTTCAAGATAACTCTGGTGGACGAGTCGGACATGTACAACTGGGAAGTGGCGATATTCGGACCCCCGAACACCCACTACGAGGGCGGATATTTTAAGGTGAGGAGCTACTGTTAGCTAGCGACCAGTCTATTGTTCTTCAGCTGGCCAACATAGTTGGAATCATCTGTTTGTTTTAAAGGGGAAATACTTCATTTGCTGCCCGATAGCAGTAAATAATCGCGCCCAGTCAGAGTGTTTAAGTTAATAATGTTCATTTTCTTTCAGGCATTTCTTTATTTTTTCCAATATTCTCCCTGTGTTTGTATACTTCAGTTAACTTATGTGATTCCAAGGGTATGGAATAATGTTTTCAAACCCGAATTTTAACTATTTGAGGATCTATTTTTGTCTTTGTTGGATAACTAGTTTGGTGGATAATGTGGTCAGTGTGACAACTCATTAAGCTCCTGTACATGGTTTCATCTGGATACAGTCTAACTTTGGCAATGAAACGAAGAGCTGCTTTTCATTAACAGCGTTAATAATCAGCTCATCCCACTGTCTCCTTTGTCTATCCAGGCCGGCAAACCGTGGGCAAGGCAAGTTTATTTGTACGCGAGGTGCTTAACATAAGGCATAAAAGTCATTATATAATAGCAAAGACGATTTAAAGCATCGATATAAAAAGCTCAAAACAAATAAAAAGAGAACAATCACAGAGTTCAGTTTAAACTATGGCTACACACTCAACAATGGCAGGAATCAAACCCTCATCCAAGTACAAGTTTATTTTTTTTAGCCCTGAATCACAATACAATCTCAAAGGGCAAAACCCACATTTCACATAGAAATCAACGACATCCCCTAGTTTGAATCCCATCCGGGCAATGAAAAACTCCCAGAAAACCCCTCTGGGTGGGAAAAGGAAGAAACCTTGAGAAGGGGCCAGAGAAGGAGGAATCCCCATTCTAAGATGAGGAGGCTGCAGTGGGTGCAGAGTGGGCAACATCAGTATGAAAAATCATTGGTTATTTTATTTCTATACTGTGCAATGTTGAAATTAAACAGTCTATTTGAGTCTATTTGCTGGTGGAGAGCGCCGCAGGTAGACTCGCCCAGGGAAGTGGACAACGTCTGGTCCAGGTTGGTTGGAGCAGTATCCTCCACATCTGGAAAGGGTTTGACCCTGGCTTCATGACCACAGCAACAAGCTAAAGCTTGTCCAACATCCTCCTTATGCTCGCAGGGGAGGTAGAACACAGTGGGTTAATATCCAGACGTCATTTACCAGTGCAAATGGGTAAAGGCAGGGTGAGAGGCAAGTTAACAGGATGGGTGTGGTTAACCAAATGCGAGACTGTTAAATTCAGTCTTCAGTCTTGATTTAAAGATTTCTGCAGCAATAGCAGCTCTGATTTCTGCAGGGAGGGTGTTCCAGAGTATTGGGGCCCGGAGTGAGAATGCTCCGGAGCCTGCAGACTTCTTTTTAACTCCCAGAACCGCCTAAAGATCAGCATGTTATGTATACATGTGTGACCGTATGTATATGTATGTGACAAATAACTTCTTGAATATTGATCAATGTTGTGAGTGAAATGCTCAGGGTAGTACATAAGGTACTACTAAGTCAGATAGGAAGTTGCTAGGCTGTGTAGTATTTTATAGGTAAGTAGCAAAATCTTGAAGTCACATCTGAGGTAAACCAGGAGCAAGCCAGTGCAAGGTGGCCAGTATAGGAGTAATATGGTAAAAAATTCTAGTCCTGGTCAAGATTCTTGCCACAGTGTTTTGTATAAACTGGAGGCTTTTAGTACTAGACATCAGAAGGCTAGAGAGCAACATGTTATGATAAACTAAGCGGGATGTTACAAATGCTTGGACTATGGTCTCCTTATCACTCATGGATAGAATGGACCGTGTCTTGGCAATATTGTGGTGGGAAAAAGTTGGGGGAAAAAATGCAGTTCTGGCAATGTTCTTAATATGCCGTTGAAAAGAGAGTGGGATCAATTATATCTCCTAAATCTTTTGCTCAGTTACTTTGGGTAATATTACAGTTGTCAAAGGTCAGAGGGTATCCTTAAACAGGTGTTTGTGTCTGGCAAGACCAATAACCAGCATCTCGGTTTTGTCAGACCCAAAAAGCAAAAAATTACAAGACATCCGCTGTTTAATTTCAACAAGACATGCCCCTGGAGTACGACAATTGCACAGTTGAGTTTGTTTGAAGGGCATGTACAGTTTCTTATCATCAGCATAACAATTAAAGCTAATGTCATATTTGCGTATGATATCTCCAAGTTGAAACATATAGATTCTAAACAACAAAGGAGCAACTCCCGATCGCTGCGGGACCCCAACATTACAATATAATTTACCCCAACATCTTGCAGTAGGTTGTGATCACCAGTATCAAAAGCAGCGCTGAGGTAGAGTAATGGTACTACTGATGAGGTGTCAGTGTCCATTGCTAATAAAAGATCATTAACTACTTTTGTGAGGACTGTCTCGTGGAGTACAGTGCTTTTGAATCTGGACTGAAATAATTCAAAGAGATCACTGGAGGACATGTGATCAGTAACCTCAAAAATTTTGGAGATGAAGGGGAGATTTGAGACTGGCCTGTAGTTGCTTAGATTCTCAGGGTCAAGGTTGGTTTTTCTTAAGTAAGGGTCAAGTCAAGGCTATCTTAAAAGCCATAGGCACAGTTCCAGAAGAGAGAGATGAGTTGATGTTAACAATAGAGGATCCTAAAATTGGAAACATTTCTTTATGAGCTTTCCAGTGAGTGGGAGCAAGTAAGCATGTTTTCTGTTTTTCTGCACTACAACTGTGAGGTATCGGGGAGAACCACTACATAAGATGCATCAATGCCCGGGTTAGTACAAGGTCAATCGTGTTAGCATTATTATGTGTCACTTCATGTATTATTATCACTTATTGTCTGGAATGCCCTGCTAAGGAGTCCAGACGAGGATTTCACGTAAATATTAAAGTCACCCATAATAAATATAATATCTGAATGCTTCACTGCCAGAAACAAAGTCAGAGAATGCATCTAAGATACTCGAGTAGGTGCCAGGAGGAGGGTAGATCACTATTAGGTAAATGGGCAGTGATGTTGAGGACCCCATAACAAGAACCTCAAATCTTTGGAAGTCATTGTTCAATTTAGGATTGAAGTTAAGATTAGATTTAGAGATAAGGGCAATGCCACCACTTTTCTTTGATGGACATGCAACATGGGAGCTAACATAGTTTGGTGGAGAAACTTTGTTTAGTGGTAAGAAATCATTTGGTTTTAACCAAGTCTCACATAGACCCATCTAGACTTGGGTGGTATCCAAAATAAACAATAAGAATTATGACTGATTTAATACTTCCAGTTAAACAGTTAAAAAAAAAAAAAAAAAAGATCTGTCTGTGCACCCCCCCGGGCTCTTACTCACTCAGCGTTTCCGTTATCCAGTTTTTGACCTGTTGAAGTCCAATATCTTTTTGAATCTCTCCGGTCATAATGTCCTCTGAAAATAATTCCCTCCAAGCACAATTTGGATAAGTGCTAAGTGATAAAACGATAATGATAATTACGACATATCTTTTTCCTCGATGTCGAAATAAAATAGACGTGATCATTTAGATATAAAATTTTGCAGATTGGTTTATTTCTCTTCGCGCACACGCACATCATAGTTTAGCCTTTTTTTGGGGGGATATTTAAGTTCTGACCCAAAGCACACGGTAAATATTCAACGGGACGTCCAGACGAAGACAGACAACACCACAAACATTATTTATTTTGACCTAATTGCCATATTTGTTTTGATTTGACCAAAATTGGATTTAAGTGACATGTTAATTAAAGCAGCTACAAACTCTTTGGCAAAACGGTGAACCATTAATGCCGGATCACAGAGAACGGATCCTTTGTGGGCGTTCATGTAAAGTGCGCGTGGAAAGGATCGGCTGTTCACCATGTGAACAGTGACGGCCTTGCTGTTGCGCATATACGTCCACCTACACCGGCAAGTAAATAGCTTCGTCCGTGCATTCCCTGTGGTCCCATGGACGGATGGGGTGGGGATATTTCGATACTGTGAAAATATTGCATACGGTGGCAAATATGTCTGTATTCAATTATATCAAATATCGGCCCAAGCTTCGACTCATCATAATGCGATTTTGGTCTCTGATCAAATCATTAACTATCAAGGCTTTTGAGGGGAGGGATCTGATATTCATTAGACCAATTTTCATTAGAGTAGGCTGATCGATGCCTTCCATTCCCATTCCCTACCTGGTGTAAACTTTAGTAAGATTGCCAGACTGTATCTGGAAGGAAATGCCAGGTATTCTACACACACTGATTAGGAGACAAAACCGTCTGAGAATTATGACCAACAGAATTTAAACAGGGATGAGAGGAGGGATGATTAAATATGCCACACAGGACTATTTATTTTATTTCTTACACTTTAATACCTGTGGGGGAAATTCCTTCTCTGCATTTGACCCATCCTATACCTAGGAGCAGTGGGCAGCCGCTCTCCATCCCCAGCCACGTCAAGCTTAGGCCATCCACAGTAGTGTGTTTACCTGGGGCCAGAGTACCCAACATTGAAACTAATCTTAGAGTGCTGGCAAGCACTAGAAACAGCCATGACAAACAGGTCAGTTATCTACAAAGTAGGCTTGGGCCGATTTTCGTTCAAATCGCGTTTGACATTGATGACAGATTGTTTGTTTGTTTGTTTTTTTTTTTTTTTTTTTTTTTTTTTTATCCGCCAGGAAAGATCTGAGTATTGAAACAGTGTCTATTGAAAAAGTGCACTTTACCATGTGTACACAGAGACTTTGAGGGGCTTGTGCTCATAGAAAAAGAAAAGGCACATGGCCCGCCAGCTCAGGTTCTAGGCATTTTGCCGCTCTGGGCAAATGGAGCAGCATAGCGGAGCTGCTGTGCGCACATCGCATCTGCGCTGAGGTGCGAAGTTCATGAGGCTCAATACCCATTAATATGAAATAAAAAGCTCTCATGATAGGGCACCGTAGGGTCCATAGGGCAGGTGCCCGGACTCCCCTTACATACCCACCGCTCATATGCAAATCTTGTGATTATAATATAGCAATATATAATCTCATAGAAAAAGATTTCGATTTATTAGGTTTCCTTAGTTTCTGACTTGGAACAGCGTTTAGCTTTTTTTGTTTCGCCTTCATACAGCGGAGTGCGCAGGCTCCTGTAAATGTCTTTTTATTTTAGATCTATTTATTTTCATTTGTTTCAATTCAACTTGAATAAATTACATTGGACTGTCCAAGTCCTTACTCCATACTGTTCCGAAAAACCTGTGTCCCGACTGTCTGGACGCACTTCTCCCTGTTTCTTTCTGTTGTAATAGGACTTAATTGAATAAAAACTGGATGTTTTTGTGTAAATACTTCACTTGTAAATAATAAATCCTGCACTTCTGGAACAGGGGGACCGCATTTGCTACATTACATTCAGAATATGTATGGAGGGGCGGAGCCTGGGAAGAGCGTGCAGGAGGCAGGACGTGATGCAATTATGCTGAGTTTTAGCACACCCAAGATGGTGGACGAGGCTACTGACTTATCTGTTTTGGCGTTGATACTTCATGTATTATAAACAAAAGGGTGAAAAGGAATGTAAACGAAAGCAGAAAGGAGTACGAAGCAGCTACACTCCATGCACGAAGATCCACACAAAGGTTAATAGCTGCCGCATGATAGAGACGTCAACGACACGCTCACTGTGAATGATTTGGACAATTACCTTCTCTGTTCACACATACCACTGTGGACATTACGCAGACTTTGTTCTCGGGCGCTGGTTGGGTATAGTCTGAATATGTCCGGTACAAAGGATTGAGACGTTTCGTTCACACACACAGCTCCTCCGGCTAATGTCAGGATAATTCAGGGTTGCAGTGTGAAAGCAGCTTAAGATTAGTTTCAATGTCTGTGTCTGTGCTCTGGCCCCAGGTAAACGCACTATTGTGGCTAGCCTTCTAAGCCTGACGTGGCAGGTGATGGTCACCTATGACTAAGGTTTGTTGTTGTCCCAAGTTCGCAGAGCCTCACCAACACACTCGTGAGAGCCGGAAGAAAAAAGACATACCGATAACGGTGGATTTTGAAGTACAATTCAGCAAAGGTTGGATTGTACGGTCCGTACTTGAGACAAACACAAGCTCGGAAACACCGAACACGAACAAGTAGTTAACAAAGTAAATTCAAGCCGAATCAAAGGCTAATGTATATCAAACTAACTTTTGGTGCTATGATTTGGAAAAATTGTGAGTGAATTTTCAGTGTTTTTTGCGATACAACTTTACCAGATGGCAGAAGTTATCGGAGCGCAGCACTTGTCATTGCGGACCAGAAGCGTACTGCATTGACTTCATGTTGATATATCCAAATGTGCTTAAAACCCATTCATTATAGCAAAGGATTTGACCAAAAGGTATATAGTCAGAGTGGTTACCCTTTCATGAGTTCCTTTTTCCATTTATGAGAAATGTTTATGAGAACATTGCCTTGTCTAGATTTGTATTTACTTTGTCAGCAACCAATAGCTATTATCCTTAATGCCCAAGAACAACACACTGAGCAAGCTGTCAAAGATGATGAACCCTTCCCTTCCAATGAAGAAGCTGAGGTTCTGCTTCTGGGTATTAGACAAAATATAGGTCAGGGTCTTTCAAATGTAAGCAAACAAAATGAATAAGAGTGAAACAGTACACCGCGTTCCAAATTATTATGCAAATGATATTTTTCTCTGATTTTCCTTAATAGTTGATGCAAAAGACAGTCAGTATAATTTTCAAGTCATCAACCATTAGGGTATAATTCAAATGTTATTGAACAAACCTCCCAATGATAACAGTATTTTTTTCAAAAATAAAAAACTCAATGCACTGTTCCAAATTATTATGCACAACAGTAAAGAACTGAAAATGGTCATTTGTTGAATTTGCAGCATTAGGATGTCATATTTACTGAAATCAAAAGCTATTTCAATCAAAAACCTCTTAACAGGCCAAGTTACATGTTAACATAGGACCCGTTCTTTGATATCACCTTCACAATTCTTGCATCCATTGAACTTATGAGTTTTTGGAGAGTTTCTGCTTGAATTTCTTTGCAGGATGTCAGAATAGCCTCCCAGAGCTGCTGTTTTGATGCCAACTGCCTCCCACTCTCATAGATCTTTTGCTTGAGGATGCTCCAAAGGTTCTCAATAGGGTTGAGGTCAGGGGAGGATGGGGGCCACACCATGAGTTTCTCTCTTTTTATGTCCATAGCAGCCAATGACACAGAGGTATTCTTTGCAGCATGAAGATGATTTTGCTACGGAAGGCATGGTTCTTCTTTTTGTACCATGTAAGGAAGTGGTCAGTCAGAAACTCTATATACTTTGCCAAAGTCATTTTCACACCTTCAGGGACCCTAAAGGGGCCTACCAGCTCTCTCCCCATGATTCCGGCCCAAAACATGACTCCGCCACCTCACCCCTATTGGTGGCCCAATAGTAGGTTTATGCACAACTGCAAGACTCTGGAGGATCCAACACCTTGAGATTCGCAGGACTCCAGAGGAACCAGCAGCTTCAAGTACCTGTTTGCTGCTTTGTAATGGCATTTTAGCAGCTGCTCTCTTAATCCCATGAATTTGTCTGGCAGAAACCTTCCTCATTATGCTTTTATCTGCACCAACCCGTCTGTGCTCTGAATCAGCCACAAATCTCTTCACAGTACGATGATCACGCTTAAGTTTTTGTGAAATATCTAATGTTTTCATACCTTGTCCAAGGCATTGCACTATTTGATGCTTTTCAGCAGCAGAGAGATCCTTTTTCTTTCCAATTGTGCTTGAAACCTGTGGCCTACTTAATAATGTGGAACGTCCTTCTTAAGTAGTTTTCCTTTAATTGGGCTCACCTGGCAAACTAATTATCACAGGTGTCTGAAATTGATTTCAGTGATTCAAAGAGCCCTGAGTCACAACACCATCCATGAGTTTAATTGAAAAGCAAAATTAAATGTTTATGACACTTAAATATAAATAATTTTGAACGCGGTGTATAGACAAGTAAATAATTAACAGGTTGATTTAGCAACCAGGTTTAACACAATACTTGCAGAGAAAAGGACATTTTTATTGTAATTCTGGTCTACTGCTTATGTCGAGATATGAGTGCGCTGGAGCAGCAGCCAGAATCGCACAACATACCTATTTTCATTTGCTTTGGTTTATAATATTTCTTATTTAAATTCTGCTTTTATTAAATTTTTTACAGTGTTTAAGAATATAATAAAAAATGTAATCTTGTCCCGCGTATGGTATCGCGTCATTTCCGGTGTCACTTCTGGTGTGTTTTTTCATGACAAAACTTAGTTTGGAGACCTGACAGATTCCTTCACCAGATTCCGCCTCATTAAAGATTGTGTAATGGGTGGACCCCATGTCGCAGTTCAGTCATGTAATATAAAACCAACTGCAAGATTCCCGTTCACAAGACAGAAAGTTGTGTAGGGTGAACAGTACAGCGATCTGTTTACTTTGAAAGTTGGGTCGTGTGCCCACGGCATAGCAAATGTTTTCAAATCACACATCTAGATGAGCCAGTTGCTTTGGCCTCTAGGATTTACCATGTGAGTTAAAAAAACAACAACAAAAAAAAAAACAGGATTTAGGCCCTGGTTAGGCTTGCTAGTCTAGTCCCTACTTGGGGTATCGGGTGCGTACTGTGTTACACCCTTTCCATTGAAGCAAACAGAGTCCTGGTTCTGGCTTGGTGTGTATAAGATTCCAGTGTTGGGCCAGGAATGCACAGCTTGGTTGTGAAATCCACCGCCTGGCTATGACTCATGTTCCCAGTGAGCTCTCCAACCAGTTCACCATATCCTGACTGAAAAGAGAGACTTATGTTTTAACAATGTTTTTTTTTTTCAAGTCATACTGTACCTCACTGTTCCTGCCAAACTGCTCTGCTGTTATCTGTTGCTGAATGTTTTTGGTTACAATAATTTCGTTTGTTATTGTAGCTGCCTTGAGGGACAGGTAAGTTTGCTTTTCCACTACTGCTCAATCTTGAGTTCATTAACCTTTAAAAAGGGTGGTCAGAAAAAGAAAGAAGCCAAACATCTATTGTCTGCAGCTGCCTGAGCCTTTGGGCTCTATCACTCTTTTGATTTGCCTTGTCAACTTCAGAATGGTTTAACTAGAGGTAGCCATTGGAACACATCATTCTTATCTGTTGCCACCTTTACTTTTTATTGGTTTTCTTTTTTTCTTCCCTGTTTTTTTTTTGTTTTTGTTTTGTTTTTGTCTTTTTTTTCATTAATCAGCAATCCTGTTGGTTGCTCTTGGCAGGTCTGTATGGCGGATGCAGCCCCCTAGCTTGCCAGACGCTCTCAGACAGGTGTTTTTCAGAGGGAATAAGTGGTATCTCTTGTTTCAGGGCGTATTGCCCTGTAATTGGTTTCCTTGGCCTCACTCTGCAAGGCCAAAGAAAATGGAGTTCTTCCTTTCTCCAGGTTCAAGGGCTTTTGGGTACAGTACCTTTTTATGAGTTCTGCTCCATTTTGATGACATAAACCAGAAGAGAATTGGAAGGTACACTGCAGTGAAGAAAAGCCTGCATGAAATCCTCAAGGTCAGCTTAAATCAAAAGACGGTTTTGCGTTGATGACGTTGGACAGAAGCTATGCCGTTTGTTTCGGTTGGGACAGGGCTGCGGTCTTCTGCGACTGATGGGGAGGGGTCCTTTAATTTGTCACTCCACCGTGTTTGTTCAGCAGCCTGGCAATATTGTAGTTTCACAGCAAATTACTTTTTTTTTCTTTGCATTTTAGTTACTTACAAAGCTTACTGAAGTTGTGTGCTAGGTGTTTTTATAAATGAAAAGATTAAACATAACTGGGAACTAGCTGGACCAGTGGCAAAAATCACTTTGGACCTTTTTATAGTTATGATGTAGATAAAGATATCAGTACCACATTGGGCTATTGACAGAGGGTGTGTGTGTGTGTGTGTGTGTGTGTGTGTGTGTGTGTGTGTGTGTGGGGGTGTGTGTGTGTGGGGGGGTGTGGGTGTGGGTGTGTGTGTGTTCCTACTGTCATGGGGTGTGGGGGCTCCAGCCCTACTTAATAGTGCCAGTCCTGCTGTTGCCTGGGCTTCAGGAGTCATGTTTCTCCCTCTGGCTGTATCGCAGAGAAACAAGAGCTGTCTCGAGGAAAAGAGAGCGGGGTGGATACAGTGTAAGGAGGAGAAGAACCCAGAGCTGCTGTTGGCCAATGGTGGCCCTAGGGGCCCATGTGAAAGTAGAACCTGCTGTGCAGAGTTGAGATTTGGGGCCCCTGCAGACGTGGCGTCAAAAAACTCTTTCTAACAGTTCCCCTAAGCCCTGGTCATGTGCCTGCATGCTTTCTCACGGGCTGCTGGCTTGGTATTTACACTAGAGCCGCAAAACTACAATGAAATTGGTTGCACTTATCACTATAGGTTAGATTTTTTTTTAACTATGTTTAGTTGATGAGTGACAATTTGCACATACCACAGGGACTTAAATTACTTTGTAACATCACACTTGGAATCCATATCAATTTCTTATTCACATTTGTTAAACTTGTGTTCTTTTTTGTGCATGTTGAAAGGGAAGGTTATGTTCTCTGTTGTCTTAATCATGCTGCCTTCTTTGATGCCTGTTCTGATTTTGTGCTGTGTTGGATATTTCTCTCTCTGCATTGTTCTCACCATCTTCATGGAAGCGAGATGCCTGGCTGGAAGGCTCTGATATTGGGCTAATGGTGTTTTGGGCGGTCAATGGCGATGTGTTTTCTTCCCCCTTCATTGGCCCTGGTTTCAGGTGGTTGTGTTCTCTTCGAACACACGACTTCTTATTCTCCAGCTTCTTACTTTCGGAGAGATTGGTTAATGAGCCTTGGTTGGCGTAAGGCGGAATGGTTTCAGGGACCCACTCCTTTCCTTTTTGTTTGTGGTTGGGTGTATATGAGGTACACTGATGTGTACTCAAGGAATTTCTTTCCCCTTTCATTAGCACTTTACAGTAGTACAGAAGGAGTAGGGGTGCTCTCAGGCCGGGGGACTATGCAAAGTTTTGGTTCCAGATACCAACAATGATTTTCATCAGGAAGAGGGGGTCATTCTGTGTGGCCTGGTAGTGCTTCAGGTGTATTCTTTTGTTATTTCTACATCATACTTTCTCACAAGAGTCACCTTTTGACGCTGCTGATTCTGAGCCTGTTGGAAAAAACATGCTGAGGCTAGCACTTTCTGTGAGTCATAGATCCTGTTTTTCCCTCCGCTAGCCTCATCGACTATCGTGTGTATACACACACACACACACACACACACACACACACACACACACAAACACACGTGCGCATACAACCACAGAGAGGCACAGAGCTGCCGTTTCTGAAGCAACACTTCCTCTAAGAATGCTTTTCCTGCTTGTCATTTCAAAACTGCTCAGCAGAGCAATCTCCCATCGAAGTGTTGTGGAGGCAGCCTGCAGCATGGGTGTGTGTTTGTTTATGTGTTAATGTGTTGAAAAATAGAGTGGATATATTTAAAAAACGTTTGTAGGCCGATTTGATATTTATATATGTGTTGAAATAGATAATGGGAAATCTTGTGTTCAGGTCTAATGCAAGTGAAGCCAGTGAGCAGCATTATAATCTGTCTGCCAAGACCCTGCCCCCCTCCCCCATTTTCTCAGTTTTGTCTATTTTCTGTCCTCCTGTTCAGGAGGTAATTGCCTTACTTCTTGCTGGTGCCAGATTTCTCTCAGCCTTGTTGCACTGCCATTCTCTCTCCTTCTCTCCCGAAGCCTCTCTCTCTCCATTTATCCAATTGGAGCAGGTCTCTTGGTGTCACATGGATGAGAAGGTCAGGGGTTTCAGTACTCCCTTCAGAGGGAGAGGGAGAGAGAGGGAGAGAGAGGGAGGGAGAGGGAGAGAGAGGGAGAGAGAGGGAGAGAGAGGGAGAGGGAGCAAGCCGGCGGGGCTGTAGTTTGGAAAAGGGTAAATGAGTGTGGCATGGCCGGTCAGTCTGAGCAGGTAATAAAAATAAATAAGTTCTCGGTTTTGGAAAACTTTTTAATTTAATCAAAAGTAAGTATTGCAGTACAAACATTTTCAGTTCCAATTGACACATTTTATTTAGGTGTAGACTCAATGCAATTTCATGTTTTTGCAATATAAAGATGCATATTAAACATTGTTATTGAATACACAAAGTGCAGGGTTTCTTTTCCTTCACTTAGGTGGGAGGATTTCATCTTTCTTAATATTTTTTTTACTAATGATTTACTAGTAACAAGGTTGTGCTACATATTAATTTGAAGTCAATCCAGCTGGGACATAATTGCCTTCTTTGATATTTTACTACTACAAAATTGCACGGCTGAGCTAGTTTCAGTCAATCAGATTTTGCAGCATTTTAAGCCAGTTGGGTTCTATTTACAGAGCTCAACTGCGATACCGTTTTCACACCAAAATTAGTGGGCTTATCGCCTGCTAAAAATAGGCGATTGACACCTTTCCCATTGCCAAGCAAAATGCCATTTTGTTTTTTTTCTGATGTCAGGTTCAACGTCAAGAATGTGTTTGAAAAGGGCGGTGTCATGGTTCCAGTGTGATTGTGAACAAAACAGTAGAGGAGACGGCAACTACATAAAACTGTAAAACTTGAGAAATAGGTGTTTTGAGCTGTTCAAGGGAATCTGGGGGGCAGTGCGGCGACCCATTTTAGCATTTTAATTATTTATTTTTTATCCGCCAGAGAATGACGCTGTGTGTGTGTGTGTGTGTGTGTGTGTGTGTGTGTGTGTGTGTGTGTGTGTGTGTGTGTGTGTGTGTGTGTGTGTGTGTGTGTGTGTGTGTGTGTGTGTGTGTGTGTGTGTGTGTGTGTGTGTGTGTGTGTGTGTGTGTGTCCGTCCCCCTGCCAGGCTTTTTTCCCCCGTTGCCATTCTTGTAAATTTGCCAAATGTTGCAATGGACTAAAGTAAGTCTAAGGGGGTCTTCAAACCTTCTGGCATGGCTCCTCAATTTTTATTTGCTCTTTTTTTATTTTCTTTCTGCGAGCTGCATTCTGTGAGCATTGTGTCAGTGTTTCCTAGGTTGTTTGCACGGTGGCATCGGGTTGAGCTGCTGTTACTCAGGAGACTGAATCATGTCAATCACCAAGTTCAATAAAAGGGGCAGAATGTTTTGTCAGTGACATTGACATAGGGTTATCTGATGAGGACATAGTTATCTTTGGAGTTAGATTGGGTGGCAAAACTTAAAGCTATTAAACTCATACATTTGGGTCTCTGATGGGCCTATTTACATTTACATTTAGTCATTTAGCAGACGCTTTTATCCAAAGCGACTTACAAGGGAGAATAACATTCAAGCTACATTGCGACAGAGATTAGTGTAACAACAACATTAGTGTAACAATAAATACTGCAAGGTAGTGCTAAGTAATTGTAGGTTAGGACAGGAGGTACTCACTGAAGAGCTGGGTCTTCAGGTGCTTCTTAAAGACAGAGAGGGAGGTCCCCGCTCTGGTCATTTTTGGCAGCTCGTTCCACCAACGTGGAACTACAAATGAGAATAGCCTGGATTGCCGTGGCTGTATGGCCGGCAGAGCCAGGCGACGCTCATTTGAGGAGCGCAGCATCCGGGGGGCAACATGTGCTCTTACAAGAGCATTTAAGTAGGCGGGAGCATTCCCAGCAATCACTGTGTAGGCCAGCACAAGAGACTTGAACTTGATGCGGGCGGCTACAGGTAACCAGTGGAGCTCGATGAGCTCTTAACACACAGACTGTGAAATAAAACAACCGTCAGTTTTTTGTGAGCTGTCTATTTCAGAAAACATGTCGTGAAATAAGCCGTTCAGCTTTGCAGGCCTTAACAATGTAATTTTGCACTACAGTAGAATTAGAACCCTCCCCCCATCTGTGTAACTACACCCACGGCTGGAGCACCACTGGACCCACTAGCATCGAAGCTAAGAGCTAAGCATGGGAACTGCTCTGTTGTTGGCTGCACAGACCACCACAAATATTTTCAAAGAAAGACGAATTAGTATCAACTACGGCTGACGGATTTGAAAAAATAATTTAATTGCGATTTTTATTATTTTATTTGTTTAGACCAAGATTGCGATTTAGTATGCACTTTTTTAAGTTCCTAATTTTCTGTATTATTCACTAAACCCAAGCAGTAAATCATTCTATAGTATAACCAACATAACATTGGATACAGTCAGCATATACACTGGTCTTTTATGTATACCAGGCCTACGTGTTGTGAGATTAATTGATGCATGAATTTATATTAATATCTTTATTTAACTATTAAATTGTAAAATTAAAGCTGCCTCGAATCAGCCGAACCAGTGCCCACTAATAGGTCTGACTTGTGGCAGGGAGCTTTCTTAATGTTTCTGTCTTGCAGAGGGGATCGGTGTACAGGCTCATCAACCAACCAGGAGCCAGAGCGGAACGCCATTCCTCCTGCCCCGAAATCATCATCATTATCATCACGATCATCATTATTATTTATTATTGATACTAGTGGCCAGCGAGCCTTTTTGTTCAAGCTTATAATAAATACTCTCACCATGTTGGCAAAGCACAGCCAGAAAGACTCCCTCCCTAAACCCCTACCTGTGGGCAGAGACTCCCACAACGCATTATTCTAGAAGGTACTCCGTCCGGACTCTACAGGTGTTCTGACCTCTGCCAGCAGCACACACTCTGGCCCGGGCCGGAGCAACGGGTCTCACCAGGGGGCAGCGTGGCGGGTTAAATAAATCGCTATTGGTGGGGGGCATGGGGAAAGTGTTATGCACAGATTTGTTCCATTAGGAGACGTAAAACCAAAACACGGTGATCAGTCCCGGGGACCCCATCGCTGGCTTGGGCATGTCCAATGGGAAGTTTTTCTGACTATTGGGGTTTTGGAATAATGGCATTGCACCTGGAATGTAACTAAAGTACATTTACTCAAGTGCTGTACTTAAAGCAGCACTATGTAACTTTTGGTATATTTGGGATTAAGCGCCCAATTTCTGAGTGCAATTACACTTTTACACCACTGTGTAAAACTCAGATTCGAAAAGTCTGATTTCCAAAAATATTTTATTTTCCAGACTAGGGAAGTTAATAATTAACAGTATTAATCGATCAGAATTCGTATTGTCGGTTAACAACCAGTTATACAAAATATAATTTTACAACAAAAAGTAATTTAAAAAAATTGCATGGTGTGGCAGTTTCACCAACCACACGCCACCCAGGTGGCGTATTCAGGGCCCCCCCGGCACAGAGACAAAGATGCTGGGGTTTAGAAAACACAAGTTTATTGTGGAGAGGGGGCTTAATAGAACAAGCCCCGGAGTAGATCAGTGTGTGTAGGGATGCAGGTTTTACCTTTTGCGCATTAGACCAATCAACGAGCAACAGGTGACCAGCCACACTGATCCTGAGCCCCAATTACCTAGACCCAGGCCAGGTGTGGCTGCTCAAACCCCACCATCCCCACACCACACATGGTAAAAGAAAAATAGGCTATACAATGTAATTCTGAAATACAACTCATTGGGGCGACACATGCAACTGGGGCTGTGACAAATACCGCAACACCGCGTTCGCGTGACGTCGCCGCAGGGTTGAGCGTAATGAGCTCAACCCTGTGACGCAGCTTTTTGATTCAGTTTAAAAGATATATATATATATATATATATATCCCCTAAGGCTTATATAAATTTCATTTTTTTTCTGGTGAAAGTTACATGAGTGATATAAACCTCGGGGGGCAGCATTCTCCATATTACAAATCAAAATGATTCTAAAGCTGGTATTTTAAGGTAAACAAAGCTACATAGTGTTGCTTTAAGTACACATTTGAGGTTCTTGTACTTAACTGGATTTACTTCCATTTTATGCAACTTTATACTCCTTTTCCACTACATTCAAAGGGAAATTTTGTGTTTTTTACTTCACTACATTTATTCAACCGCTATGGTTAGAAGTTTTTCTCTCAGATTACAATTTTACATACTCTTCCTGTCCAGTAAAAACTATGTATCTCCAAATGTGGTGATTTTGTATTGTTGTGGTAAACTGAAGGATTAAGTGTTCCTTTATGGATTGAGAAAAATATCCTCTTTCTAAAGCTAAATAAACTATTAAAAAAAAAAACAACAACCTTGGATTAGCTGGAAAATGTGTTGTCACAAAACTGAATGTGACACTCAACGCTCACAGCTAGCATCGAATCAGAATCGATGCCGACCAAATTCAACAGTTAAACCAATTTAAAAAAATGATGGGTTGGATTAAACATTTGATGTTGAATCCCGCCACAGTCTGCAGGCTGCAGTCAGGTACACCTCCCAAGCTCCGTGCTGCTCCAGACACCCCGGTGAAAGTTACAACAAACTTTTAAAATAGGCACTGTAGATCTAATATGAGCTAGGTCCATCGCTTCAAATTAGTTTAGAAAGAGATTTTGGGGCCTAGCTACTCATTTACATTTAAAGCAATATCCACTGAAACAGCCCATTTTTGGAACAGGATGGTACAGAGGTAATTTAGAATGGTTAGGAACAGTTCTTTAAAAGGCCATGATGAAATCACTTATTCAACCAACAGGTCACTCCATAGAATGTTAGTGTTAGGCAGCAGCACAAACAAAGCTACTATTCATATAAAGAAGAATGAGTACTTCTATATTGTTTTGCATAATCCCAGGCCCACCCCCACAAGCAGTGTAGCCCACCCCCACAAGCAGTGTAGCCTCGCCCCACACCCAGGCCCCTTGCAGTTGGCTCAGTGCGACGGGCACCAGCTGACTGTGCCGAATCAGCAAATGTGGGTGCTTTCAGAAAATAAATGGGAGACCAGTGGGTGGCTGTGTGCTGGGTGTTTGTGTGTTGGGGGTGGGGGGGTCGTGTTGGCAGCTAACACAACCACTCTGTAAGAAGCCCCCATTAAGCTAACCAAGCATCTCATAGTTGGATTAATATAGCGTTGTGGGGGTGTGTGTATATATAAGCACAAGTGCGGGGGGGGGGCGTTGAGTCGTCATGACAGCTGGGTAGGACAGCCCCAACAGTGTCTTTAACACAGAGCACTCGACCTGTTGTTACACAGCGCTCTGCGCAATACAGGGACAGCTGAAGAGCAACAAGCCACCCTCACTTCCAGCAGTGTTTTATTACACTGCATTAGCTACACTATACACTGCAAGCTCCCTAGCATCCACAATGACACTACAGCTACTATTATAAGGTTTTGCTTCTCTTCACTGTTTGGGCTAGTCAGCGTGCTTTGTATAGGTTTTCCAAATGGGTCTTTGTGAAGAACAGCATTCAGAATGGAGGCGTGTGCGTGTGTGCGTGTGTGTGTGTGTGTGTGTGTGTGTGTGTGTGTGTGTGTGTGTGAGTGACACTGCTTTAAGCTCTGTATTCAATTACAAACGTACACCTGGGTGTCTGTCTGTGTCTGCCTGAAGTCTAGTTTCAGCAAAAACATATAGTTGTAGATTCTATAAAACAACCAGGGTTTAATTAAGGGAAGCAGTGAAGGGTAAATCACCCAAAATGTGTAAATCATGTGTCCTACAGTGACTCATCATTTAGCTTTAAATGGAAGAACTGATTCTTGCCTTTTTTTCCCCCCTCACAAAACTTCCAAGTGTGAGTGACCGTACGAGGGAAGCAGTCAGGACTTGTCTGCGCTCAAGAAAGTGTGCAGACTCAGATTCAACAACCCAATCCCTGCCTTTCCCGTTGGTAATGAGTGTTCTCTCTGTCTCTCAGGCTCGGATCAAATTCCCTATGGACTACCCGTACTCCCCTCCTGCCTTCCGGTTCCTCACTAAAATGTGGCATCCAAACATCTACGAGGTATTCCAACCTGTTTCAATAATTGCTGTAAACAATCTAACGACCAGAGTGAGTGTAGTTAAGGTCGTATTAGTGTTGCCAACCACGCCAGCCAACCGTTCGGATTATGAAATGAGAATTTCCGGAGGATTGTGGCCCACACAAGTGTAAGAAGGGCGTATTTATGAAAGCACCTTTCAAAACTGTGAGCCCCTACTACATTCAGCAGTTAAATCTACTTCAATTATGTATTGTGGTTGTTAATGCGGGGAAAGGGAAGATTAAAGAAGGATTTTGAAACCTTAAGACAATGACTTTGCTGTGCAAATGTTCATGCAATTTACTTCTAGGCAGGTTCTCTTAATAGATTTATTTTAATATACAAAAACACACGTTGTCATGCTAGGGCACTTATTGTACTTTTTCTGAACGTAATGTTCTTCTCATACTCTGCTGGTTAACTGCGCTAAGATTTTTTTTCAGGCCGATCTCTACTTTTATCCAGTCTGCAGTTGTGAAAATCCTCCCTGTGCTTATGATGTACTTATTGTTCGTGCATGCCATCCATTAGAACGGAGATGTGTGTATCTCCATCTTACACCCACCAGTGGACGACCCACAGAGTGGAGAGCTCCCTTCAGAAAGATGGAACCCCACACAAAACGTTAGGTGAGCAAAACATGGATTCTATAGTGCGTAATGCTCCAGTTTGAGACGTCCCAAAATTTGAGACGTGCCTTGTAAAAACCAACCTCTGTTCAGTGCATGGTCTTCAGTAGATGGTCCTATCCACTGCCACAGGAGATTATCATGGTTAGTTTACAGCTCTGCCAGTAGTGAACCTTTACAGACGTGTGAATATTCGCTTAAAATGTGCAACAACAGCTTTAAACATCCACCAGATCTGCTTTCTGAATCCTTACCCAAATGCTGCAGCCTGCAATGCTGCAAACAAACACGATTTATAATTCATATCCTTTATTTCAGATGTGTGTACACACACACACACACACACACACACACACACACACACACACACACACACACAATTTATTTATTTAGCCCTTGTAATGTTTCCTAAGTGCTTTCTATGTCTTTCTTTCTCTCTCACTGAACATTTCCTTTAATGCTTACCCACACTCTCATATCGGAGTATAATCACTGTTATGGACTGCAGCAAGTTAACAACAAAACTAAATATAAATAGCGCCGCATGTCCCATGACGGAGGACATCAGAGCTGATAGGGACGGTGGGAGATAGTTGGTGTAAAGGGCGCGCGCACACACACTGTTCTGTACTCAGTGTTAGGGACCAGATGTACCACCCTGTGTTCCCCTCGTAATGGTGAATCAGTTACTTGGTCATGGTGACCCATTGTGGTCTTGGTCATTTCACAAATATAATTTGTCATACAGTTTTATTATCAGGTTGCGGGGCATGTTATCGCACACTAAGACATACAGAATAATCCTCCTTGACCTTTTGGCCAAAGAGTTGCGGTTGGAAGGTTTGACGGGAATGTTCCAGATCTGGCACACGGCTGGTAAGTGCGCTGCCCAGGGTTACTGCGTATGCACGGTGGGTTCACATGGACGCTAGAAAGTACAGATGACAGCAAGGTCCTGGGTGGGTTGGGGTCTCAGCTGGAAGACTTAGAAACTTTAATTAAGTTCTATAATAAATAGGTGCTGCTTGATAAGCAGGGTTTATGTACTAGGGATAAGCAATAATTCAGTATCATTATTTATCATCTCTGTGGTATGTTTTTTATGAAATTAAGATAACGGCACGTTGTCATATACAAATGTGTAACCTGTATGAATGATGTCCGACACAAATCTTATCTAAATGTCCCACACTGTCTCTTTGCTACTAAACTCACTCCTACACATCTTGTAGCTCCTAGTTTGTCTCCTAACTCCTACATGGTCATACCTCCCATTGTCTGCTACACAGTTTCCTAGCTATTAGACTCTCTACTGTGTGTAACTTCTAGGCATTTCCCCTACTGTCTCCTCCATCCAACACTGTCTCCCGGCTGGGATGGTCTGTGATGATAACTGCATTACCACAATACGGCGAGCGTTCCATCCTATGAAGGACTTCTGGAGAAACAAACTTTTCAGTTGCTCCGCTCGTCACTTCAGCCTTGCACGCCGCCCATTAAACATATGGGGGATTTCTTTTGTGTGTCAGATTATTATTAATTATTTCTAGTGCTGTACCCGACTCAGAATTTTGTCGGGAGAATCAGAAAAAAGTGCCGCCGCCACTGTCTGTAACCAGCAGTACCAGGGTTATAAGTTGCTTTTTTTACTGTGATAAGAAAAATGTCATACCATCACAGACGCATACAATGCCTCCTAGCTCCTAAACTGTCTCCTACACTCTCTGCTAGACTGCCTCTAGCTCCTATATTGCTTTCTACACTGGTTCCCGCACTGTCTTCTATACTGTGTCCCAGATGCTAGACTAGGATAGCTAGGCTCTTGGATAGTCTCCGCCATGGTCTCCTAGTTCCTACACTGTCTCCTATACACACACAGGTGGGCACAGAGGCAGCACTACTCTATTTCTGTTCTCTGTCCCTCAATTGCAAATGTTTGGTTCATTTCTTCCCCTCTCTCCCTCTCTCTGATCTTTTCTACACGGTCTCCCTCGCCCACTGTCTTTCCAGGACCATTCTGCTGAGTGTGATCTCTCTCCTTAACGAGCCCAACACATTCTCTCCGGCCAACGTCGACGCCTCAGTCATGTACCGCAAGTGGAGGGACAGCAAGGGCAAGGACAGAGAATACGCAGAGATCATCAGGTGGGCACAAACACACCCTGGATATCAGTGGTTAATGTACCCAGCAGGCACTCTGTGTACCAGCATCAGTGTCTGTGGCCTCGTCAGCTCTAACCCTGACTTTCTCACTCATGTCTTTACTTCTCTCTCTGAGTTTCTCTTCATTTAATACCTGCAAATGGGGCTACAGGGGGGGCTCAATTGAAAGGAAACTGTGATATTTTTATCCTAAAGCTTATATTTTGATCGTTGGCAGTCAACCCAAATGCCTTGATCGGGAAGTCAGCTGAAACTACAATACTGGATCAATTTGGAAGATTCTGATGCTAATGACTAGGGTTGTTTTTCTTTTCCTGAACTTTGAGAGTGATTTAATGGCAGGAAAAAAAGAGAGATTTTAATGGCTCACACAGCACAGCTCTTAACAATGCTTTATTTGCCCTCCCTGTGCAGGAAACAGGTGCTGGCCACCAAAGCTGATGCAGAGCGTGACGGTGTCCGGGTTCCCACCACGCTGGCAGAGTACTGCGTCCGCACGCGCGCTCCGCCCACCGACGATGGCTCCAACCTTTTCTACGACGATTACTATGATGACGAGGACCTGGAGGAGGATGGAGATGCGGACAACGCCGAGGACTGTTGCTATGACGACGACGACTCGGGGACCGAAGACTCCTGACAGTCTCTTAGTGCCCCCCCCTGGACGCCCCCCGGAAATAAACTTTATTCCCACATACCGCAGACATCTTCATCTTCATCATCTGTTCTGCCACAGTCTGTTTCTGTTTGCTCTTCCTCTCTGTTTTCCTTAGATATTTCTTTTGCTTTCTGAGTCGAGGTTACACATTCACACTTGTGGTGTCAGAGTATGGTAAAGGCGGTTTGTCGTGTTGGAGGAAAAATAACGTTTTAATCCGGTTTTGTTTTCTTACCTGCTGTCACTTTTCTGTCGATCAACCTTGCCACTTAGGTCCAGTTTCCCAAAAGCGAATGATTTCGCTCTGAGACCATCTTTATTCCACTGACTCAGAGCTGGAAAAAATACTTTCTCAACACTACAGGGCTTGTTTGGAGGGTGTATAGTTTGAGCTCTCCCTCAAACATCTTAACATGCAGGAATACATAATCATGTCTTTCCAGAGTGGAGAAAAGGGTGTGTGTGTGTGTGTGTGTGTGTGTGTTCGTGTTCTGATTAGCAGGCTGTTTGAAGCTCTGCCACGCTACACCCCTGACCTTTAAGCCCCCCAGGGCCTGTGCTGCTCAGAACTGGGAACTGTTCCATTTCATAAAGCTGTTTGCTTGCCCCCTCCCCTCAGATCTGAATCACTCTGGTGACAGACTGTAGTCACAGCAGGTACACGCACGTGTCAAAGCTTGAGGATCTCAGGCCATAAAGCGATTCCAGAGTATTATAAATTGGTATTGTATAAGCTTGGCATGTCAGATTCTGAGGAGAGTGAGGTTTCTAGGATGGAGCAGCTGAACCAGCTGGGAGGATGGATCACTTTACACACACGCACACACACACACACACGCAGAGGCCTCCCAGCCCTGTCCCAACTGCCGTGCACAACCTGATGAGAAAGCCTCATGCTCACAGTGGCTTGAATGCATTTGGTTTAAAAGTAGCTGCTGGAGGTCACTGCTCCTGCTATTCCATGTACTGTATTTGCGAGCTTTGTAGTCCATGCTCGTATCAGTTTTAATATGCAGCGCTTTGAAAACGGTCGTACGTCCGAGCCTCAAGGATTCACCGCCGGTGTGGATAACACAGTCCAGCTCATCTTGACGGTCAAACCAGCAGAGTTTCAGCTGTTTTACAGCCCAGCAGCCATTACCCTCAGATTAACATTGTCTTTAGATAAAGATGATTTTGACTTGGTGTGTGTGTGTGTTGTATCGGCCTGTTTTGGGTGACACTTCATGTTTCTACGGCAGAAAAGACCAGGCCTCCACAACAGAGTGAATAGAGAGAAAATGCAGAGTAATAAGTTGCTGCACTTCTTTGAAGATGCCCCCTAGTGGTCACAGTGTGCAGTGATGCAGTGAGCGGCAGCCGTATTAAATGAACTAAATCTGAACCTTCACCTGTTGCATCACAGGAGATCCAGTGACGGTGTGTGAATGATTTAGGAGATTGCTCGGCCCCATCTTGATTTGTTGGATTGGTTTCTCATTAATACAGCAGGTGGCCCGGTGTCGTGTCATACATCATGTAACGGGCAGAACTCGCACCTGCCCCGAAAATGGCCTTTGTCACAAGTAGCCGTGTGGCCCCGCTCAGATAGCAATCAATCAATAGTATTTTAAAACCACGCTTTCAACATTTAGATACTTTTTGTGTGTGTTATGTTTGAGATTCTTATCACGCACATGTTTGGCGAAAGAAGTGTGGAGGTGAAGCGGAGAGGAGAGGCATGGGAACAGAGTTGCGTTGACCTGGAGCATGGAGAAGAGAATGTGGTTCCTCTCTGGCATGCTGCTGTGATGCGTTTGTGGTTTTGGGATTGGATTGTGTGGGATTATTTCCAAGGACAAATGGCTCTCCCCTGGACTTGTACTCAAATTATATAAAATCGCTATTTGAATTGTCTGTCTTCTCGCCCTCTTACTGTTTGTAAGTCTATTCCCAAATTGGGGTGTGGGGCCATTGTTTTTTTTTTGTTTTGTTTTGTTTTTTTATCTCTATATATTTATGTATTAGGTGATAGGATTCTTGGCCCGAATTAAAAATAAAACTAGGGTTATTCGTGGAAGAAAAACATTAAGCAAATTTATGTACCAATTAATTTCTTTGGACACCGACTTCAGAGAGTTAAAGTTGAGCATTACCCGATTGAGACTTAAAACCATACAATACTCCCGTCAAGCTGTTGACTCGATCATGGTTTTCAGCTGTCCAGTTAATATTCATTGACTTCTTTTATCTTTTTCAAGCAAATATTCCATGAACGGCCTTTTTCTCTCTATATTGTATTATTTTTTCCTCTTCCCTCTAGCCTCCGTTCCCCCATTCACAGCCTCTCTAATCTGAGCTCTGGTTGGTCGACGGCATCATTGAGGGACTTCCCAGTTGTTAACCATGGAAACCAACAAGCACCTCAGGAAAGACAAACTCAGAAGACCTTTTTTGTTGTTGATTCTTTTTTCCAACTGAGTGATCCTGACCTGAAGGAGCTGACTGTCTCCCAATGAGTTGTTCTTTTCTGGCTCCAAAAGACTGTTTACAATCTCTACCTTGATATGCACATGTGGATATTTTGATGATCACTTGATGTACTTCGTTTTTGTTTTTTCTTTTGTTTTCTTTTTTCTTATGGTTTGTAAATCTATTTAAAACCGACAAATAAAGATCTTTATTAGATGTGGAAGGGTTATTATTTAGAGTCAAACGAGTAATTTGCATACAGTGTGAACAAGGCGATAACCAACTTGACAGGTACTCTTCTCGCTCGCTCTCGTTTCCTGTTCTTTTTGTAGACGAACGACTGGGAATGAATGAATGAATGAACGAATGTGTGACTCAGGGTGAGCTCTTAGAGGTAAGACCCTTTCCACTTGCACCTCATAGTAGTGTTTGAAGTGTGAGCGTGAAATGAGATGTGTACCCAGTAATCTGTCAGTTGAAAGGTGGTGGAGACTTTCAAGGATTTTCCTGATGCTTGTGAGCCAATTTTGCACCAATTGCATGCATAATACCTAAACTAAAGCAACACTAACTTTTTTTTAAGCGCTGTGGTTCGTGCAAGGGGTGGTGTAACCTAGGTGTACATTATATTTGCCATTGCAACATAGACTTTTATTGAAACATGACGGATGAGGTTCAAATTTGTCCAGCAAAGAGAATTATTTTTGGACACCGGAGAGAGTTTTACAACTGTGGTGTAAGAGTGCAAACTGTAGAGGCGCCAAATCCCAAATACCAAAAGTTACATAGTGCTGCTTTAAATATGCGCAAATAGCACCGGCAGTTTGTGGTGCATGTCATGGTTGCCAGTGCTTTGTGAATTCGACTCTTGCCTTTTCTTTTATTTGTGCCGGTTTACCTGCCGCAAATGCTGCGCCATCCTTTTGTGAATTTGTGTGTGTGTGTGTGTGTGTGTGTGTGTTTTAAAGGTGCAGTCTGTAGAATTTACGCAACAGACTTGGCAGAAATGGTGTAGTTAATGTATAATCCCATGAAAATAAGAATTGCTGTGTTGGCGTTACCTTAGAATAAGCCTTTTTTTATTTACATAGAGAGCAGGTACACTTCCACGGAGGCCGCCATGCACTGCCATGTTTCTTCGACAGTAGCCCAGAATGAACAATCCAAACACTAGCTCGAGAGGGGGCCGCATTTTCGTAGGGTTTCGCCATGTTGCACCGCCATGGGGAGGGTTATTCAGTTCGTTGCGATATGCAACCTCACCACCAGATGCCACAAAATTCTGCACACTGCACCTTTAAAATGTGTATATCTTTGCTCTCATATTCTTTATGGTTAATATGGTCTCTCTTACACACAAACAAGTGCAGACACCACATAAAATTCAGAGTGCAGTTATATAAAGCACAAAAGCACCCAAATCAAAGCCCCTGCAGCCACCTTGCTCCAATGTTTTACAACTTCTTTCCTGCTTTGCATGACATTGGCTTTGACATTGTGTTTGTAGCGTTCTTGAAGTTTCCACCTCCATGCCCATCAGCTCTGCGTATGCCCAAGGATACATCTCTCCCCGGTGCTGTTACCAAAGACTGGATTTGACCTGTGTGTGCTGAGATTTACTCCACAATAGGAAGTTTTCTCAGCATCACTGTCCAGGACTCCGGGCCCACAGGGCAGCATTCTGCAGGGGTAATGCGCCAGAATCCGTGGCTGTCGGTGTCCAGATTTTCTAAGATTAACTAAGATCAAATTCATTTGGTCTTCGTTATACTCAATGGGATTTAAGGGGGCTGCTTCTTTCTGTCTCCTGTTTTTTTTTTTTTTTCTTAATTTTCTTTAACAGCAGGTTTTCTGGGGGAAGAATGTATGCCTGTGCTGCTTCAACTGCCTCAGTTCACTCCGCACAATCTTCCACACTCAGGGACGTCAACGACCAGTAGGTGAGGACCTCACCTGCAAAATATGTGAAATGTCCCTTAATTGTAATTAATAAAGGCAATTGATGCCAGAAGTTGGTTAATAAATTGCTGTCTTCTTTGGTGTCCTTTTTGTTGTGACGTTCTTTTCACAGTTGCAGGCTACTTTCAACACTGATGATTAAAGTTAAAAGGTCCATTTTATTCATTGAAACGCTACATGAACTGATTTTGGGGAAATGTTGACTTGTGGGCTTGACATGTTTCCCCAGTCGGTGTTGTGTTGAATGTTAGTTCAACATTCTCAGGCCATCAATTTAATGTTGCATTATATAGTGTCAGCCACAATATTAAAACCACTGACAAATGAAGTGAATAACATTGATCATCTTGTACTAATAGCACCTGTCCAGGGGTGGGATATCTTAGGCAGCAAGTGAACAGTCAGTTCTTGAAGTTGATGTGATGGAAGCAGGAAAAATGGGCAAGTGTAAGGATCTGAGCCACTTTGACAAGGGCCAAATTGTAATGGCTAGACGACTGGATAAGAGCATCTCCACAACAGCAGGTCTTGTGGGGTGTTCCCTGTACGCAGTGGTTAGGAACTACCAAAAGTGGTCCAGGGAATGACAACTGGTGGCAGGGTAATGGGCGCTCATTGGTGCGGTGGGGAGTGAAGTCTAGCCCGTCTGCTCTGATTCCACAGAAGAGCTACCGTAGCACAAATTGGTGAAAAAGTTAATGCTGCTGCGATAGAAAGGTGTCAGAACACACAGTGCATCACAACTTGCTGGGTATGAAGCTGTGTAGTCGCAGACCGGTCCGAGTGCCCATTCCGGGCCCTGTCCACTGCCGAAAGCGTCTACAATGGGCACATGAGCGTCAGAACTGGACCATGGAGCAATGGAAGGAGGTGGCCTGCGCTGATGGATCCCGTTTTCTTCTACATTATGTGGATGGCTGGGGTGGTTTTAATGTCGTGGCTGATCGGTATAAGGCCTAGTTTTGAAGCACGCTATCCTCCATTGGCCCCCATTGTTGCACTGTGTGTTGAAGTGATTTCAAAGTGAAAGCATTCAATGATTCAATGATTCATTCAAAAATGTATAACTTTACATTTTCCCCGGCAAAAGCATTACGTTTTCCTGCTGTATTCCATTCTTCATCTCTTCAAAGATATCCAAGTTCCCTCTATTACATGTTTTCTTACCGCTAGAGGGCGGTAGAATCCTACATAACGGTTATTCTGACTTGGGAGGTGAGTAATTTTATTAAACCGAACAGATTTAAACATGTATTCTACTCTATAAATTGACTATTCAATGTTTACAGTCCCATTGTGCCATTTATGACCTGATTTGTGCTTAGATTGTGTTTTTTGTTTCTTTTTCCCTCAGATCCTACATTTGTAATTTTAAAGTCAATATAGAACAACTAATTAATCATAGAAAAAAATAGTTGAAAAATAAAAAATAATTCCAGTGGTTGAGTCAGGGAAACTACCGTTCTCTTGGCTGCAGCACCATCGAGGTGTTCCTGTATCCACGACACCCCCCCCTCACACCTGCTGTAACCTGCTCCTCTCGCTAAATATGGATTATTGCAGCATCTAATGTTTGATTTATAATCAATTTCCTCCTGTGGAGCTCTCGCTGGCAATATAAATCCCACATTATTCTGTGCTTTGCTCGTGCATATGATTCACACGGTTCATCGTCACTTTCCTCTTCCTCCCCCCTTGAGTCACGAGCTCCCCCATCCCTCCATCCTCATTCTTCCTCCTCCTTTCTGCGTCCCCCGGATGCAGTGCGGTTGTCAGTAATTTTCTACCCTGAAATGGAAATCGGAATTCCATGAAATTCTATAGGCATACAGCACAAGTGTCATTTGACATAAAGGTAGAGCAACAAGTGGTGCTTTTGATTGTGTGTGCTTTCGGGGAGGCTGTCAGTCATCACAATCATAGTGATTCAATGTGCTGCTCTCTGCTCCTCTCCACAATTTACTTTCCAGGTGCCTCTTGCCTCAACTTCTCTCGGGTCATCGCGCCACATTTCTAAAAGCTGCACTCTCCTCTGTGGAGTCCATCAACCCCCACCACCACCAACCTCACCAGCCTCCAACCTTATTGTACCGTTATTGCACATCTGGCCTCTTCGCCCCGTGTCTGTCTGTTTATCTGTGTGCACAGCAGCCTAAATGTCAGGGCAGTGGGCGGAGCGGTGATTCGTTGAAATGCCGTTGACATTTGTTGAATCGCTTCCTTCCTACCCGTGGTCTCCCTCCAGAGCCGATTGCTTTGGACCATGACACCCGCACGCCGCTCAGTGCTCGGGGGCCGGAGGAGGTAAAAGCCAGAAGTTTGAGGAACATTGTTCCTGTCCCGACAACACGACACGTTGTGAGATCTGTCACTAAGCCACACACGCAGTTTGAGAGCCACAGGTGAAGGGTGAGGGCCTCCTCCAGCGAGGTCTGGCTCCAGCTCTTCCATGTGGAGTTTGGTGTGAATCACAGCCTCAGTTTGCTGTGGTGAACCGGTGCCGTGGCGGCCACAAGGGCAAGCGGAGGGCGCTCCTCTTCCTCAAACTGTGAGGAGGAAGTGGGAGTGGAGGGTGGTGTGTGTGTGTGTGTGTGTGTGTGTGAGGGGTTAATCCATATGTCATAATCTGGGTGGGATATCTCCATGGCAACCCAGTCTCGGTAGCAAAGAAGGATGGATCGCACCAATGACAGGGAAGTGGTGTAAAAATGGACCGTGTGACGTGCAAAGAGCGTTTGGTCGAGATCTTAGTCAGAATGAAAGGAAAGAGACCTCACACCCTCTGTGAAGAAACACCGACCACCGCTGAGGTTTTGTCTCCTTCCTCCATTCCACTTCCTGTTTTGGATTGATTACCCTGATCTCAAAGTTCTTGCTGTGGGGAAGGCGGCGGGGACAGAAGCTCCTCAGGATGTTAGGATATTATACGTACTGCGGCTCCACTTACTTCCTGGATACTTGTCGTTATTTATGTACGATCAAAACCACACACACACCCACAAAGACTTTACAAATAAATAAGCCGTGTGCTTTTCTTCAATGTTCATTTTTCAAACTGAACCGAGATGCGCGATGCCGACTCTAATAAGAGCAGAACAGACACATTAACCTTTTCCCAGCTCCACAGTCTGTCTTTGGTCGCATTCCAAGGAGTTTAAACTTCTAATGACCTATTTTCTTTTGCTGAGGAAGTTCCTGCAAATTTAGGTTAGTATTTGGAATGAATATAATCATTAGAATTCAGATATGAATTCAAAGACACACGTTCCCTTTTTATTCCATGTAAACTCTGTATTAGATATCAAGCCTGCTACTTTTTGCACACTTTTGAAAATAACTACACTGTATATTCTTAAGCTGTTATTATTTATTTTTGAAATCTATTTATTAGGGAATTTAGTTTAAAAAATCCTCTCACTCTGTACTTCATGTTCCCCACCGAACTGCTGCAGCGCCTGGATTTTTCCTCTATGGGGGATCAATAATTTACTATCTTATCTCATCTTTGTACTTGAGACTCTCTACCTCTATACACCAGTGAGATAAAGATTGAAGATGGCTCTGGAGGTAAGAGTTCAACCGTAAGATAGAGTCCACACGGCAAATTGTTCTTTCGGCGCTAATGCCACCGCTGCAAGTTGCCACACCACTTGACCTCTGAAGACAAGCTGTGTAATTCTCATCGTTCACAGAGCTGCAAATAAAGAACGTGGTTTTTTTTTTCCACTACTGCGGTGCATTCAACAAGAGGATGAATCACAAACGTGTCCAGGTTCAAATTTATCGAAAACAGAAGAATGTCATCAGAATTCCTCTCCCATAGATCCTGTGTGTGTGTGTGTGTGTGTTTGTGTGTGTGTTTCAGAGAAAGAGCTCTTAGAACACAACAAAAAAACCATTGAGTTAGGGTCATTGGATCAACCAACTCATTGTTTTCAGTGAAGGTCTGTTAAAGATTTCTCAATATAGAACATGAAGCATTAACAGCAAAGATAAATTCCAACCCCCAATAAAGGAAGAGAACTCACAGTAGCACGACAAAACCTATTCAAGAAACACAGAATCTTTCAAAATCAGCCAAATTATTAATCACTCATCAGGGTTCCGTGACTGTGTTCAATCAATTGGTGGAAACTTCATGTTCAGAAAGTATAAAA
>NC_137193.1:45753767-45816267 GCF_960531495.2 Zeus faber
GATGTGAAGCCCAAAGAAGGACTGCGGCCGTCCGCGTCGGAGCAAGCCATCGGCACCGGTAAGAAGATCAGCGCCCCCCGCAGCCCCCGTCTGGTTACCAAGCTGGCGGGAGACACCAAGAACCTGCTGCGAGCCGCAAACCGCCACATCATCCAGATAGAGAGCGCAGACGACGTGGTGGCCGGAGACACCAATGCAGACCCGCAGTCGCAGACCGCCATGTCGCTGCCCTACGTTCCAAAAACCCAGACCTCGTACGGTTTCGCCACCCTGAAAGAAAGCCCCCACACCCGACGCAAGGAGTCGCTGTTCCACTGCGAGCTCACCAGTCCCATCACTTCTCCAAACTCCCAGCGGAAGGGCCAAGGGAAGAGCGGCGGCAGCGAGGGGGCAAACCACCTGAACCCGGCCGACTTCAACACCTCGCACATCAACCCGTACCGCTACTTCAGCGGCGGGGAGAGCGACACCTGCTCCTCAGCCGAGTCCTCCCCCTTCAACTCCCCCCTGCTCTCCCGCTCGGCCTCCCTGCTCAAGATCTTCACCCACGAGACGCAGGCCAAGGTGGTGAAGGCGAAGCGGACTTTTGCGCGCCACAGCTCTCTTTCCACCGACGAGTGCAGTTCGGCCGAGCCGAGTCCCAACGTCCAGCGGCGTCTCCACATGCCGTCCATCCACGGCGCTGCAGGGTCTTCAGACCACGCTCTGCACCAGGAGCACACCATCAACCTGCACAAAGGAGGAGCGGTGAGGATCAACGCCAACTACGACGCCAGCACCGCCCGCCTTCGTATCCGCGTGTTGGCGGCGGAGAGCCTCTACGACAGGCTGTTTGACATAAAGAGCATCAACTGCTGCGTGTCCGTGTACCTCAACCCGGGAAAGCTGCAGAAGCAGAGGAGCAACATCATCAAGAACAGCCGCAACCCCGTGTTCAACGAGGACTTCTTCTTCGACTCGGTGACCTCGGCCCAGGTGAAGAGCCTGGCGGTGAAAATTAAGGTTGTGAACAAGGGCACCAGCCTGAAGAGAGACACGCTGCTGGGGGAGAGGGAGGTGCCCCTCACCAAGCTCATCACCGGGACTTAGGAGGTCAAAGAACGGTGTAGAAAGCAAAAGTCAATACTGGATGGTGGTTGGAATTGTTCTTTGTGTGTTTGTCCTGGTTCCTTTTTTTTTTTTTTTTTTTTTTATGACTGGAAACCATGAACACAAATATGAAGGGATGGTTAAATGGAGGAGGGGGAGGGCTGGGGGCTTTCAAGGAATGAAAGGGATATGTTGTAGAGGAGGAGAGAAGTGTTCTGATGCAGGAATAAAGAGTCTCTGTGTCCACTAGATCAAAACAGGCTCAGAAAAAGACAAGTTTTGGTGAGTGGATGATTATTTATTTCATTTTAGGAGCCCCTTGTAAGACCTCGTCCCCTCCTCGCGACAAACGCTCATTACACATATTGACCCCCGCAAACTGAACTCCTTGAGCACGGGCTGAACATTCGGAGATGAAAGCCCAACTCTCCGCACGTCTTCGCCAGCTGGCTTCCTCAGCCCGCACCGCTTTACTTCAGAGATCAAAGGTTGGAAGATGCCTGTGCGCATCAAATTGTCTCCTCCCTGTCTCTGCTCATCTGTGGTGTGTGTGTGTGTGTGTGTGTGCGCGCTTGCGTGTGCATGTATCACACACACACACACACACACACACACACACACACACACATACATACGCGTTCCTGGGTGGCATGATTGTATAAATGTAGTATGACCTAAATTCACAATAGTGCAAGATGTGATTGTACAATATACTGCTGTTTATCTGGCACAATAATTCTTTTGTGGGTCGTTGTTTTGAAGTGGCACTACATCCTGATGTGCAAATGATCCTTTAATCCCAGCTGCCGCTCTGCTGCGTCTCATATGTGACGAATTAAAACTCTGCCATCATTTGCATGCCATGAATATGTTAATGACGTTTCATGTGGTTCATGCCGTTCTCAAAAAGTTTTGATGAAGCCGAAAAAGCCTTACTATCGTGTGTCCAATTGAGATTGATTGAGCGCATGGCATTTTGTCCCGAGCCGTTGAATGTGGTTTTTATATGTAAATTATGTGGAATTTGTACTGCTCTCTTTTTGTATGTTTTTGAAATACGGACTGTGTGTCGTGTTGTATTCGTAGTGGGCATATCTGTACATGTGCATTAATTGATGTGGCCTGTGTGTGTGTGTGTGTATGTGTGTGCGTGCGTGCGTGCGTGCGTGTGTGTGTGTGTATGAGATGCACAATGCAGCTGGACATGGATGCTGATGAGATGCAGCGTGTCTGCTGTCTTCCAATCATCGCATGACAGGTCATTTTAACACCCCCCCCCAACACCCCCATCTTCCCCCATGGGAGTCGGAAAGGGTGAGGATAAAACACAGGAAAACAATAATAAGTGTTTTGACACAAACAGCAGCCCCCTCCTCCCGGGGCGCATTCTGCCGTCCTTCTAAAGGAGTAGAATAAATTGCGTGTGATTGCTGCCTGAAGTGTCTGGCGGAGGAGAGTCGCTAAAGAAATCAAATTAAAAGACTTGAGCGCTCGCATCACTCCGACTTGCACCGAGGCACTGCAGTGACAATAATCACTGATTTATTTTTTTATTATGAAGATCTTGATCGGAGAGTTTGCTTTTCTGAGGGGGCTTGTGTGTGTGTGTGTGTGTATGTGTGTTGGAGGGGTAGGGGGGGGTGGGAGGGGTGGGGGGGGCCTGTAGCAATTCAACTGTCCTGCAACCATCCTGCTATGTGGACTTTATATACCGGTGTCGTGGCCGTCCTGGGTGGTTTCGTTTTGGTGTGGAAGTACCTGATACGTTGTAAAAAAAAACCTGTTGCAGAATTGAATCATGTGCAAACAAACTGGATTTACAGGATTTGTAAATTGTTTTTTTTTTGTTTTTTTTTTAATAATCTTAATGGTGATTATGAGCGCATGAGCATGCGCACACAAAACTTTTTGTGGCCAACCCCTGGTCCCACGTAGCATGTAGCATTAAGGTCAAATTCAGTCTATTTTATTTAATTGTACTAATACCGGGTCAGCTCCTGCTCTGGTTCTATGTTCTAGAAGAATTGCCGCTGTTACCCAGGGGGATGTGGAAATGTTTTGTAAAAGGAAATTACATCTGAAATATGGGTGATGTGTTTGGGGGATTGCCTATTTCAGTAACAGATTGCTCTGTCCGCTGTCCCGCCTTCTATCATTGGAAAGATTTGATATGCAGGGAAAAAAAAAGATGATAAAACTATTCCAGGTCGGTCCAATTATCTCAACACTTATGTCTTGGCGCTTTGCCGCGCTCAGATGATCTGTGGCTGAGAAGGAGATTTAGATTTTATGAGTGCTGATGTTTTGGTCACATGTCTGGCCAACCTTTATATGTCATACAGCAGCGCACCTCACCGCCATCCTCCTTTTGGCCATCGCTGTCATTCTGCCAACAGTAATTTAGATCTTAATTTACGGAGCCTAATCTCCACTTTAATTATCCGCTAGCTTGTTATCTATTGTTTAAACAGCATTTGAGAGCGACATTTCAACAAATACACAGGTTTCTATTTATAGTTAATTGGCCTTTGAGGTGACGCCTGTGCTCGGATTATCTGGTTTGACGTAAGATTGAAGCACAGGTTCAGTCCTGCTGGGACTTCATCAGTTCAAATCACCCCAAACTAACAGTTTAAATCCCATATTCAGTAAAAGTAATGGACTGGATTTCTGCGAGGTGATGAAATATTCACCAGTTAGCGGAATGTTTTATTTCGAGGACCCCACTCCTTCACAGGCCGATGGTGTTTACTCCTTGTCTACTACAAAGGTTTTAAACTGGGTGCAGAGTGACGGCAGGACGGGACTGTGTTTCGATGGATTTAATGCGGCTTTTGGCTACTCGAACGCTACACCCTTATTTCATTCCACGGAGTAATTAGCAGAATTAAGTTTCCCATTATCTCTAAAAACCAGCACCTCTCTCTGGACTCAATAACTTTTTTAAATTAAATATGTCTTGCTGATATGAGGCTTGAGCGGCTCTGGTGTTAAAACTAGTTTGGGAGATTTAGAAGAGCCTCATTACGGGTGTGTGTGTGTGTGTATGTGTGGAGATGATGAAATGTGTATTTCACATTTGATGCAATGTACGAGCGCTTTCCTTTCATATGCAGAGTCTTCCTGTCCAAGAAGTTTTACTTCTTTTCTTTTTTACTCCACTGGAAAACAACAATTTAAATGTGCCAATCCGTTACTTGACACTTTCATCTCTCTCCAGAGGTGTTTTAGATTGATGGAAGAAGCTGGTTTCTACGTGTTGCCGTTTGGTGTGTGGGTTGCTGTAAATGTGACTGTGCTTTTACACGCTGGTGTGTGTTCTTCATAATGAAACAATAGACACATGAACCTTATGAACCCTGCTTTAATTATTGTGTTAATTGCTCTGTGTGTGTGTGTGCGTGTGTGCGTGTGTGTGTGTGTGTGTGTGTGTGTAACGCTTTAATTAAAAGAAGAAAATAATCCTTGCTTCTGTCAGATATGATGTTTTTTTTCCCCCCAGGCCAACATGTAACTGCAGTTAGATCCTCAGCCCCCGACTCATCTTACCGGCCCATTAAGATATCCCCTCTCGTTGTCTAATTACCTAATCTATCATCTAACTGAAATACACCGGCTCCCTGAAACTCAAAGTAGACCCTGCTAATGATGCCTGTCCAGGACACACACACACACACGGAAATATTAGTATTCATAGGCATTCTTCCTAAATGACTACATGTGTTTGACATGCCAGCTGCAAGCAGCAACAATCAGTGTCTCAGCCCTGCCACACCATCTTAATTGGCGGGTTATGATAACGATATTATAAAACTCTGCCCATTAGCTCTGGGAAGGTGGAGACGGTGCGGACACCCTGTGGGTCAAGAGCAAGAGGGAGAGAGAGAGAGAGAGAGAGAGAGAGAGAGAGAGAGAGAGAGAGAGAGAGAGAGAGAGAGAGGGCGAGCGGGTTGGGCTGGGCTGGGCTGGGCTGGGCTGGGCTGGGGTGGGCTGGGCTGGGGTGGGGTGACCTGGCCCGGTCGAAAACAGCTGCTGTGGGAAAAGGTCGGTATGTGCATGGTAACTGTTGCCAATTTGTGATGTTTCTCAATTTGTTACACATGAAAAACACCCAATTCATTCCAGGTTCATACAGTGCATCCATGTCCTTCGCCCAACAGCAGCGTCCACGTCGGCATAGAGACTCCACACAGATACTAACACTCGTACCCATACCCAAAATACTCCAAAGTCATATGCTCGCAGGCAAACAGGGGAGAGTCCGGAGTGTCTGCGCTTAGCGTCCGTGTTGCCGGGTCTGATTGCATGTCTCCAAACCACACCGCATTCTTACTGTGGGGAAAAACAAAACCTAAATGACATCCTGGTCCTCCCTTGATTCGTCTGATCCCCACAGCTGAGCGGCCCCGGGATGGGAGCCTGCAGCGGCGGCTTGACCACGCCCCCTTGGCCCGCCGTTTTCTAGTACGCACTTGTATTCTATACAGTGTGGCTGGATCTAATATATTACAGTTCATTACAGACAATCAATATTAATATTATTATCAATATTAGAGCTATGAGGGAAGGATGCAATAGGCAGTTGGTCAGTAAGAGATGTTGTAGTTCTAATTTGTTGCTGTAGAGTATTGATGGGGTTTCAGATGCTGTAGCTCTGATCCTGCTATTACGACTGGAGCTAGGAGGGACCCAAACGCACGACACAGAGAGACGGGAGGCAGACGAAGGATGTTTATTAGACCACACGGTGGAGATGGCCGAGGGGACACGGTCAGGTAGGACGGAGCAGGGCAGGGCAGGGCAGGGTAGGGATGATGATGACCGGGAAGGAGGGGTCCAGGATCCGGATGGAGGGGGACGGACAGACTTAGTCGACGAGAGGAGACAAGCAGCTTAGGGGAAGACGAAACAAGGAGACATTATCTAGGAACTTGGAACAAGCGCAAGGAGCTAGAAACTGGGAACTGGGAGTACAACTTGGGTAAGCTAGTTGACGGTCTGGCAATGAGTGACTGGGGAGCTGGAGAATAAATACTGTGTGGGTGATGATGGTAATTGATCCCAGGTGTGTGAAATTGGCCTAAGGGTGGAGCCGCGGATGGGTCAAGAGCGGCCTCTAGTGGTGCTGGGAGGCCGTGGGCCTAACACCTGCGCCTGATGGCAGTGAATTGGCAGTGAATTGAGACGTGGAATTGTATGAATTAGTGGAAATACATGGCATAGGTATGAGGGAGGACGACTACATGAGAGGCATCAATGGCCCTGATTAATACAAAGTCAACAGTTCTACCACTCGTATGCGTCGACCCATGTATTGACTGTGGTCTGGAGCAGCTATGGATTTCGGTCTGAATGGTAACAGAAACACCACTTCATGTGGTTATATCCACCCCCTACGTGTCTATCATCTTATGGGAACTGAAAACAAACAAAGAAAAACGAAATATAATACAAATTCTGTACTTTGCAGCGGGCTCCTCCTCAGCTGCATTCCTCGATTAAGAGTTCGGGAGAATTTTTGGTGGCTGTTGTCAGAGAGACTCATCCACCCTGTCTCCCTTTGTCACCTGCTTGCTTGCTCGCTTAGCCTTCATTGCCGAAGCGTTTGCCTTTTTCTACCTCAGACCACCCCCGAGGAAATGGTATCTAATTACTGACTCTCTCTCTCTCTGCGCTTCAAGTAACGGTGAACGCACAGAAAATGGTCTATTCTGCGTCAGTGGGCACCTGATGTTCCTCAAGAAAACTAGAACCCCCACCGGGATACCCACTTCTCCCCATTACGTTTGTCAAATGACCCCCCTGGGTTGCTATGGGAACATTGGGACAATGGTTTTATTAGCATAGTTCCTTCCAGTCTTCTATGCTCAACTGAATTTAGGTCTCAAGTGCAATCTGTGACCAGGTCTGGCGAGTGTTTCATGGGCGGGATTGGACGCCGTCGCGTACTGAACCGTCCAATGAGACGTTGGCGTTGACGGGGTCAGCGTTGGTCTGGCAAACAAAGGAGCAGGCGTGAATCATTCGCTTTGCTGACTGAAATAGACCATTCCCCCGATCTGAAGGCTTAGGGTGGGTCTCCTGCCTTCCCTCTGGACTGGATCACGGCGCTGTGACAAGCCTCAGCACCAGCAGCCATTATCTCCAGGGTTCCTCTCACAGCACTGTCTCTATGATGAGAGCTCTAATCAACACAAGATGGATTGTAGCGCTACCCGTGAAGCAAACAACAAATTATGTGTGACACTACAGATGTAGCATAAATGCTTACTGCAGGTGCGTTGTTTTTAAGTGAGGAACCAGGATCTTACAAGTATCTGTACAAATGAAGAAGGCATATTGTCAGTGTAGCCTTGGAAAATTGTATCACTCAATTATTTCAATTGCGTGGCACAGTGCATCCTGACATTTACATTAACTGACATTTGACTTCACTTAACGTTTTATCAAAGGCGCGATATTTTGGAGAAAAGTTTCAATGATGTGTGTGTTGAATAATAATAAAAGAGCAGGTTGGGTTTTGTTTGCCACGAGTTAACACTGAAATGAGAAACGCAGCCTGCTGTAATTATATAGGATGGCAATTTGAATAGCAATACTCAACCCCACAGCCAACGCCAATCACTCGGCACAAACCTGGCTCTCTTGCATACACACCTACTTTTCTCTCCTTCCTCCTCTCCCTCCCTTCTTCCTTCCCTCCCTCAAATCTCTCTCTGCGTCTTTCTTCTCCTCTCTCTCTCTCTCCCGCTTTCTCCCTCTCTTTCTGTATCTCTCATCTCATTCTTTCACTCTGAAGCTACTCTGCACTGCGGTTGCCATAGTAATTCCAAAGCCAATAATAGCCCTCAACCTTTCCTCCCTGAAGTCATGGAAGCTGGGGAGGAAAATTGCCCCAATCGAATTTGCCCTCCAGAATACAGGTTGTCATTGCAGCCGCACAGGCAATGCTCTGGTCTTGGCTCGGTCCAGCCCCCTCCCAGAAGCCGAGCTGCGTTTCCTCCTCCCCACAGCCAGCGGAGGACAGCATTATAAATCAATTTACAAACTGTGAGAGACCTCCGGCCGCGAATGAAAATGTACAGTGGCAGATGAAGGCTATTGGAAAGCGCTTCTGGCTGCCACAGTGGTCAGACACTGGCAGCGTCTAACGAATGGACGGCTGGTACTGGAGTAACCTAATAGTACGTGTGTGTGTGTGTGTGTGTGTGTGTGTGTGTGTGTGTGTGTGTGTGTGTTGTGCGTGTGCGTGTGTGCGCGCGCACGCATTTAGAATTGCAAGGGGTTTTAGAATTACAAGCTTTTTGGGTCGCTGGAAAATGGCAGAAAAATAAACAAAGGGTTTTTTCCAAGTCCCCAAGCGTACATTCAGACGTCTCATGAAAACGACATCATGACAACATCAACCAACTTAACCAGCGTGCTGATATCTGCTGATGTCTTTGGTTCTGAAAAATCCAGATTTTTTGTAAAATGTATTGCGTTATTTATTTATTGCAGCAGTTGGTTTCCCAAGATTTAGGTTCATAAAGATTAAATAAATAAATAAAAATACATATGTACACTATTACTTACCCCCGCCCACTGACTCACTATGATTAGCTGTGGAGACGCAATCATTTCTGGACGCCTCGTCTGAGCTGTCACTGAGAAAAAATGAAAGGCATGAAAATCTGTATTGTTTTCTTATTATGCAAATAAAATGGGTGCCACTTCTATCCACAAACGTGGATAGAAGCCAAAAAATGAAGGTGACTTAATGAACTAGATCATCAACCCGCTGTAGCTGATCCAATCGGCCGGTTGTCACCCAATCGGATGCTTTTCTTAAGGAGATATCAAACGAAGGGAGTGATTATGTTGTTGATCAAAGAGAAAAATTGTTAATTTTCTCCAACCGAGTGATAGCACTCTGAGTGTTGTTCCGGCGATTATTCAATCAAACATGTAAACAAAGTGTCGTGCCTCCTGCTGCAGGCTTCTTCTCACACCCTGTTCTCTCCCTCGTCTCCTGGGTGTTCCCCTCGCTCCAACCCGTCACTAATAGCTCCAGCAGTTAAAACAATAGACAGCTTTTCTGATTGACACTTTGGCTTCTAACCGCACGCTGCCCCCCCCCCCCAGAGCCAAAATGAAAGAGGCTCTTTGCGCACACGATTGTTCATGATTGCACGGCAGGTTCAATCAAATGCTAAAGCTGTTGTAAGCAAATGGCAAATTGCCCCAATCAACATAGATGGCAATTTCTTTTTCTTTTGTGTGTTTTCTTTTTCCACAACTCTGGAAGAATTAACTCCTACTCCGAGTAGGTTTGGGATGATAGATAGATAGATAGATGGATAGATGGATAGATAGATAGATAGATAGATAGATAGATAGATATGTACAGCATGTAGGTAGGGCGATAGAAAGATGTACTGATGGATAGTTAGAGAAGCCTCCTCTCTGTGTGTTTACTTCCGATGGGCAGCCTGAACGTCCTTCCGGCCGCAGGTTGCCCACGCCTCAGCGGTCATTGTTGGTTGTCCAGATCAATCAGTCCTGATAAGAAGGTTTGGTGATGGGGGGGATGGTTGTGTGTGTGTGTGTTATGGATTACACCATGACATACCTTCCTTGGGGTTGCCATGGCGGCTGGCAGGCAACTGTGAAAGACACCTGTGAATTAACATTAGAGCTGCATCACAAGGATCTTAATTAGAAATGCGGGTTGGGAGCGGGCAGGTAAGCGGGGAGCCGCGTTAGCCCGGGCCCTTTATCAACGCACCGCTTCCATAAAATCAAACAGAATTAGCTTCTCAAATGAACGGGTGCGACATAAAGAGCGGGCCCCCTCTCTCCGTCTCTCTCTGTCTCTCTCTCTCTCTCTCTTACTCTCTGTCTCTCCAACCGCGGGGGGAACTGGTGTTTGATCTGTATTGATTTAATGCAGTCTTTTCCTCCGCCGCAGAGACGTTGCGTAGCCTGCAAATCAGATTGTTGATAAATACATTTCTGACAGAAAATGTTCATCAAAAATCACTGTGAAATGAACATTATTCTATTTATGTTTGACGTTTGAGGCTGGTGTCAGTGCTCTTACTCCACAGATGATGCTACATTTATTTTTGACCTGTTGGCGTTCTGTGAATGAGCCATCGTTTTGAAGTCAGGGCCGACACTGTATGACGTACCTATCTGGTGGACCTGCGCCTCTCTCCAGGTGCATTATGGGAAACGGACCGAAGCTACCTCGCATTTAACTTTAAGTCCTGCAGAATTTCCGAAACATAAAATAAATACGCTATTAAACGTCAACCCCCTCTGGTCAGGGTGTTTGTTGACATGACCTCCTCTTTAATAACATGGTGGAAAAAGTAGAGTGGAAGGTCGAGACAATGGAGTACTGGGAGGGGTGGTTGGGAATTTGGTACACTTGGGAAATTACGATCATATGGTTATACTCGCTTGCTGTCGGTAGTGACAACATTTTGCCTTAAATATGCGTCCACATGTTCATCACCCAGAGAATACACAGCATAGCATAGACTGTTGCCTCTTGAGTTGAAAAGACTGAATGGGATAATCAGTGTGACGCTCTGTTTTGTCAAGTCGAGCATCATCAGAGCATTTTGCTTTTTTACCTCCATTCCTGGACTTCAAATGACGCAGCCTGCCGGAAAAGAAAGGTAATGAGGGTCGTTAAAAGGGTCAATATCTTCATTTAAAATCCATTATCCTCCTGAAAATAACTCCAATTTAGGTGGAATACAATTCTCCAACAATGCTTTGGCGCACAGTGCAACAATGAGACGACATAGACAGACCCCTTAATTAGGAGTGTCCACATACTTTTGTCTGTCTGTCTGTCTGTCTGTCTATCCATGCATCCATCTATCCATCCATCTCTCCATCCTTCTGTCTGTCTGTCTGTCTGGTTCTACAGTATATAATGCTTGTAAATGTTGCTATTCAATGCAGGATGAAGGCTTGGAACCATCCACTTCTTATCTGTACTATACATAAAGCACCCGTCTGCCTTTTTTTAAGTTGTGAGATTCTATCCGACTTCCCAGCAAAGGATGCAAAGCATTCTTATTTATTTAATAATACCAGTAACAGATGCATCCAACTACAAGACTATGAGTGTCTGGAAAGAAGTCATCTTATGGAGCACTGGGAGTAAAATGAGACAGGAAAACAGACAAAACATGCGAGCCGATTCATTTGTTGGTTGATATTTCTCATTATCGCTGTGTTGAACAAAAATACATGTCAAACTGTTGCCCCTAATTCCCGCATGTCCCCCATTATATTAAGGAAATAGCAAAGATTTAAATTGACACAAAAGCTTGTGCAAAGATGGTTTTCATGGAAACGCCGGGAGATATGCAGATTCTTATGAGATTTCACAGCCGGAAAAAATACACAGAGATGTTTGTTCCTGTCCCCTAACAAATCCATCTGATAGTGGGGATTGTTTGATATTGATGTGAATGTTTCTCCCTTTTTTTTTTTATAACAACTGCTTTCGAATTTGACTGTCATCTAATGAGATATTTGTAAATTCTAAAAACATCAAAACAAAAAAGATTTTTAAAAACCTGAACATGGTGACCTGAGAATATAAAAGGCTTGATTGCCGGAGGGACATGTTTACTCAACCGTGCACTCCAGAACAGACCTAACCATGGCATTACTCAGCAAATAAAATGTTTTATTATGCACTAAATTTCCATGCATAAGTAAACATGGCAGCACAGGACTGAATGCAGGGAGTAGCTTTAATTGGGTGCACATTTGTACTTTAGCCATTGGACACAACCATTTACAGGTAGACCTTTTTAAATTAAGAGTGCATCTAAAATAAACATCCATTTCAGGTTTCAATTGGCTTTTCAGAATGTTTTCCATCATGTCAATATTAACCTAATTGGCTTTTTTAATGTGAGTTCTTATTGTTGACAACCTGGTATGAACTGCCTACGACCTTAAATAAGATAGTACAGGATATCTATGTGCCACTATGTACATTTCCATAGGTACTTGTTACGGGGGTATGCTGAGTGAACCCAGGTGCAGAGAACAAGGCAGAGGCGAGGTGGCAAAAATAGAGGTTTACTCAAAACAAGTACAAAAACTGGGCAAAAACAAATAAGAAGTCTCGGGAGCTTGGAACAAGAGCGTTGTCATGAGGTTAGACAAACTCAAGACTGAGCTCCCGAGGACACAAACGACAGAGTCTAAATAGGGACAACCAAACGAGACACATGTGAAACATATCATCTAATGAGGCAGGGTAATCAGGAACAGAAATAGGTGAAGCAGAGCAACCTTGAAAAGGCAGTACTGGCGGCATCTAGTGGCTGATGCTGGTAGGACCCGGGCGAGCCCTGACAGGACCCCCCCGTCTAGGAACGGCTCCCGACGGCGGAAATCCTGGATCAGAGAGGGGTCCAGGATATCCCAGGCCGGAACCCAGGAGCGCTCCTCCGGCCCGTAACCCTCCCAGTCCACCAGGTATTGCAGGGCCCCGCGGACCCGGCGGGAGTCCAGGAGCCGGCGGACCGTGTAGGCGGGCTGACCGTCGATGATGCGAGGCGCCGGAGGAGGCCTCGTGGTGGGCGCCAAGGTGCTGGTGACCACCGGTCGGAGCCGCGACACGTGGAAGGTGGGGTTTATCCTCATGGACCTGGGGAGCAGAAGACGGTATGCGGCAGGATTGACCCGCCGCACGATCTTGAAGGGCCCAACATACCGTGGCGCGAGCTTGCGTGATTCCACCCGTAATGGAAGGTCCCTGGTGGACAGCCAGACCCTCTGGCCCGGACGGAGCATAGGCGCTGGTCTGCGCCGTCGGTTGGCCTGGATCTGCTGCTGCCGGGATGTCCTCAGCAGGGCCTGACGAGCCCTCTGCCAGGTCCGTCGGCACCGCTGGACGAACCGCTGGGCTGACGGCACTCCCACCTCCGCCTCCTGCTCCTGAAACAGAGGAGGTACGTACCCGAACTGGCACTCAAACGGGGACATGCCAGTGGAAGAGCAGCGCAGAGTGTTGTGAGCGTATTCCGCCCACACTAGAGGGTCGCTCCAGGAGGCAGGGTTGGAGGACACAAGGCACCTCAGTGTTGTCTCCAGGTCCTGGTTGACCCGCTCCGTCTGGCCATTGGATTGCGGGTGGAAACCGGAGGACAGGCTGACGGAGGCGCCGAGGAGCTGGTGGAATGCTTTCCAGAACCGGGATGCAAACTGCGGACCGCGGTCTGACACCACGTCCAGGGGCAGGCCGAACACCCTGAAAACGTGCTGCACCATGAGCTCAGCAGTCTCCAGAGCTGAGGGGAGCTTGGGCAGAGGAATAAAGCGGCAAGCCTTGGAGAACCGGTCCACAACGACAAAGATGACAGTGTGGCCCCGAGACGGTGGAAGGCCGGTGATGAAGTCCACTGAGAGGTGTGACCAGGGCCGACTGGGGATGGGAAGGGGATGCAGCAGCCCCATGGGACGTGACCGGGGGTTCTTGTTCTGGGTGCAGATGGTGCAGGCAGCGACGAAGGACCGGACGTCCTGCTCCATGGTAGGCCACCAGAAACGCCTGCGGAGGAACTCGAGGGTCCTGGAGATCCCCGGGTGGCCAGTGAGGCGGGATGAATGCCCCCATTGCAGGACTTGTGATCGGACAGCCTTCGGGACAAACAGGTGACCCGGGGGCCCGTTGCCGGGATCCGCCTCCCTCCTTTGGGCCTGCCGGACCTGCGTCTCGATTCCCCAGCGGACCGGAGCCAAGATGCAGGAGCTCTGGAGAATGGGCTCGGGGAGTTCAACCAGCTCAGGAGGGTCAAACTGTCTGGAGAGAGCATCGGGCTTGAGGTTCTTGGACCCGGGACGATACGACAGGATGAAGTTGAACCGATTGAAGAACAAGGCCCATCGGGCTTGACGGGAGTTGAGGCGTTTGGCATCCTGAATGTATGTCAGGTTCTTGTGGTCGGTCCAGACGACAAATGGGTGTTGGGCCCCCTCCAGCCAGTGCCGCCACTCCTCCAACGCCAGTTTGACTGCCAGTAGCTCCCGGTTCCCTATGTCATAGTTCCGTTCCGCTGGGGTGAGGCGACGGGAGAAGAAAGCACATGGATGGAGCTTCCTGTCGTGAGTCCTTTGGGACAAAACGGCCCCCACTCCCACATCGGAAGCATCCACCTCCACCACGAAGGGTAGGGTAGGCTCTGGTGTGGCCAGGACAGGGGCAGCGGTGAACCGCATCTTGAGAGCCCTGAACGCCCCCTCAGCCTCCGCAGTCCAGGCGAAGCGGGCTGTGGATGTCCTAGTGAGGGCGGTGAGGGGAGCTGCCACCGTGCTAAAACCCCGAATGAATTGCCTGTAAAAATTGGCAAACCCGAGGAAGCGCTGCACCTGTTTGACCGAGGTGGGTGGTGGCCAGTCCCGGACGGCCTCGGTCTTGGCAGGATCCATCTGGATGTGACCCTCGGTGATGACGAACCCCAGGAACTGAACGGTGGTGGCGTGGAACTCACTCTTCTCCAGCTTCACAAAGAGGCCATTGGCGAGCAGGCGGTGAAGGACCTGTCTCACATGCTGTATGTGTTCGGGAAGGGTCCTGGAGAAGATGAGGATGTCATCGATGTAGACGAACACGGAGCGGTTGAGAAACTCACGGAGGACGTCGTTTACAAGGCCTGGAAGACAGCGGGAGCATTGGCCAATCCAAAAGGCATGACCAGGTATTCATAATGGCCGGTAGGTGTGTTGAAGGCGGTCTTCCACTCATCCCCCTCGCGGACGCGGACGAGATTGTATGCGTTTCGAAGATCGAGTTTGGTGAAGATGGTGGCGCCTTGCAGTTGCTCGAAAGATGTGGACATGAGAGGAAGGGGGTAGCGATTCTTGACCGTGATCTTGTTCAGACCACGTAATCAATGCAGGGACGCAGGCCGCCATCCTTCTTACCCACGAAGAAAAACCCTGCGCCCGCCGGGGAGGTAGAAGGGCGGATGAAACCTGAGGTGAGCGCCCCCCGGATGTACTCCTCCATGGCTGTAGTCTCAGGGGCAGAGAGAGAGAAGAGACGTCCTCGAGGAGGGCAGGTGCCAGGCAGAAGGTCGATGGCGCAGTCATAGGACCGATGGGGAGGAAGCGTGGTGGCCCGTCTCTTGCTGAAGACCTCCCTCAGATCGGCATACTCGTGGGGCACTCGTGAAAACTCGGGATGGATGGGACCTTGAATACGGACTGGAGCCAGGACACGGACAGGAACTCCGGAGTGGGCAGGGGCTTGGGAAGGGGCCCGAGCTTGGACACGGACTGGAGACTCGAGAGGGTGAGAAGACGGACTAGAACGAAGACAGGTGGTGTGGCAGGCAGGGCCCCATTCGGTGAGACGCCCGGAGGCCCAGTCCAGATGTGGGTTGTGACGGGCTAGCCATGGGTAGCCCAGGACCAGTGGAAACTCAGGAGAGTGGATGAGGTGGAGCTGGATTACCTCTGAATGTTTTCCCTCCAGTGACAGCCAAAGTGGGGCGGTGAGATGGCACACGCTACCGGAACCCAGTGGTCTTCCATCCAGGGCTGTCACCGTGAGAGGATGCTCTAGAGGTGCCAGAGGGAGCTTTAGGGCTTTTGCTAGCCCTACATCCAGGAAGCTTCCTGCAGCGCCGGAATCCACCATAGCTTGGAGGGAGTGATGTTGATCTCCCCAGGCGAGGGAGGCAGCCAGCAGGACCCTGGTCGCCTCGAGCTCGGGAGAGAAGGTTGGCCTCGTCGCAGTTCTCCCTACCCTGGACGAGAGTTGGCTTTTCCCGAGAGCTCAGGGCAGGAAGAACGGAAATGCCCCGGGATCCCACAGTACAAGCAGCAGCGCTCTCTCATCCGCCGGTCACGTTCGGACCGAGAGAGCCGTGTGCTGCCTACTTGCATCGGCTCCTCCCTTGATGCTGGAGGCGAGCTCGGGATAGCCAGGAGATGCTCGGGAGGCCTCGTCCCCAGAGCCGCTCTGCGCACTGGTATTGGTGAAGCGGGGAAAACGCGTTCCCCTTGTCTCTCCCGGAGGCGGTTGTCCACCCGAATCGCTGCATCGATGAGCGTGTCCAGGTCCTCCTGCGCATCCCGGGATGCCAGCTCGTCCTTGACCCCCTCATTGAGGCCCTCCTGGAAGGCCGCGATGAGTGCCTCCCTGTTCCATCCAGACGCCACGGCGAGGGTGCGGAATGCGATGGCGTAGTCCGCCACGCTCTGTCCCCCCTGGCGGAGCCGGAGTAGCCGTGTCGACGCCTCCCTCCCACTGACTGAGTGGTCGAACACTCGGCGCATCTCCCCGGCAAAAGCCTGGTAGCTGGAGCAGGCCGGGGTTTGCCGATTCCAGATGGCTGTGGCCCAGGAGAGTGCTTTGCCGGTGAGTAGCGTGACCACGTATGCCACCTGTGAGCGCTGGGTGGGGAACTGTGACGGCTGGAGCTTGAAAGCCAGGGAGCATTGTGTCAGAAAGCCATGACAGCCCCCTGGGTTACCGTCGTACCTCTCTGGCGCCGGCAGTCGTGGTTCGCGGTGCTCTGGAGGACGCGGGTCCATGGGAGGCAGCGCTGGTGCAGGGCCCATAGGTGGAGCCTGTGCCTGGCTCTGCTGGACGGCCTGGGCGAGCGACTGCAGGTTTTCCAGGACCTGTTGGAGAACCCGCTCGTGTCGGCCAATCGCAGGCCCCTGGTGCGTCAAAGCCACCCGCAGGCTTTCCACCTCTGGAGGACGACTCTCTGCTGGGTCCTGACAGGTACCTATGTATGCGCGCACACACACACACACACAATCACATTTACATGAACACCACATGTAAAAGGAGTTTAACTTTGAAGCTGCTAAATCAGAATCACACATGCAGCTGCGACAGTGACTAATACTGTGTTGATCACCAATTAGTATGTGTCAGTTATACAGTAAAAGAGGTCTGACAATTACCACTTTGATTTGTGAGTTTTCAAAGCAACATGAGCCAACTAACTGAGTTCCAAAGAGGACAAATACTCGGCGACCAAATTGGAGGTGCATCAGTCACAAAAAAAGCTACAGAATTATTTGATGTCTCAATGGGAACAATCTAAAAAAAGTCTTGACAACATGAACCAAAGATGGGCAAACTGCTTCAGCAAAGAGGACCATTGGTCCCAAATCAAAGGCTGCCAACAGGGACAAATGGACACTTCACAGACTAGTGGATAAATGCCACTGAAGTGCATGCTTAAAATGACCACAGAATTTAATCAGTAACCTCTGTGACCCAGTTTCGACAAACACTACAAGTTGTGAGCTTCACCAATCTGGAATTATGGCAGGGCTGCTATTCGGCAACTGCTTGTTGTAAAACTTGGTGTAAGGGGCATAAAAACTGGATCCCTGAGCAGTGGAAAATAATAATGTGGTCCAATGTGGAGAAAACAAAAATATATTTTCAACCCACCATGTCTGTTGACAACTGATTTTAGATCTGTAATGCCTTGGGCAGCCAGCCAATAATTGCTCTGCATCGTCACATAACAGCCAAGGACTATGAGGCCATTTTACAGGACCAGGTTCACACAGTGGTCCGAATGCTGTCCCCTCATGATATTCCCTTATTGAATGATAACAGCCTCTATACAAACCTCTAAAAAATATTTTCAAAAGCGGCAGTTTGCAGTAAACCGCCAACCATGGCATTCCCAATCACCTGATTTTAACATTATTGAAACGTTATGTGAAATTCTGGAGTGAAGAGCGTGAAGATAGTTTCAAACTTCCCTTGTACCTCATAGAACTGGAGGCTGAAGCTGTTCTGAATGCAAAGGGTGGACTCACTCCTTAATAGGTCCTCAATATTACAGTAATATACACATTGCAAGGCGTTTCCCTTACCCTTTCCATTTACTTGGGATACAAGCATATTTTATATTTGATTCTCTCTTCACATATAAAGTAATATCTCTAATATCCTTCACAATTGCACTGTAAGACATGGGATGGAAAACCATATAAAATTTGACATGGCTTGTAAGAGGAGAGAAAAAAAAGCTTGTGAAATATAATTTTCGTGTTGGCTCATTGGCAATCTAAAATGTTATATAACTGCTGGTATACAGTACAAGAGCTGCATCAATAAGCACTCAAAGCATGGACCTGTTAATCTCCCAGTACATGAAACCTTGATTCAGGCGTAGCCATAAAGTAAACATCAGTGGACTGGGAATTTATTATTGACATATAAAGTGTACACTCACTGCTCTGTGTGGAAGAGCAGGAAGGTTCAGCAAACATTGAATCCACCTGCCTTCCTGTTTATGGACTGGAAGCATGGACTGTGACCGTGACAGTGACAGCCGAAGTCTATTCCCCCTAAATGAGAGAAAGGTATCGGGCAAAGAAGGTGTGTGTGTGTGTGTGTGTGTGTGTGTGTGTGTGTGTGTGTGTGTGTGTGTGTGTGTGTGTGTGTGTGTGTGTGTGTGTGTGTGTGTGTGTGTGCGCATGAGAGAGTGAGAGTGAGAGATTGATAAAGATAAACGGAGATAGCTGGCGGAGGCAGGTTTTGAAAGGATGGAGAGGCTAAGTAAGCGATAAATAAGGGGAATGGAGACGCAGTGGTCATCTCTGTTCATTCTGCGTCTTCCACAGGGCCTTCCACGTTTTCCTTGTCTTCATCTCGCCTCCTCCTCGTTTTCCTGCTTGTTGAATATGTTGGGGCTTGAGGAAGAGAAGAGCCGAGGCTGAGGAGGTGACAGAGTGGAACCAAATGGGGGTCAGCTGTCATTACCACTGGGCAGAGACACTGGCGACGTGATTATCACAACAAAGAGCCTGATGGAGAGAGCAATGGTGAATGGATGCTTCAGAGAGGCTACCTACGTATAGCAACTACAGTTAACATTCTCACCCCCCCCCCACTCACACTCGCACACAAAAGAAACACACATACATAAGAGAGAATATTATTTCTGTATCTAAAAAGTCTTGGCCGATTATCGTGAACGAGGTGGATATATTTGGCAGCGCTGTTTTGTTCGCCTGTGTTTGTCTGGTCCTCGGTGAAAGCAAAGCCGTGGAGGAAGGAGTGAGAACGAAATCACCCAGTTGTTAACATTTCTGTTCCCTGGTACAATAGTTTTTTTAGTCTATCCCAGGCTCAGGCTTTATTCTCAGCAGTCTACAAGGAGATAAGCATGTATGGCTGTGGGTCTGTTGGGTTATTCAAGTTTTTTGCCAAAGGAAGCTGTAATTGTCTCCGAGAAGCGTGTGGCTGGTTCTTCCATATTCAGTGGTGGAGCTGGAATAGAGATCTTGTGGCGGACTCCTCTCTCATTCACTACCCTGCATCTGTCCATCTCTGCATGGCATGGGCGTGTGCGAGTGTGGTTGCGTGCATGTGTGCGCACATGTGTGTGTGTTTGTGTGTTCAGACCAATTATTTTGTCACTGGGAGTCAGCTCTGAGGCCGAGCAGACCCAAGCAAACAAGGAGGCAGCTAAGACGTTGCTCAGTTTCCTTAATACACTGTGCCTTGGTAACTTTGCCTGATTTCACCGTCGGGATCTTGATACAAAAACAGCAGACATGGAGGTGGAGGCATGTCTACAGACAGATGGACAGTAGTAGATGAAGGTAGGATACTAAATGTGGGCACTTTTACAAAACTTTGAATGCCTTTTAGTAGCCTTCAGTACCCTTTTACAACCATTTACTATACTTTTAGTACCCTATAGTACAAACACAAAGAGTATCAATCCGATCAATCACTTTCACTGAATAGTACAGGCTTGGACCATTGGTTTCAAGTCATTGGAAAATAATGGTTTACTTAGTTCCCCATTAGAGCAACATCAATGATTCTTCTATGCGTCAAAGTCAAATGATAAGAATAACAATACTTGACATGTTTTTCTCTAATATCCTGTTTAACATTCACCTGTTCCTCCCATTTTTAGTGTTTTGGGCTTCATTGGCTCTGGGTTTTCTCCTTTTATTCTATTGCCCTATTTTCGCACTCCATGCCATCATGCCAAACGAACAGAGCGGGGACACACATATGCAGGCACAGAGAAAGATAAATGACAGCCAGATGAATAGATATTTTGTACAGTTAGTTAGCAAGCTGGACAGCCAGAAAAGAACAGACTGCAAGCCAGCCAGTCGACCAGCCAGCCGTTCTGAAGCACCATAAAACCTGTAAGCCTCTCTCGTCCCGTTACACAGAGACCAATTTCGAGACTTTTAAAGATAAAGGAACAATCCTCTTTCTCTGAGTATCAGTGGGACTTGACCAAGAGCAGGGGGGGCTTACAGATATTGATTGGTCACATAGCATAATGGCTCCTGGCTGAATTTGGGCGCTGAGCCCCTTGAGAGCATTGAGAGCCTCGGCTGCCTCCAATTTTCTCTGAGCAGAAAAAGTCAATGGGAACTGTTTTTTTAGTCAGTACCAAAACCAAAGAATACAAAGAAAAGTAATGGATGGCTGTGAAGGATGCATTTAGAAGATCTAAAAATACCACAGTACAAGAAAGCGGCATCCAATCTTCCTCAATTGCCTGCCATTAAAGCAAAAACAAAACAATGAATGTTAAGGTACATCTAAAAAGACTACACTTGTCTGTTGTACCCTGAATTTGTCTGGTACAGACCCAGAAGCAAGTTACGACTTGGTGCTTGAAAATATTACAATCTTATAGGAACTGGCAAAAATTGGCATCCAATTTGACATACAGTTGACATACAATACAGTTGGATTTTGGACTGTGTGATGATAGTTTCTTTCAAGAGTGTGAGCGTTCAAATTCCCCGGTTTGTCAACAGTCCATTAATGCATTCATTTTCAGCTATTCTTTGCTGAAATGCTTCCACTTTTTGCCCTAAGCTGCTGTTCCAGTCAACTTTGTTTCACTGCTCTGACCTCTACATGCACACTGCCTACTCAATCACACCCTGACAGAGAAGATCTCTCTGTATCTGTGCGCTCACTTTGGTGTATACAACAAACTGGACTCCGGATCACCCCAAAATGTTTCAGAGGTTCAGCATCAGTTTCCATAAAGACCACACCAACCTACCAGCGCCCCGCCACCCCGGAAAACCCCCGCGCTAAATGTATGCTGTTTGCAATTGCAGTTAAAATTGCGGGGCGTGGGGTGCGTGTCCTCCAAGTATGTCGGACCCGAGTCACTCGCACCCCTCCTGTCCACCAGACCCTGGTCTGGTGGAGTGCTGTTTGGAGTTAGATTTATGTGCGAGTGTATGTGTTCTAAGCTAATATGAGTGGTATTTAAATTGCAGGACGGGTGAGAAGCACATCAGGGCAGGAGCGTGAAGGCAAGGTCGCAGCCACCCACCACATACCTACCCACATAGGGTAGGGATGTGGTCGCATTCCACCAATCCCGCAAACCTTAGGCCTATTGTGCAGTGTATGTACTGAGTTTGAGTTCTGACACTGGGAGGGATAGGCAAAACACAGCCAGATCAACCCAGGGGTGCAGCAGGCCAGACAGCTGCCACGCAGACCCCACCCCGGCTCCTCCTTCATTCTTATTTCCTCCTCCACCTCTTGATTCTTCCCCTCTCTGCTCGTCTTCCTACATTCACTCTATCATCTTTGTTACTTTACTTTTATGTACATTGATACATATGTTATTCTCATTCCGCCTCTACGTCTTCATCTCCTTCCTTTCATTCTCTCTCGCCCTCTTACCCTGTTTGCTCCAGTCTTATCTGACTCCATGGTCTCCGGTTCCAGATTGAGCAGCGAGATGGGACGATTAGCTTCAGAATGAGTTTGTTTCCATCTGTGAGCCAGAGGGCAGAGCGTGTCTAAAAAGCAGACGCAGACAGGCACCGCCGTTCAGTATTCCAATACAACCGGAGCGCACAGTAAATGCCTCTCACATATACCATAACATCAATTCATCCTTGTGTGGTTGCAGGAGCTTAAAGGCACACTTTGCAGATTTTAAACGTAATTTCCATGTATTTGTTGTAGGGGGTGGAATGTCTTTATAATGTTGATTATACTAGCCAATTTTGCCTTTTCGCCACAGTTGACTGGAGCAGCCTCAATTTCTTCCACCACCCAATGATGTTTTCGAGGAGGAAACTTGGTTGGTAGAGGTTCTGGTTAAACTGCAAGACTTTGCTTCAACTTCAATGTGACCTGTATTGTGTTCTATGAATGTTTGGAAAAAAACGTATGTGCTGCCAAAGGTCAAAATTCAAGTGTGTGTGGGTTGACATTGCATATGGCTGTCTAATATGGTGGTAAATGTGATATTTTGTGCATTTCAAGTTGAGTTGGCGTGATCCTAAGGGATTGGAAGTTGAAGTAAAAAAAACACTCATTATAGCGGCGTCTGACATTCAACCATGTTTGTATGAGTCAGTGAACAGCAAAGGCATGTACTGTAGAGGTAGAGTGGGAAGAATGAGAAATAGAAGCTGCTGCAGTGATGGACTGGCATTTGCAACAGAGACGGCCTATTTTCAAACTCAACACCAACTCCAACCAAATGTTAAAATAAAAAGCTTGACATAGCAATTTACCAGATAAAACTGCGAGTGTTGAGCAGTAGCTATCCTGAGGGAACCTTGTGAGGGAACCAGCTACTAGATGGTTTGATTAGTGTTTCGCCTCTATGCCCAGGTCAGACGACCAATTTGCATGTTAGCAGTGGTGTAGGTTTCGTTTGAACATTGGGGGGACACATCAAGGTGGAGTCTGGGGGGTCGTGCATTCTGGTGATTTTTTAAAATGCACCAATTTGTGCCTTTTCTGCATCAATTTATGGTGGAAATGTCTTTATCTATGTAAAAAAAAGCTTCTTTCAAATTTACACTAAAATGGGTGCCTGCCTGCACAGCACACATCATGCACGACAGCACGCACATACAGCACCTCTGACCATGGAGGTTGTGATCACTGTCACAGCGATCATGTAATTTTGGAATCTGTTTTAACTAAGTAGCATCCGCGGCAGGTAGGCCACCTCCTGTAAATTATCAATTGCTAGAATGGTGAGAAAAATTGGCACAGCGACCTATCAATTCATCAATACTCACCACTATTTGAAGGGCACTTGGCGAGCCTTGTGCCCCGCAAAGTCATCCACAATGCGCCCGATGTTTAATCTCTTCGCCCGGTCATTTTCAATTGATACATGGCCAATCCACTCAGTCCAAACCCAGATCATGAGGGTAAATTGACAGCAAAGTAATATTTCTGCAGCATAATGCTTTGTTTACATGGACAGTGTAGTTTCTTTGTTGTCGATGATGTGTTGATGAAGAAGGACTCTCCACTGACGCTGACTTGATTATAATATTACGTTTATTACAAGTAAGAACAGCATCAAACCAGACTTGCCACGGAATGTCTGGGAGAGAACAGAAGTCAAATGTGTTCCCTCTCGAATGGAACTAGGGAGTGTCTTTTATACTTGTCCAGAGATAACGTCGCCCATCTGTTTCCAATCTATGGGTCACAGTTCAGCTGACTGACATACATCTCAGCACATTCCACCTCCCTTATAACCGGGGCCCCTGGCAATGCGTTCTCTCTCTTGAGACCCCTGGCAACATCTGTTAATAATTATATTATACAATGGGGGCTTTCTTGGGATGCCAAACATTCCCAGACACCTCAACAGTAATGTAGTGTAGAATTTGCAATGTTTCTAAATGCCAATATCCATCTCTAGCGCAGCTGCTAACAGCAGTTACGCCGCAGTCACCCAAGTTATTTTACTTGTGACCTTCCAATCGGGAAATACAAACATCCAAGTGATAAACACGAGATAATTACTTTGCACTCTTTACTTTGTACTTATGTAACATACTTACTAAAAACAATGCAGATTTCTCTGTCAATATGAATGGGATCAACGTGGTTATAATTCAAATAATCTCCCAAAAGCACCAGCACACAGTAGCTGTCAAAATGTGTTCTGTTCTCCCAAACAGCACCACAGTGCCAACAGGGGACTGTTGTTGGGAAAACATTTTGTTTACAATGTGTGATAAGTTTTATTTTTTAGGACTTCCTGGATGGCCTTATGCTGTCATACATTCTATGTATAATGTTATTATACACAACTACAGAAACAAGCAATTATTTAACCTTAGGGGATGCTAGTAATATTTTAAAATGTATTCCATATTGTTATGGAATCAATGCCAATGATTGAATATTTAATACTTTGTTTTTAAGGGATATTTTTAATTTACCTCTAACACTGCAAACCTTAATAGCTTCAATTTATGATAATTACCCACACTGTTCTATTGTATTTGTTTGACATGTAAATTATAACTCAAGAGATAATAAAAATTATTTTAACCATTTATCTATAGCAAATAATAATAAATATAAAATCCATCAAATTTCTCATATAATTAAGTCTATATGAAGTATCAATCGATTGAAATAGGCTTAGGGGTAACCCTATCTTCTTAATTTTATACAAAATAACCCTATAGCTTTGCAATAATCTGCCATATAAAAGATTAGGGCTCAATGACTAAATTGTGCTGTCCAAGTACCGTAATATTTAAATATTCTGGGATTACTTATGTGTGATTTGGCTACTAAACATAGGACCAAGTGGGAAAATATATTGATAAGTAAAGTTACAAAATGTTTCTTTCATAGTTCATAGTTTGATTCATGTGAGAAATACCTTAAGGCTGAACATAATGAAATAAACAATAAAAAAACACACATATGACTATGCAGTAGCAGTATAACGAAAATAGTAATAATAATAATAATAATAATAATAATAATAATAATAATAATAATTATAATAATAATATTAATAATACTACTAATAATAAATATAACTGAGGCAGCAATACACAATGTCCAGTTTTGTCCTGTTGGGTGGGTTTTACAGTTTCCCGATTTTCCAAGTTTACTTGAATGCAGCATGGGCTCCCCCCGGTTTGTCGTCTCCTGGTTGCTCGTCTCGTTTCTTCAGTACTTTTCTAAAATATTGTGACCGACCTTGATGACTGGATCTTTGGACAATGGCTTCTTTATTGTCATTTTCGGCTATTTTTCAGCTTCTGTAAAAATGACAAAAATAACTTTTTAAATTAGTTTTCATAATCGACCTATAAAAATAAATTCATTTAATTAAAAATATATAAATACATGTTATTTGTACTTGTACTTACTTACTTACTTACTGCCCGTTATGTCTTCTGACATAACAGGCAGCAAAGGTTAGCCACTCCTGTCTGTTTTGGGCTGTTTTCTGGACACTTCCCCAGGTCAAGTTCATAGCTCTCATTTCAACCTCGACCGTCCGACGCCAGGTAGTTTTGGGTCATCCTCTCTTTCTTTTTCCATCTGGTGTCCAGTGTAGGGCTCCTTTTGGGATGCTCTTTGGCTCTCTCCTCATCACATGCCCAATCCAGTTCCAGCGCCGTCTTGCAATGATATTATCCATGCTGTCTTACTGGCATCTATAAAGTAGGTCTTGGTTAGATATTGTGTTGAGCCAAAAAATCCTACAGATTCTTCTCAGATTTTTTGTTTGGAAGACCTGTTTGATGTCACTCACTGTTATTCTCCAGCATTCCGAGTCACACAGGAGGGTGGAAAGGACGCAGCTCTGATATAGTTTGAGTTTGGTCTTGGTGCTGTATTGCTGAGACCGCCATACATTGTTGAGCATTCTGAATGCATTCCTAGCCTTGTTTATTCGGTTCTTGATATCACTGTGTGCTCCCCTATCTTGTCTTACGGTGCTTCCAAGATAGGTGAACTCCTCCATTGTAGGAAGATCTTTTCCATCTATTTGGATTGGTAAGGGGTTTGGGATGTTTAGTGTCATAACTTCAGTTTTCTTCTGGTTTATCTTCAGGCCGATTTGTTTTACAAAGTCACTGAGACGTGATGTTTTCTCTTGAATGTGTTTGTGAGTGTGGGAGACCAGAGCCAAGTCATCAGCAAAATCAAGGTCTTCTAATGCTGAGAAGACGGTCCATCGTATGCCTCTCGTTTGGTCTTCTGTTGTCCGACGCATCACCCAGTCGATAGCCATGTTGACGAGTAGCACTGACATCACACACCCTTGTCTTACTTCCGTCTTCACCTGGAATGCGAGGCTACCGTTTCCCACTCTACAAGTGAAGTTAGCATAGACGGTCTCAATGAGGTCCACTATGTGCTGTGGGATCCCATACATTTTTAAGATGTCCCAGAGGCTGTCTCGGTGGAGGCTATCGAACGCCTTCTCGAAATCTATAAAGTTGATGTAGATCTGTCTCTGCCATTTCGTCTTCTCTGTGCTTGTACCCAGGCAGGATTCACTGGTCTTCACACAGGCTGTTTTGGTTTGTTCCCACATAGCATCAATACCACTTGCATTTGGTTCTGTGTGATCCTCCATATCTAATGCCTGAAACCTGTTCTTCAGTTGTAGCACAAAGGAGCTTTTCACCTTTGGGTCTTGAAGTTTGCCAACATCAAACTTTTGTCTGCCTGTCTTTTTATGTCCCATTTTCCTCAGCTTTACTTTGAGCACAGCTATGACCAGGTAATGGTCGCTGCCAACATCAGCTCCCTGTTTAACCTTGACACTAAGCAATGAGCGTCTTCAGGTGCCGTTTATCATCAGGTGGTCTATCTGAAGGTCAGATTCTGGATGTTTTTGTGCTGAAAGAGGGTTCCCCCAATAACTAGGTCACAAGTGGTGCAAAGTTCTGCTAGCCTTCCCCGTTGTCATTCATGTTACCACAGCCCTCTTTTCCCATAGCCCTGTCATACTCTCTGTTGTCATTTCCAACCTTGGCATTCATGTCTCCCATCACAATCTTCATGTCGTGCCTAGGTGTAGTTTCCAATGCAGCCGATGGTTGCTTGCAGAATTCATCCTTAACAGTATCCTCACTATTGTACGTTGGAGCATAACACTGTATTATACTTGTGGTGATTTGTTTCCCTTTCAGTCTGATCTTCATGAGCCTACTATTGACAGGTTCCCACTCTATCAAGCTTTTCTCTGCTCCTTTCTTTGGAATGATGGCTACTCCTTCCCTGTGCTGTTTGTCATCCCTCCCTGAGTACGGTACTGCTTCTCCTGTGCTAGTCCTAAGTCTCCCTGATCCTGTCCATCTGCTTTCACTTACTCCAAGTATGTCTAGGTTGTATCGTCTCATCTCAGCTGTTACTTGTGCTAGTTTCCCTGTATCATACATAGTTTGTACATTCCAAAATCCTATCCTAGTCTTAATTTTGGCATTCAGAACTTCCACCTTCCTGCCAGTGGCTTCCTTGCGGCTTTCACCATTGGCATTCATCCTACCATCAGCGATAGCCCTGGAAGTCCATCACACCCAGTAGTGTTTATTCCTTCAGTTGCTATTTCCGTAACAGAGTTTGTTTTATGGGACAGGGTTGTTAGCCCTGTGCTCAACCCTCAACCTGGAGGACCAGTGGATTGCTTTTTGTCTCTCCTCTACCCTTCGACCTGCCCAGCATGGGAGGCCCTACCAGGAGATCTCTTGCTGGCATAGCTCTAGGGGTCATTGAGACACACAAGCTTCCCGACTACAACAAGGTTGCAATCCAACGAGAGGTATTTGTACTTGTATTACTACTTTATTGTGGTTTTCATGTCGGTAATGTAAAATTGTAAAATCCAGTTGAATCGATTGTCTATATTGTAATGCAGATAACATTGATCTATCTTAAACAAATAGTTTGTTTAGTGTAGTTATAGGACAATGTTTATACATGACATTTATTACCGAGAAAAGTATCTTCTTTTTAATTTGAAACTATATGTTGTCATTGTTATAACTTACCTTGTTGCATTGATGTACATCCAGAGTTTCTGTGACGCTAGATGTTGTGTGTTATAAACGTCACGTGTTTGCGTGTTATGCAGAAGTTGGTTTTCCAGATAGTTTTAGGCTTCAAAATTCTGATTCTCGTTCTTTTTCCTCTTACAATAACAAAAAGGGGCCGGACTGGACCCCTAATAATATACAAAAATACAGTTATAAGATAAATACTTTTGGTCTTTGTGCATTTTCTTGGCTGCATTTCTCTGAAATTCTGAACCCTGAGCTGCTAACAAGTTGAAACAGAATGTCGTTTTGGAGTTGTGGGCTGGAGGGTCTGCTGTGTTGTGCGTCCACAGGGAGAATCCTCTCCTCGCCCTCTGGTCAGTGCGGACGGTATCGAATCAAATGTTTCTTAAAGTTGATGCTGCAGTGCTCACTCCACTGGGATTCACTCAAAGTTTAATCCATTATCACCTCCTTCACTCCACATCTCAGACACATGACACTTCTCTCCATGAACAAGAGATCAGTTGTAACAGTTCTCAAATTGACAAAATCAACGACCAACAAACAATAACAAATCTTCCCAGATAAAGGGTTTCGCCTGCCACACATCACCTGAGTGGCGTTTTCAGGGGCCTCCAATGCAGAGACACAGATGATGGGGTTGAGGAGACACCATTTTACTGTAGAGAGGCGGCTAGGTGGAATAAGCCCGGAGCAGATGGACAGCATATCATGACAAGGGCTCCTCTCCTGTGTGTGTGTGTGTGTATGTGTGTGTGTGTGTGTGTGTGTGTGTGTGTGTGTGTGTGGGGATGGGGGTTTTACTTGTCGCTCGTTAGGGCCAATCGACGAGCAAGAGGTGCACAGCCACTCTGATCCTGGGGCCCAATTACCTAGACCCAGGACAGGTGTGACTGCACCACACCATCCCCACACCACAAGCGTCCACAGAATCTTGACACGCTCCGGTTGGCATCTGTGATGAGAAAAAACATCTATATTAAACAAATATTATCGCTAACGATGATTGATCCGAGATGTGACCTGGGTGATGGATTTGGGAAAAGAGGATCTGATGGGAATCTGCAGTTGCAGAACCCCTCCCAAGCAATTTGGGGACAACAGAGAGTAATTTGCTTCAATTATGACAATTATCTGGGATCAGTGCACCTTCCTTCTTCTAAGTGCACATGATCGAGTGTAACTGCAGCTCACATCAAAAACAATAGGCAATAATAATACATTTACAAACAAATAGAGAGATAAATTAGCAATATGTAATAAACCTAAAACCTAACAATAAAAATAAACTTAAGAATAAACAATATTATCCTAAAATAAACAATAAACAAGAAAAAGTATCCTACACCAAACAAGATAAAAATAGCAATATTCAATATATACAATAAAGTAAAAAATTAACAATGACAATAAACAAGAAAGAGATAACGAAAGTACACAATAAACAAAAAAATAAAGCTGAAAATTAACATACACATATGGATCTGCACTATGTACCTAACCTGCACATGAAGAAAATACCCTTTTATGTCCTTAAAACATAAACATACAGAAGTGAATGCTCCCTCACAGCACATGCATGGAGCCACACATGCACATGCACATGCACACACACACACACACACACACACACACACACACACACACACACACACACACACACACACACACACACACACACACACACACACACACACACACACACAAACACACAACAAAAACACCCTCTCCCTCAGGGTGACATTATCACTGTGTGTTTACTCAAAAGGGATAAATGGTTTGGAGCGTTTCCATGTCTGAGATGAATGCTTGAAACACGGCAAATTGTCACGCTATTTCCATTTTTCGTCTTTCTTCCGCTTTTGAACCTAAAAACAGCTGCACTATCATCGGACTCCACCTGGAGGTACACCTCCCATGTGCTGCCAGATTTTTGTCTTCAGAGCTAAGGACCAATTACGGCAATGAGTCACCATGCTCACCTGATAGATCTGTTGTTTACTTTTATTCATGTTCCTGTATTCCTGCTTAAAGCCTGCTCCGCAGATCCGACAGATTCTCCCCTAACGGTCGTCAAATGAACTGCAACTGAATGTCGCATCACATAATGTCAGGGAAAATGTAACATCACTTATGGCCGTACTGTCGGACCGAAACGTGTCGCATGAGTTGAAATATTTGAACATATTCCCGGAGCCTTGAACACACACCGCAGACAAATTCCACACTGCAGCATGTCACAGCTTTTCACATGCGGAATTCAACTCTCCGAAGGAATTAATTGACTTCTGGTTTCTTCTCATCGTTTGTTGCATTCCGTGGGAAGCAGGTTTAACAGCGGGTCACTGTTTCTCATGTTAGTCACAGATACACATATCTGTTTATGTGTGTGTGTGTGTTTAACATTTATTAATACATTGCCCTAAATTATGAATCTATTATTTCTCTACACTCCTCTTATTCATTCTAATTCTGCTAACCGCTCCAAATTCTCTACACAGTGCAGGTATTTTCGCCTGTTTTCGTCCCTGCCATCAACATTTTATTTCTCCCACAGGAAGTGTTATCTCTGTTGCTCTCTCAACCATAACCTTCCCTTTTTGCCATATATTTTCTATCTCTTCTCCCAATCCCCTCTTTAATTTCACCTCTGATCTGCTTCTGCACACACAGATACACAAACAGACCTCACCAAACACACACACACACACACACACACACACACACACACACACACACACACACACACACACACACACACACACACACACACACACACACACACACACACACAAATCCACAATTTCTGTCCCTTTTCTTAGAATAGTGCCTAATTATTCTTTCTCTCTTGTGAGACTGATAAGGGTTTATAAAATAAAATAAAAAAAATAAAGTAAGAAAGAAAAAAGTTCAAAAGTTTAAGTGGTATCATCCTCAAAGTCCTTAATTCTCTCTCTCTCTCGCTCCCGCTGCGTTGACGTGTACACTGGACTCCCCCTCTGCTGCCTCCCCCGCAGACAGCTCCTCCATGCTTCACCACCCATCTGAGGACAAGAGGAGGGTAAGAGGAGGTGGGAGGCAACAGACGTATAAAGGGAATGGTAGAGTGAGGAGGGGAAGTAAGATTGAGACCAGAATAAATGGGCCAAAAGGCACTATCTATCCATCTGCCTGCAGTATCTACTCTCAAATCAGTCTTGTCATATTCTGGCATTAGGAAGGCCACCAAGCCTTTTATTTTGCGATGCTCCCTCCGTAGTCGCCGGAGTCGACAGAAGAGCAGTGTTTGTACTTCCCTGACTTCTCTGATGAGGAAGGACAGCCCTGGAGCTGCCTTACTCTCCATTACATGATGGAGGGCAGAGGGAAAGCTTGTCATCTGTAAAAGCCTCACAACCACCAACAGTAGCAGGTAGTGAATACCTGAACAGAAACTTAGCGGCTAAGAAACAGAACAGCGACACCTCCGAACAAATAAGTTGCAGTTTAGAAACAGAAGATCAACCAGCAGGACATAATAGTCTGGGATGTACGAGAAGGGAAGAACCTGCACAGTCCTAACTTTCGAAAAGTTTCTTACCTACAGTGAAAGTTAAACTGTTGTCATGATTGTCTTTCCAGTCTCCAACTGAAGTGCCCGGGAAGCCACTGGACAGGGATGTTGAACATCCAGAGGGAGAGAATATTTGTGATACAAATCCTAACATTAATAAAAATAAAAAAAAGCAATCTACTGAAATGACTTTGCACCCAGATTTAACAATATATATAAACATGTAGTGGGATGGATGAAATTGTCTTGCGGGGCCGCATTTGGCCCCTGGGCAGGTCGTTTGAGACCCCTGCCCTGAACACCAGAAACCCTGGAGCTGGAAAGTGGAAGAACTAGGTTCTTACAGGATCAAAACAATTCCAAACTGAGTAGAAAGCAGATGTCTGGTGAACCTCAGTGTCAGACTAAAGAAACCTTCTACCTGACATCCCCGACGAGGAGAGTTCAGAAGAAGGCATGGTGGACAATGGGGACAAGAATCTGCCAGCTGGAGTCTTGGTAATTGTGAAGTTCTATGGTGAAGTTCTGTCATTGTGTTGGATTGGTGGAGAAGGTTGTGGGTAAGGTTCCTGAGTCAAGGCGATGGAAGCTCTCAAACGGTGGAGAGCACTGACAAATGTTCAGAGCTCAGAGGATTTGAACAGATAAAGTAAAATATGCAGTTAAATATTGTCCTTAACTGTATAAAATAAGATGTTTTCTTTTATTCATTTTTAACTTAATGTCCCAAAGTTAGTGCCTCTCTCATTTCAGACGCATGAGGATTGGCATGCACTTTAAATGACAGTTGTTTTGAGGCTCTGAACTTCGAATAAGAATTTTAAAATGTAGTTGCCTTGCACGTTTTAAATCGTCCAATCAAGTGAAAATCAAGTGGAAAAAAGTGACCCAACTTTACACCAATGCTCCAATTACTCCTCATCTACCTTCAAATGTTTCCTCAGCACGCAGCATGTTAACAACAGTCTAACAACAGGTACATTTAAAGAAATTTACGAGGAATGAGGTGGAGCAGAAGGACACACAGCTCCCACCTAAAACATATTGAACACCCACGTTTACAACATTCACAACCAGACTGTGACCAACTGTAGACCGATTGCTGCAGGTTTAATTGGCCCAGAAAAGGGTTGCTCGTGCTCCACAGTGCTAATCTTTGACAGCAGGAGGAGAGAAAATACTGGAGTCTATCTGGTCTGGCTCGGCCACAGGCTGCGCTCCCCTGCTCCCAACTACAGGGACGAGTGGAATGACAGCGAAAATATTTTGTGGAAAATAAGAAATACAGACAGGGGGTGAGTGGGAGGGGAATTGGGGCCTGAGCACTCTCTGTGGCTGAAACATCCAACTATCCACAGTAGAAGTGGACTGAGGCTTATGGCTCCCCAGCTCCATGGCAGTCAGATAAACCCTGGTCAAGATCACAGGTGAGTGAAATACAGAATCGTTGTAGGTGCCACATTAGTGTATAAAACCATGAAAATAAGAATTTCTGTGTTGGCGTTACCTTAGAATAAGCCGTTTTTATCTACATAGGCAGTGGGTACACTTCACGGAGGCCGCCATGTTGCACTGCTATGTTTCTATAGTAGCCCAGAACAGACAAACCAAACACTGGCTCTAGAGAGGGCCTTTCGGGCTTTTCACAAGTTTCTTGTTTCTTCCACTGTCCCTCCCACGGAGGCCGCCATGTTGCACCGCCATGGGGTGGGGTTCAGTTGGTTGCGATCTGCAACCTCACCACTAGATGCCATTCAATTCTAGACACTGCATCTTTAAATTTCTATATAGAAATAATCCATTGTTAGCTTTCTTATAGGGTTATTAGTGTTGCGCAATTCAAGGTGTTTGTTCTAGCAGAATTTATTTATAAAACAATATATTGTTGTTATTATTATTATTATTATTATTATTATTATTATTATTATTATTATTATTATCATTATGATTATTACTACTACTACTACTACTTCCAGTACTACTAACACTAATAATAATAATAATAATAATAATAATAATAATAATCATATTTTTTACAACATCTAGACGTCACATAGACAGATACAGTGCACTCATGTCATGTGGAACGGTGACCGTCCAGATCCAAGGAATCACACACACAGATGCGCAATGGAAATGCACACACAACGGGTACCACAGCTCACACACAGAGCCTGTCCTCCAGTCTTCAGGGAAACGTCATTATAGTGTTCGATCATAAGTGCTCCATAATGTCTTTTGAAAGGTTGACCGTGTTTTAAAATGTTCCTGAGGTTCCTCCATCCCCGGCATTACACACACACCCACCCACGCGCGCACACAAACACAAACACACACACACACACACACACACACACACACACACACATACACACACACACACACACACACACACACACACACACACACACACACACACACACGAAATTTGTGGTGACTCACACAATGTTTTATTCTTTCTCTTCTTGTCCCTATGATTTTTATCTTCTCTCCATATCTCTCTCTGAATCGTAGTCATTTTATTTGACCACTATTCTTACTCTTATTTTCCCTGTGGATCGTTCATTTCAAAGATGGCCTCAGCTGGTTGAATCTCTACAAAATGCTTCTTACAACAGGCTTGTGTATGTGGGGTGGGGCATGAGCCCGGTTGTGCGTGCATTGTGTGTTATTTTTCTTATCTGTGTGGGTCTTCTGTGAATTTTTGCAGCGTCTGACTGTGGATGATCATTTGGGGTTTTTTTGTGTGTGTGTGACTGTTTTTCTGGCGTAGTTCTCACAGGAGATGGCTACATCTCATCACGGCTCCTCAAACCAGGAGAGATTAGAGGATTCAGAGCCATCGAGATTAGGAGAGGTCTCCTAATCAAACTGGCATTAGTATGCAATATGTAAATAGGACGCCGCCACTGTGACACCCACAGGTTACAGACCCACTGTCACATTATTGATTATACCAATCAAAGGGCCTGAAAATACATCAAGGACAGAAATGGTGCTTGATGGAGGGCAAACAGGGACCTCGCATTGATAAGTACTTCCTGAGAAGTCAATCAAATGATGGTCAGCGACTGGAGTCTCAACAAATTTGCAGGACATCAGCCCCCCTGGAGAAAGGAAACTCAAGCACAGTAACGGAGGCAGAGAAATGTATGGAGCCCATCCAGCCAAGAAAATCAGCAATGGAGAAGAGGATCAGCAGAAGCAAACCCAGGGTGAAATGGTCTGGAGCCTCAGAGAAGAAAAAAAATGGAAGACCATAAATGCAGACCTGACCAGTATTCTAGAGGGGATGATGGGCAAAGTCGAAAGAAAGCTTGACAAGATGGGGGACAGACATTATCTGTGGCCAGGGATGAACTGGGACTAAAAATGGTCAGGGACTTTTTTACCCAGACCAGCCCACCACAAGCCCACGGATACTCCACCACCCATACAATGCACATACAAAGACACCAGCCCTTGATACCACTGTTATAAGATAATGGATCGATACTCTCAGCTAATATAACACTAAAACAGAGCTATTTTAAGAGCAAGTGAACGTTTTGTTTTTTTGTTTTTTTTTTGTCAGCAGGCCACCATGATAGATTCAGGCAGTTAGTGTTCCATGAATGTCTATATTTTAACAGGCAATATAATCTATTTCTACACAGGAAATAAGTCAGATAATGCCATTGCCAATTTGATCATTTTAACCTTCAAACTTGAAGGAGTTACTCTTCAGGGAAGCTCTATAAACAATAAATAATTACAAACATCAGGTACTGACTGTACACATTTGTACTCCTTAACGTCACTGAGAGACGGGAGGCAGACAAGGATGTTAATTAGACCACACGGTGGAGATGGGACCCGGTCAGGTAGGGATGGAGCAGGGCAAGGCAGGGATGATGATGACCGGGAAGGAGGAGTCCAGGATCCAGGTGGAGAGACGGGGAACCGGGCTGGATGGAGAGGTTGGTCGATGAGAGGAGACAAGCAGGTTAACTGGGCTGGATGGAGAGGGAGGGACAGACTTGGTCGATGAGGAGACAAGCAGGTTAGGGAAAGACGAAACAAGGAGACATTAACCGGGAACAAGGACTAGAAGCTAGGCCAGTAGCAACAACTTGGGTAAGCTAGTTGACAGTCTGGCAATGAGTGACTGGGGGGCTGGAGAATAAATACTGTCTGGTTGATGAAGGTAATTGATCCCAGGTGTGTGAAATTGGCCTGGGAGGAGCTGCGGATGGGTCAAGAGCGGCCTCTAGTGGTGCTGGGAGGCCGTGGGCTTAACACTTCGAAAGTGCAGTTAAACAAAAAATCATATTTAAACAACACAAATAAATAAACAAACAATTAAAAAAAAAAAATAATAATATCTAAAATTTAACAAAAATGATGTATTGTAAATTATTTTGGCCTGTGAGGTGTCTGGGAATGTTTTGCGTCCCAAGAAACTCCCCATTGTATAATATAATGACTAACAGATGTTGCCAGGGGTCTCAAGAGAGAGAGCCCATTGCCAGGGGCCCCGGTGATAAGGGAGGTGGAATGTGCTGAGATGTATGTCAGTCAGCTGAACTGTGACCCATAGATTGGAATTAGATGGGCTACGTTGTCTCTGTACAAGTATAAAGGACACTCCCTAGTTCCATTCGGGAGGGAACACATTTGACTTCTGTTCACTTCTGTGTGATTTCATTTCATGAATGGATAGTTACATGGCTGGATTATTTGGAAGAGAGAATTAGTAGTTAATAAAGTAGATAATAGTGATATTTAGCGGATGATTCTCTGTTTTTCACCACCACCTTAAATTGTATAAGTAATTTATTAAGTACTGCTGCTGCTAGTGCTTGCAAACACATCACTTATCTTCAAGCAAGTTGTAGCATCATCTTGAAATTAAATCATTTTTTATTTCTAGCTTTTTCAGAACTGCCTTTCCTCTTTTTACCCTTTATTTTTTGGTCCATTTTGACCAACTTTGTCATGAATCCACCATTTTACACGCTCCTGTTGACTGCTCTTGTTTTTGTGTAATGGCCTGCTCAGCGACCGGCCCACTGGATTTGTCCCAGTGCTCCCGATGGAAAGTTTGACTATGTCTATGGCTATGGAGCAGAACGATATGAAATAAGGGGAAAAAAGGAAAAGGCACCAGTGTAGGAAAGCAGGTCCAGACGGCAACAAGAGATGGAATGCTTGATCTGGGAAAGAAGGAAGCTCAAGAAGGAGTGGAGAAAGGCTTCTTGACAACCCTGAGATGAACGGAGAACCTGCGGAAATCACAAAAAAGAATGAACAAGCAAAATCATATTTCTTCAAGGATCCCTTCAAGATGGTGAAATCACTTTTCACCAAAGGCAAGAAACCTGAAAACATCAAGGCAGTTGCTGGACGAGCATCTGAAAAGAAAATATGCAGATGACATTAGGCACGTGCCGACAGCTATTCCATTGGGCATCCAACCAATCAAACAACCAGAGCAACAGATGGACATTAAGCGGGCAACAGCATCATCAGCCCCAGGGCCAAACGGGTTTCTGTATCGACTCTACAAGAGTGTTTCTGATGTTCTTCCCTTCCTGTGGAGGCAAATGAGAGTGGCTTGAGAGAAGAGAATCATAATCACAGCATGGCACAAGTCAGGAGGAGTCCTGATCCAGAAAGAGAAGGAGTCTACCGATATCAGCCAATTTCGCCGCATAAGTCTCCTCAATGTAAAGGGTCAGATTTTCTGCAGCATTATAATGTAGCTCAGAAGATGACCAACTATCTAGAGGGAAACAACCTCATGGTTACAACAGTCCAAAATTAGGGAATCCCAGGGTTCTCTGGATGCCTTGAGGATGCCAGCATGATATGGACCCAAACTGCTAAGAATGCAAAGAAAGAGAAAAGTGATCTCCATCTCATTTTCCTTGACCTTACCAACGGGTTCGGGTCTGTCCCTCACAGTTTCCTCTCGGCATCCTTTGACTTCTTCAGGATACCAGAGACCATCACAAACCTTGTCATGGCCTATTTCCAAGACCTGCTGCTCTGTTTCACCACGCCAGACTTTACCACGACATGGCACCACTTGGATATTGACATAATGGCAGGGTGTACCATCTCCCCATTGGCCTTCACCATGGCAATGGAAGTTACCATAAGGGCCTCCAAGTGGGTAGTGGGTGGCGAGCGGCTGAGGTATGGAGTCCATCGACCACCCATCAGGGCCTACATGGATGACATGACAATCATGATAACAACAACAAACAGGTGCCTTCTAGGTAAGCTTCAATAGAACATCACTGGGGCCAGAATTAAATTCAAGCCATCCAAATCAAGAAGCATCTCTATAATTAAAGGCAAACTAACGGAACAAAAGTTCTTCATCGATCAAGAACCTATCCAGTGTGTGAAAAACTCCCTTGCTGGAACAAGGCTGAAGTCCACTGACCGGAAGAGACGACTAGGTGTGTCAAAGCTGTCTCGCAAGCCAAACAGGGCCAGCGGATGAGATGGGAGAGTGTGGAAAAACAGAAGATCAGCTTGAAGGACATGTGGGAGATTGAGACAAGCAGGATAAGTGTGCTCATTTGAGCAATCTACAATGTTCTTCGTACCTCAAAAAATCTCGACCAATGCTGGGTGAAGATCAATCATGCCCCCTGTGTTTGACATCAGCTACACTTGGACACATCCTCACTGGGTGTAAAGTGACCCTCTTCCACAGATGGTACACCTGGAGACACAATAAAGTGCTCAAGTGCCTTTGTTCGGGAAGGGAAACAAAGACAATGGAAGATTTCACCAAAGACCAGGTTTGGACTACTGGACGCAATCCTGGACTAGCAGATGCTAGTGAACATGGGCCAATGGCATATGGTTCCATCAATGATAGCCATCACCAACTTGAGGCCTGTTCTGGTCCTGTTGTCCAATTCTCAGTGCATGGTGTACTTTGTGGAGCTAACAGTCCCTGTGGAGGAAGCTGTGTAGGAAGCCTTAGAAAGAAATAAACCGCAATACACAGAGCTTACAGCGGAGGCAGAACCAAAGAGCTGGAGGGGGAAGATCTGCCAGAGAAGAATTTGGATGTCAGGGCTTCATGGCAGCATCCACTGTCTACTGTTAAAGCCTTACACCAGACCATTAAGGAAACATCAGGGGTGGCAGAGCGGAGTCGCCAGTGGCTCTGGCTGAAGAAGAAAGCCAGCTAGGCAGATGCTGGGGGGGGTAGTTCTGGGATGCCAGAATGCACCGCTGACCCTAATGGAGACCTTGTGGTCCAGTCAGCAAAACATTGGTGAAAGGAGGAGCCCACTTGACAACTCCAATGACATGTCTGCCCAGCCAAATGGAGTATCATAGGCCAGTACTTCCATCAGGACCGGGAGCACAGGAGAATAAGAGGTGGCACTATCGATTTTACATTACATTACATTAGATTTCGCAGACGCTTTTATCCAAAGCGACTTACAATTGTTCAAACACTGACGGACGCAGCAATCGGGAGCAATTAGGGGTTAAGTGTCTTGCTCAAGGACACTACAGCATGCTAGCAGGAGGAGCCTGGGATCGAACCAGCAACCTTTGGATCACTAGACCACCAGCTCTACCGCTCTACCTAGGTTTTTAAAAGTCCCATATCGGTATTTCATGGTTTTTCATTTGTGTTGTCTGAAGGGTCTGATGGGGCTGTAAAGAATGTGAAATTTGTGTAACATGTCATTAAGAAGAGTTCCTCTGAAAAAAGCCACCATACGAAACAAGCATGTCAGATGTGGCCCCAGCAGTTGTGACCTGATATCTTGATTGCAACAATCTTTAACCATAATTTGCATAAACTCGACCACAGTCATGTGTAGCATCCTGCTCATCGAAAAAAACAGGCAGAAAATGGGAGTGGCCCTCCTGTCGTTCTTAGTCAGACAGTCAAAAATGCTAAATATGGCCTGAAATAACCTGTTCAAGGGATAAAGTCTACATTATGACTGAAAAATACATTAAACTTTTTAAAACATTGTAATTGATGATTTTGATTGACATGATGACATGAATTTGTGGAATGCTATAAAATTCCTGTAAACGAGACCTTTGAGAGTCTCCTGCTACTGTATCCTGCATGTCTTTGGAAGTGGGAGGAAGAAAGACAAGGAAACAATCTTTAATTGGGGATCTTAAGTTGTAATTAAATACAGGTGCATTAGAACCTCTAGATACTGAGATCCAAGTGTTGTGCATTTCACCAGGAGAAAACACACTGTAATGTCTGAAAATCATCTAATAAACTATTCCTTTTATGAAACTCCCTTCTTTGTTCTCTTGTTCTTTGGCCATGAGTCACCATTGGTTGTCGATGCATCTCTCTCTGTGGAGGTGGTCAGTTTGAAGAATTATCTTTTACCACACCTCACCAGCTATCCAGCCTCCCACTATCCTATTTCCTTCCTCCTCCCTGTTTCCTATAAGACAAGGTGGTGACAGTGTGTCATCACAAGCACAATACGTCTGTCTGATTCACCTGGGGCGAGAAATGCATTCATTGTTCCTCTCTCCTTGCTCTGCCTCATTCATGAGCAGAGCAGGGAAGAAAGAGAGGGACATAAAAAGGAAGAGAGAGATAAAGAGAGAGAGGAGATGGGAGAATGAAGAGGGCCATGAGTCAGTCAATGGGATAGAGGGAGAAATAAAAATAAGACAAAAAGAAAAGGGGAGAGAGAGGGCACAGGGAGAGAGCAAAAGCTGAAAAAGAGAAAAATTATAACATGGTAGAAAGAGACAGTGTGGAAAGTGAAAGGATAAAAAACAAGAAATGGGTTTGGATGGGAGTGCAAAAGAATGAAAAGAAGGGAGGACTGAGAGCGGCAGAGAAAGAAAGAGAAATGAGTGATATCAAATGTGGTTGCTGTGCCGCCTGGGCACAATTAAAATGCCATTATGGAATCTCCTCACTTCCTCTGGATATGCAAATAATTGACTGACTATGGGGCTGTAATGGCAGGCTATAATGACGCATCATTTAGCTCACTCCAGTCCCTGCTCCCGCTGTTCAAGTCACACCAATCCCAGATGCCATATTTCTACACCTACCACGCCTTCTCCTGTGAGTGTGGGCCCAGACAAAAGGACTCGAACAATAGAAGTGTGTGGGTCTACCGTGGTACTTTATGTTCCAAAGCAAAGAGAGAATTTATTAGTTGACCATTACCTTTTAGTTTGATCTGCACCGTTGTTGTTGATTCTAGTACACATTGGGAAAACTTTAAATTTAACTTGATGTCACCACAACATATAAATGGAGAAAGGAGGTGTTTTATACAAATTATACTGCCTAATCCCACCATGTCAGTAATAATGCTATATACAGTATATCTAGTATGAGCCATTTAGTAGTTGTGAGTAAAGGCTTGTGTGGTCTAATGATCTCCTGAGCAGGAGCCTTACACCGATCAGCCACAACATTAAAACAAATAACATTATAAATAACAAATAACATTGATTCTCTTTTGCCAATGGCACCTGTCAAGGGGTGGGATATATTTGCCAGCAAGTGAACAGTCAGCTCTTGAAGTTGATGTGTTGGAAGCAGGAAAAGCGTGCAAGCGTAAGTATAGTGGAAAAATGCACCTGTCTTATGAATGCACCAAAATGTATTACTGTCTCAAATGTATTACTGGAATGCACTAAAATAAATTCCTGGAAGAATGCTGACTAGACAGTTTACCTGGACAGACAGAGTGATTCTCCTCGTAACTTTAATGATATCTTATTTTGGTGTATGAGTCTTTGCTACCAAATATGTACCGTCTGAAAATACAATTGCTACCTTGAAATGCCTGTAAACCGATCCTTGTACTTAATGCATTAAAACCCAGACTGAGAGTGAGAATGTCACTCCCAGCTAGAACTTGCCACAAAATGGCTGTGTGAGCCCCGCCTGCAGGTGTGAATAAAACCCAGCAAGACATCCCCTCGTCTGTGAGTCCTTAATAATACAGATTGCCACCACAAATTGGCATCACAAACAGGATTCTCGATGTGAATCGATGGCAAACTCAGTGCTGAAGGGAAAATTGGCGCACAGTCCCAATCTCCCCTACAAACAAGGTCAAGGGCATTGGACGCCTGAGGATGCCATTGAGTCACTGCAGCATTTCCTGGATTGGATACAAACAGAAACTGGTGGGGGTGGTAGAGCTGGTGGTCTAGTAATCTAAAGGTTGCTGGTTCGATCCCAGGCTCCTCCTGCTAGAATGCTGTAGTGTCCTTAATTGCTCCTGATGGCTGCGTCCGTCGGTGTTTGAACAATTGTAAGTCGCTTTGGATAAAAGCGTCTGCTAAATGTAGAAACTCCATTTGCAGGTGTTTTTCTCGGTAAGAGAAAATTCCACTGTGATTCTTAGAATTGCAAACTAATATTTTACTGCTTATTATTGGTTGGTTCTGAGAAAACACCAGGGTCTGAATATAAGGGATCTGTATACTGACGAGTACTGGGATTGGTCTGGGACCACTAGGGGATGGCCTAAGATGGGGACCATAAATAATAAAAAAAGATGCATCAAAGGGAAAAGCAGGGCAAGCAGCTGAACCAGTCCTGTAGTGTAAACACATGATTTATGTTAACTAATTATGGACCAGGAAGCTGTGATCAGTTGCATGTCTGGGTAAGATTGTGGGTTTCCTCCGGGACATCATTTTTGCATGAGACAGTTGACAGCGTTAAAAGTAAGTTAGAACAGAAGAAGAAAGCTGATTTGGAAAAAGCCTGATGGCATGTCTAAAAGGCAAAGGAAGTATATATATATGCACCATTCAAGGCAGATTGGAAAGCTCACAGTGAATGGTTGGAAGAAACAAAAAACAAGGAAAGAAAAACACAGGCAGGGACAGAGAAATCAAACACCCCAATGCAATGTGATAAATACGCAGGTGATCCGGATTTGGACCTGGATTTGGAGCTGCAAGGGAACATTCAAATTAGTCTGTGGGAAGCACATCTGAGGGACAGATTTGTGCAAAGACTGAGACCTGATCTACAGTGCCATGGGAAAGAGTGAGCTGTGACATGGGCCGACTGCCAGATTTTGAACGCCATACTAGCTGAAAAGCTAATGAATGAGAAACAGAGACAGAAAGATAAGAAAAAGGAAGAAGTTAATGCCAGACTCCAGGCAGCACAGCTGCAAATCTTCGAGGAACAACAGAGAGGCAAAGGATATGGCAGAGGTCGTGGCTGTGGTCACAGAGTACAGGGCCGAGGCAGAGGACGTGATGATGGTTTGCTTCATCTGTGGTACGTTTGACCACTGGGACAGAGGACAACACAAAGGCTCCACAAATGATACAAGTGGAGACACATACATATGAGACATATGAGAGAAGGAACAACATTGTCCATGACATACACTTCACTGCATGTTTTGGAATTGATACAATGTGTGCTGCTGAGTTGTGTAACCAGACACAGGGCAACAGGAGTTCTTTCGTGTACAGTTCAAGCCTGCATGTTTTAGCGAAAGTCAGTGTTAGCAGGACAGTGGACCAGGCAGTGTAAAGAGGACCACTGGGTGCAGGAAACAGAAATCGAACATGTTTTCTATAGTCCAGGACTTAAAACATTCAAACAGCGCTGTCACGCTCACGCTCAAAGGGGTGTACAATTAATGCCAGAGGAACACACACACACACACACACACACACACACACACACACACACACACACACACACACACACACACACATACACACACACACACACATACACACAAGCATGCTTGACTTCAGACTCATCTGAGTTGACAGGGGTTCCACCCATTTTAGCCAAAAGTAAATATGATGTTGGATTAATTAAAGGTGCAGCACCTGAAGAGATAACACCAAAATCTTGTTTTCGAGAGACTGGCCACCCAGAAGAGTGGAGATCGGTTCAGGATTCAGAAGCTAGTTTAAATAAAGCAGCAGGTGACCTTTTTGGGGCATGTGATCACAGCAGAAGGCAAATCCCTCTCCACCAAATAAGCAGCTGCCATTCAAACTATTCCAAAGCCTCTAACAAAAAACAGGTCATGAGTTTTCTCTGTGTCATATTGTCGACCGTGTCAAATTATGCAGAAATTGAAGCACCGCTGTCTAGTATTTTTCGTCAAACTATTCATACAGACTGTTGATGAGAAATATGGCTACATGACTTCAGTGTTGTTAATGGAGCATCAAGGGGAACACAGACCAGTAGCTTACTTTTCATCCAAGCTAGATGCTCTAGCAGGAGGACTGCCTAGATGTTGCAGAACAATAGCAGCGTCAGCAGCAGCAGACAAAACTATTAGCGTCACATGATTTGGTATGATACCAGTAATGAATAATTTAGTTCCACATGCAGTTTCCATCACATTGCTTGAACAAAACACCACTCATCTTTCAGCTGCAAGGTGGTTAAGGTATCACACTGTTCTGCTTGACATGCCTAATATCATACCAAAAAAATGTACTGTTCAAAATCCAGCCCCCCCCCTACAATGACTTTAAGTAGTACAACTATTAGGAGGGCATTTGTTATGTCTGTCTGTTTGTCATCTGTTTTTGTGTTAAAACAGTGTCTGTTTATTTGTGCAACTGGTTATGTTTTGTGTCTAACTGTAGTAACCTGTTTTTGTTTATGTTAATTGATGAATAGGTACTGGCCAATGTCATATGATGAAGCGAAGTTGACAAATGGGACATACAGAACTTCCCTTTAATATTATAATATTACAACCCTACCATCCTAATTTCCTTTTTGTGTTGCTTACACTAATGCCTCTAACTACAACCCAACTTGTTTCTGTTCCTCTAGCCAATACACTAAAACCAACAGCTGATTTACAGGAACTGCAGCGCAGAGCCACATGTGATGAAAAAGCCCCCTGGAAGAAGTCACAGGTATACTGTATGTGGAGGAGGGAGCTTGGTATGGGTCAAATGACAAACCATGCTTACCTAAATATGTGTTTCCCTTCTATGCTAAAATTGCATATGTTAAGTACCACGCGTCAAAAGGGGGAATGATGTCAGAAACAAACAGATATTGGTTCACTAAAAGATATTGGTTCACTCAAGGTTTCTTAAATGTAAAATGTTTAGTTTGTGCTACACATAATGTTGGTAGAGGACAGCCGATGTTAATTAGCACACACAACACTAGATTAACATTTTGATCACTTGAAAATGACTGAATTGAACTAACATTGAGTGAAGACAAAAAATATTGTTTGGTAATTGTTGATATGTTTTTAAATGGGTTGAAGCCTTTCCCACTTCTAAAGCAGATGCAGGAGCAGTGGCCAAAGTGTTGGTAAGAGAGATTATTTCCAGATGGGGTATACCAAGAACAATTTGCAGTGACAATGGTGTACACAGCACATTGAAAAACAGAGTGAAGTGTTGTTTGGAAGACCACAGAACACAGGGATTGGGCCCTAGAAGAAACAGTTACCTATCACAGACAAATGTGAGGATGAAATGTTATTGTGCAACCTCTCTACTGTGCTTTACGACATATTGGTGAACATTTACATTTACATTTAGTCATTTGGCAGACGCTTTTATCCAAAGCGACTTACAAGGGAGAATAACATTCAAGCTACATTTCAACAGAAACATTAGTGTAACAATTAATAAATACTGCTAAGTAGTGCTAAGTAATTGTAGGTTAGGAGAGGAGGTGCTCTCTGAAGAGCTGGGTCTTCAAGTGCTTCTTAAAGATAGAGGCCCCTGCTCTGGTGGTTTTTGGCAGCTCGTTCCACCAACGTGGAACTACAAATAAGAATAGCCTGGATTGCTGTGGTTGTGCAGCCGGCATTTGACGAACACAGAATCCGGGGGGTAACGTGCTCTTACAAGAGCATTTAAGTAAGTGGGAGCATTCCCAACAATCACTCTGTAGGCAAGCATCAGAGACTTGAACTTGATGCGATCGGCTACAGGTAACCAGTGGAGCTCGATAAGCAGCGGAGTAACGTGTGCCCTCTTTGGCTGGTTGAGCACCAGTAGCACCGCCGCATTCTGTATCATCTGCTGTGGCTTCACCGCACAAGCCGGCATGCCTGTTAAGAGGGCGTTGCAGTAGTCGAGGCAGGAAACCAAGGTTTGTACCAGCAGTTGAGTGGCATATTGGGTCAGGTACGGCCGGACTTTTCGGATGTTGAATAGTGCGAAGTGGCACGACCGAGAAACGGCAGCGAGATGGTCTGAGAATGTCAGTTGGTCATCGATAATGACACCTAGATTCCTTGCAGCCTTGGTAGGAACAAGAGATAAAGAGTCAATTTTGATATCAATGTTGTGAAGGATGCATTACCAAGGATGCATTACCATGAGATGCCAAGGGACAATGGGCAATGTTCTGCTGGGAAACCTTCGGTCTTGGCATTCATGCGGATGTTACTTTGTTAATTAGAAAGCTGGTGTGGTTAATAAGTAACCCCAGACAAAAATAACCTGTTACATGTTGTACTAAATCCACCAATACTATGGATAAATGTATCAAAAAACCCTTTAAAAATTGTACATCATGCAGGCCAGCGGATGGTCCGCATGATATACCCCATAGCTCCCCCTTACCCAACTGACCCGTTGCCTTACCCACATGATAATAATCTGTTTCGAATAGGAAAGTACCCACTGAGCTTTAGCCAAGACAGAAAACGAGAAGTGACCAGCAGGTTAAAGGGAGACTTCACCCTAACACTAAGGGAGGTACAGACAGACCAAAGAAGAAAATACACGAAATGGAACGGAGTACAACCACCCCCTAGAGCACAACCTCCCCCTAGAGCACAACACCGATGCTCCAAATTAAACCCAAAACTACATGACATCTACCAACCAAATATTGCGTGCTGGGGATGTGGGCAAACCGGCCACCTAAGAAGGGATTGCCCTGAGCGTTGGTAAATTGGAAATTCTAAATTAAAGGATATAATAAACAAGTAAACAGTATACATCAGACACTATACATTAAATAGTAATATTGCATAAGTGAATTCTTAGGTTTGGTATGATATACAGTATTGTTTGTGTGTTCAAATCCTTACTGGTTACCTTTTCCAGGTAAAGCCGGTTACTGATTAAATATAATCTGACTGCATTATTTTTATTATTTTACTCTAGAAGTAATCTCGACCTGATTGAATTAGGTAGCTGTTGATAAACAGTATAAAACTTAGCAAGTAGGTTAACAAAGAGGGATTTGTTTTGTTTTGTACACTGGAGAGGTGATGAAATGTGTGCGTTCGCTTACTAAACATTAGAACACTAAAATAAATGTGAAATACATTGGCTGTCTCCATGGTTTTAATTTCCAAAATTTTAAGTTTAAATTTGAAAATATCTTGTGAATCAATTAATGTTGTAATTGTGTATTGATGAATATTGACCAATCCGTCTATCCGTCTATCTGGGGAGGATTGACAACAGGTTTGATCAAAAAGAACTGCTCTACAATTGAGTAAGGCCACAGTTCAAGTCCAGCATTCAAAGGTCCTTGTAAATGATTCATATTATTGCTATTTGTCCTTAACTTATTTGCAAATATGATAATTTAATAAGCTCAATTGGAATCATTGTAAGATGAAAGGCATGCAAGCATACAAATGAAAAAAAAGCTTGATTGAATTTGGCTCTATACCTCTTATTGAGCTCCATTGTTAAAATTATTGTCAGACATTATAGTGTGCCCTATAGAGACAGAATCATTTTGACTATCTCTTATTTAAATGTGACATTCTCCTAAATTCACCCAGTTGTTGAAGCAATCTTCAGGAGTTGAGTTAATGATTACCGTGATATCACCTAGAGACATTGCTTTAAAAGCAACCCTAGAGTGTTTTTTTATGACAGTGACTGTTTGACCATGTCTGCAGCAAGCACATTAAGTGCCCCAGGGGTTTCACCGAGGCCTGAAGGACATTTTAATCTACCTGATATTCTCTGGGAGATGCTCTACTCCTGTATTGCCGAGAAGTTCGGTGAAAAACTTGTGTACAGAGATCCAGTTTGGCCAACATCAGGCTGAATGACTTGGGACATTTTGTGAACAATCAACAAAGTTCTGAAATGCAAGCATTGACTTCTGCTGCTCCTCCTCTACACCAACGAACATTAAGTGTTTGGCCTCTGATTGCCGCAAACGCATAACCAACCCATTGTCTTATCAATCTGTCTGTCGTGATAGTGCACAAACTATTAAATGCTCTCTAAGAAAACAACATTGTAATTTGAATATCGGCAAAATTACATTACATAATTTTCAAAATTCTAGGAGATGGTTTGAATAGTTAGTACATTTAATCATCAAGTAGAAACAGGATTAGGCACCGATTATAGACAAAAGTGATTGCCTCATTGATTGTGTTTACTATGTGTCTCAGTTTGAATGCTATCCACCATGTTATCCTCATATACGTATATATATTATTTATTTATTTATTTTAAGTAAAGGTGTTGACTTGATTGGAAATGCCAAATAACCTATACATTTTTTTCCCTATAACTCTGGCCTCAGTTCACTATTTATGTCATGACATTTATTTTATCATTTCTTCTCTCCTCAGGGTCACACCCTGGGCTGTTGAGGCTATTGTTTTTTTGGATTGTGGAATCAGGCAGCGTTTGCCCAGCCATTTGGACGAGAGAACGTCTTTGTTGCTTTCAAACAAGCTTTTGCACCTGCTCCATGTTGGGTTTTCTGGATTGCAGAACAGTGGATAAGGGAGATGGGTGAATGTGAGCTGTGTTGTTGCAATCTTATGGAGATGAATTACGTCTTCTTGCATACTATGCTCGGAAACTTGGTGCCGGGGTTATGGGTTTGATTACATGCTGTAGCCTTTATCTTGCTATGAAGCAAATCTGCTTATTTCTCTCCTACAACCTCTCCATCATCAACATGTGCAACCTTCACTTCGCTCCTGTCACTTTGAAGTGGTGCACCGGTCCCACTTCAACTTATCTTCTTCCCTCTAATGTAAATTCACATGACTGCTTGGCAGCGATAGCTGTTGTGGCTTCACTCCACCCAGATCTTGCTACTGAAGCCCTTGAAAAGCTAATCAATGATGATTTACACTCATGAGTACAACTATTAGGAGGATTTTCATTTTGTCTGTCTGGCCGTCATCTGTTTTTTGTGTAAGACAGTGTTTGTGTGTTTTGTACAACTGGTTGTGTTTGTGTGTGTGTTTGTGTTTCTATCGGTTGTAAACAGTCTAGTATTTTGTTTTGATTCCATGTATGTGTACGGGCCAATGTGATACGGTGTGGTGTAACTGATTAATGACATATACAGAACACCCATTTTTGCTCTTGTGTAATAATGATTGTTTCCTCCCCAGTTGAGGACACAGGATTCCTCACTAATGTTTTCCTCTACTCACAGGCATTCCGCACTGAAATATTGTTTAAGAAAACCAAAGTTTGTGGTGGCAGAGCTATTTGGTACTGTGTGATCCCCAGGGAGAACCATATCTCCCCTGCTTGTTTTTTCCTTTCTTTGCTTGTTCTGACATATGGTGAGTCCCATTTGCCAAAAAGGGCGGTGTGCCAGTTTTGCCACAACATGCCACCCAAGTGGCTTTTTCAGGACCCTCCGGCACAGAGACACAGATGACCGAGGGTTGTAAACACCAGTTTATTGTAGAGAGTGGGTTAGCTGGATTAAGCCCAGGAGCAGAAAGAACATGTCATGACAGGGTCCTCTCCTGAGTGTGTGTGGGAATGGGGGTTTCAACCTGTTGCTCGCTAGCCCACCCAACGAGCAACAGGTATGCAGCCACCCTGATCCCAATCACCTAGATCCAGTTCAGGTGTGGCTGCTCACCACACCATCCCCACACCACAGGGGAATAGTTAGAGAATTAAGTAAACATAATGATTGTGCTTAGAACAATACAGGAAGAGACGTTTCCGTTGCCAGCTTTCTGCATTCTCCTTTCAAACACCTCATGATGGGCTCTATCAAGCTGACTCCCTATCATGGTTAAAACATTGTTTGGTGATAATTGACATGGAATCCCGGTGAAGGTAAGCTCGACTGAGTTTCATTCCTGCCATTAGTGATGATGGGAATGCAAGGATGATCACATGGTGTAACCGGACTATCCCCACATGAAGTGCTGACCGGGAGACAGATGTGGTTAGGTCTTTCTTCTGTCAACAAAAGCCACACACGAATCATATCACCGAAACCAGTAGTGATCAGATTGTCCAGTTAGTATTTATCACTTTTAGATTTACCTTAATTAATGGATTGTGTACACAAGATTATGTTCAGGTAACATTCAAGAAATACATTCTAGGAGAATTTGAAAACCCTGCATGATTGTCTACTAATACTTTTTAGCCTGATCGATATCCTATGGACATAATCCCCTACATATTAGACATTATGATAATATTATTCTGTTGTTACACTAGGGTGCACCCATTTACTTAGGTGCCGAGACTGTGATTATTCAACATAACTGTTTGGGAATCACAGAATTATTCCACGCACCCCACTTTTACAATCGTGAACCTAGACCAAACAATGTTGTCACAATGTGTGTCTCTCACTCAAGTGTTTTAGTCTTTGTGCCCAGGTCAACACAACCCTACCCATCCCACTTGAAGGACCACTACACTACCAGAAATGTGACCGATAATCATAGCAGGCGGCTACAACTGATCCACTGCCTGGGATCCCAACAGCAGCGCCGAACAACGCGCTCCCAACACCAACTATGCCATCTCCAGACCCCAGACTGCTCTACCACCTCTGCCCTCACCACGACACCCCACCACTCTAAGGACACCACTGCATCCCATGCATGGCCGACTGCCCTGGCCTTGCTGACTCCAGTCCACGTGAAATCATCCCGCATCATCACTGACCAGAATAACTAGATGTGACCCCTCACTCATAGCCCCACTACAACAGACTCCTCCAACCCATCATCCATGTCCTCCAGATCCTCGTCGGACACTGAAGATCCTAACAATGCCCCTCCAAATAACTGAAATACAGTGCCCAGATCCCACAGTAGACCCGTCCTTCGTCAACCTGCCACAGTGGCAGCTATCTCTTTGTTAATTTTCCTGTCACTTCTGGCCAGGCTCCCATCATCAACAGCCATCCATCTACGTAAAATATGCATCAGGAAGCCAGACCCAGGTGCTAAGGGCCCACCTCAGAGCTAAGGCTTCCCTCAAGCAACTGGTATTATACAAAGATCAAGTGGCCATACTCAATATCATCAATGACAATCTGCACCAGCAGGAGACCACCCTCAAACAACAACTGTTGTGTATTCAGCAGCTGGAAGGGGGACTTTGCGAACTTCACTGCCAAAAGGCTACCGCAGATGAATGGTTTCTTATTTACCTTTTACATTAAGGTTGTTGTTATGTGATGGTTGTCATTTTGTAATATTTTTCTGTTTATACTGCAGAAAAGATGGTTTTGCATATTTTTATCCATCACAAATATTATGGAGTATATAGAGTGTTTTTATGATAACCAAATATGACTGCTCCAATATTTATGGATAGCAAACCTCACATCCGTATTTCTTACATAATCCACTGATCCTCACAGTTGTTGTTAGTTGTTGTGTTATGCATCTGTCTCTTATATTCACTACAGTTGTTGTGCTATGTATTTGTTTCGTGTACATGCACATTGTTACCACCTAAAGGCCATATGTTATACAGCATAACCACTTTTGGCCCTTGAAGTCTTTCATTTATCCTTGTTATTTTGTTAAAATGTGACTTTGGAAGTCACAAAGGGGTGAATGTTGTGGTTAATTAGTGACATGTTGTGGTTAATTTGTAACCCCACACAAAAATAACCTGTTACATGTTATACTAAAACCACCAGTACTAAAGATAAATGTATCAAAAAACTTTTAAAATGTATTTTTAAAATTGTATATCATGCGGACCAGCAGATGATGCAAAAGTCTAGTACTTCATGTGGCCAGCAGAGGAAGCCAAAGTCTCCTACAGAAACGGGAGGGGAGCAGCTGGAGCAAAGAAGTAGGTCAGAGGAAACTGAGGTCCATATTTTGGGAAATGCAAAGCAAGCGATCCAAGAATCGTGACAGGGCCTTGCCGGCAACAGAGGATGAGGTCATAAGACTGTAATTGGTTCCATGGAACATACCCCCAAGACTAGAATTCGTCCCGGCACTGAAAAGGGGCAGGACATGAGAACTTTGTGGGTATTTAAGGGAGTCCAAGGCTTCGGTTTTTCAATCGGTTCCGTGGAGCCTTCTCAGGTTTATTTGATGTATCTGTCCCTCTGATATATAATGAACCTTTTCGCATCAGACTCTGGTCTAGTTCCAGTATTTTTTCTTCTACACCGTGTTCCAAATTATTATCCAAATTGGATTTAAGTGTCATAAACATTTAATTTTTTGTTTTTCAATTAAACTCATGGATGGTATTGTGTCTCAGGGCTCTTTGGATCACTGAAATCAATCTCAGACACCTGTGATAATTTGTTTGCCAGGTGAGCCCAATTAAAGGAAAACTACTTAAGAAGGAAGTTCCACATTATTACGCAGGCCACAGGTTTCAAGCAATATGGAAAAGAAAAAGGATGTCTCTGCTGCCGAAAAGCGTCAAATAGTGCAATACCTTGGACAAGGTATGAAAACATAGACATTTCACGAAAACTTAAGCGTGATCATCGTACTGTGAAGAGATTTGTGGCTGATTCAGAGCACAGATGGATTCGTGCAGATAAAGGCATAATGAGGAAGGTTTCTGCCAGACAATTCATGGGATTAAGAGAGCAGCTGCTAAAATGCCATTACAAAGCAGCAAACAGGTATTTGAAGCTGCTGGTGCCTCTGGAGTCCCGCGAACCTCAAGGTGTTGGATCCTCCAGAGGCTTGCAGTTGTGCATAAACCTACTATTCAACCACCACTAACCAATGCTCACAAGCAGAAATCGTTGCAGTGGGCCCAGAAATACATGAAGACTAATTTTCAAACAGTCTTGGTTACCGATGAGTGCCGTGCAACCCTGGATGGTCCAGATGGTTGGTGGATGGTCACCATGTCCCAACAAGGCTGCGATGTTAGCAAGGAGGTGGCGGAGTCATGGGGAGAGAGCTGGTAGGCCACTTTAGGGTCCCTGAAGATGTGAAAATTATGAGCTGACCACTGTCTTCCAAGGTACAAAAAGAAGAACCGTGTCTTCTGTAGCAAAATCCTCTTCATGCATGACAATGCACCATCTCATGCTGCAAAGAATACCTCTGTCATTGGCTGCTATGGGCACAAAAGGATAGAAACTCATGGTGTGGCCCCCATCCCCCCCTGACCTCAACCCTATTGAGAACCTTTGGAGCATTCTCAAGCAAAAGATCTATGAGGGTGGGAGGCAGTTTGCATCAAAACAGCAGCTCTGGGAGACTATTCTGACATCCTGCAAAGAAATTCAAGCAGAAACTCTCCAAAAACTCACAAGTTCAATGGATGCAAGAATTGTGAAGGTGATATCAAAGAAGGGGTCCTATGTTAACATGTAACTTGGCCTGTTAAGAGGTTTTTGATTGAAATAGCTTTTGATTTCAGTAAATATGACCTCCACATGCTGCAAATTCAACAAATGACCATTTTCAGTTCTTTACAACCTATAAAATGTTTTGAAACTCTGTTGTGCATAATAATTTGGAACAGTGCATTTTGAGTTTTTTTATTTTTGAAAAAATCATTGAGAGGTTTGTTCAATAACATTCGAATTATACCCTAACGGTTGATGACTTGAAAATTATACTGACTGTCATTTGCATTGACTATTTAGGAAAATCAGAGAAAAATATCATTTGCATAATAATTTGGAACGCCGTGTAAGTTATTTGAGGCCTGAACAAGTTAGAAACGTCGTGCAGAGATCTGATTTTTTTTACTGGTGCAGATCTGGACCTTTGTTAAGCCATGACACCACACTGTAAAAAATGTTCAGAAAAGATTTGAGGAACATGACAAAGAGTTCAAGGTGTTGACTTGGCCTCCAAATTCCCCAGATCTCAATCTAATTAAGCATCTGTGGGATATGCTGGAAACACAAGGCCAATCTCATCACAACTTACAGGACTGTTGCTCTTGGACTGCTGCTAAAGTCTTGGTCCCAGATACCGCAGGGCACCTTCAGAGGTCTTATGGAGTCCATTCCTCGATGGGTCAGAGCTGTTTTGGCAGCACAAGGGAAACCTACACAATATTAGGCAGGTGGTTTTAATGTTGTGTCTGGTCTGTGTATGTCCCAGGTAGGATCTCCCAGGGAAAACAGGTCTGGAGTGAATAGACAAATAGGATCCAAATAGAAACCTGGAGACAGTCTGGGGGTAGTCAACTCAAGTTAACACCCTGGGCATTTAATTCCTTTCACAACAGTATGGGAGTCCCTCCCCACATATGCGGGTTTAGGGAGGGAGAGGGGGTCTTTCTGGCAGTGGGGCGCCGACATGGTGTGAGTTTTATTAATTATCATAAACAAAAGGCTTGCAGGCAAAACAGGAACATTAAATAAAAGGAATGATCAGTGTATTTATTTCTCCTTGGTGTTGCTCTGGTCAGCAGGTATTTCCACATCCTGCACCATGCGATCCCCACTGAAAGACAGTACAAAATATAAGAAAACTCTCCCAGCCGGGTCCAACCAATAAGCGCTAAGGAGGCTGATCGGACAGACCCGGTACAGCTGTGCCACTATGCGGCCAAGCCAGCCCTGTCGCTTGCAGACGTAGTTGAACCACGCCTCCTCGTCTGCCACAAACAGCAACAGCAAAAACCCTCAGAACAGTGCGTTTGGCGTATGAAAGCCGGAGCACAGGCCTGAATGTATCATCTTCTTTTAATGAGAGCCCAACTACAACAAAACCTGGCCCAAGAACACGGTCACTCAGGGACACAAACTCTTTTTTAATGAAACAATCATCCCAGTTCATTGGAGAGAGTGCTCTGTTATTCCACGTGTTCCCTTGTGAAAGGGTGTGTGGAGCCCTTGCATATTCAATGAAAGAGAGCTGGGTAAACTTAAGCCCATCCATTATGATTCCCGCACAGATATAGGGGCTCGCTTTTAATAACACAATTAATAATTAACTGATTCATTGTAGTGCTTCCCTGGCTGAGCTCAATTGTTTTGACTCTTTGCCCTGTTAAATATTGGTGTATTCACTGTTTCTCAATATTAAAATATTACTGTTATTATTTGCCAAAATTAACTTATGTTGGATAATGTAATGTATTTAATTTACATGTTTGTGCGTTTTGGACTTCAGTCATCTGGCTGATGCCCCTTCACTTTTTATAAAACTGAAATGAAAACTTACTGTAGTCAGTCCTTATAAATGTTATGGTTGATTAAGAACTATACAGTGCGTTGCCACGAGGTCGATGTTTTTCAACCATAATTTAATTTTGATTGAACTACATGTAGCTATTTAGGAAGAAAGCTCCCCATGATTATTGTGTCTTGAGTGGGTTGAGTTCTAACCAGTGGACACTCAATCATCTCTTCCTGCTCCAGATAGCCACACTCAGAGCAGCTTGGATGCACAGTTAGCGTAAGAACCCGGGAGCACAGCATGCTTACCTGTGAAGTGCAAATATGCTGAGTGACAATTGAGTGGTACCCTTAAGTCAGGGATGTCAAACTCAAATACACAGTGGGCCAAAATTTAAAAATGTTCCAAGTCGTGGGCCGGACTGGTTCAGTGTTTATTGAAAACCAATTGAAATGACCTTATTCAATATATTGAACTGGAACTAACACAGTACATAAGTTATTTCTTATAAAACAACATAAATCATTAAATAAATGAAAAATTAGTTGCATTCATTTCTTATGGCTCGTGCAGTGTTTTCAGAGAAATTTAAAGTGAAAACATTTTTTTTCTGCAGGCCAACAACAGCCAGAAATTAATTTACTTCAAAGAAAAATCTGATGTTCTGTAGTACTATAGTAATTCTATAGTAGTTCTATCTATCTTCTGAGCCGAACACTTGGTGTCTCATCTTGGATTCATCTATGTCTGGGGTCAAGCTCTGGGCTGAGAAAATCCGTCAGTAAGATGACTTCTATGTGACGTTTTGTTTATCTTCATCAAAGAGAACAGGTGTTCACACAGGTATGTACTGCCAAATATAGAGAGCATTTGAGCAGCTCGGGTACGCTGGGGCATTGTGTCGGCGATGAAACGTGAAAACTGTGCAGCTCCCACATCATCATATTTTGCCTTGAGTGTTTCACTACATTGGAGCTCAGTCAGCTCCATTTGGAGGTTTGATGGTGCGTTTTCCACGTCAGCTGCAAATGGATTACTGAACAGTTCAAATCTATTTCTTTGAGCTTCAACACATGGTAGTAGAGACCTGCACTTTCATGGTTTGGCAGCACGAAAAATGGCTCAAGTTTTCTTGCAGCATCTGCGTGTCCCATAGGCGCAGCTTGGTTTTAAAAGCCCTCACGGAAGCGTACATGTCTGTGATCACACGGTCTCGCCCCTGAAGCTGTAGGTTGAGCGCATTAAGATGGCTTGTGATGTCACACAGAAACGCCAACTCAAACAGAATTTTTTTCTGTTGTGTCTTTCCCTTTGCTTTTTATGAACTCACAAATTTCCTCGTGCAACTTGAAACATCTTTTCAGCACTTTTCCTTGGCTTAGCCAACGCACCTCTGTGTGATAGGGCAAGTCGCCATATTCTAAATGTAACTCCTCTTGGAAAGCTTTAAACTGGCGGTGATTTAGACCTTTAGCTATTATGAAGTTAACTGTTAGTGTATTGGTGCTCATAACATGTTCCATTTTCAAGGATTTACTGCACAATGATTCCTGGTGAATGATGCAGTGATAAGCTGTCAGCTCACCTGCGCCGTTTTCCTCTGTTAAAATAATATCCCGCCTCTGGTTGGAAACAGTTCCATACGTCCTTTTGTGACCAGTCGTGCACATGTTGTTCCTGCACATAGCCGGTTGCGTACATGTTGTTCATGTTGTTCTGCACGTGTGCCTCTGGTTGGAAACAGTTCTTTGTGATCCATATGTCCTTTTGTGACCAGTTGTGCACATGTGGTTCTGCACGTACATTAGACTATATAAGTGTCCACGGAAGGAGGAACGGGGTTCAGACTTCGCAAACTGACCCTGCTCCATAGCTCTGTCAGGGATATGAAGTGCGGACCCAGAGACTCTGTATCTTGTACTTTTTGATTCTGCCTAACAATAAATATGACCAACTCCTAAAGTTATGGTACGTCCCCTGATTGACGCTCCTACCCATCAAGGATCAACGAGAACCTTGAAGGTAATTGTTATACTTGAATTGATAAACAGAATAGAGTAATTGATCGAAACAGGTTGCAATTGTTATCATACTTGAATTGATCAACAGAATAGAGAAATTGATTAAAACAGGTTTTCTCCAACAACTTGGTGACCCCGACGTGATGAGAGGGAGTTTAAATCAGAGGTCGTAACTACAAATGAATAATATTGTAAATGACGACAATGACATTATTACAATTTGTTTTAAACAAAAGAAAGTCACGGGGATATTGGAAGTTCCCTAAACAACATCCAGACCTGTCCAGACACCGAGAGGTACCTCATAAAAACAAGGTAAGCGCAAACCTTTTTAACAGAACTGTGCATATTGACTAATTCAAATTATCGATGTCTGGATAAGGAACAGATGTTTTAAATAAAAGGCAGAATCAAAAACAGCATAAAATTCAAATTATCGATGTCTGAATAAGGAACAGGATAAACCAGGTAACGGACAGATGTTATAAGCATGGATTTAAGGGTGAAAGGCCCGGCATTAGACAGATAATGGGTGACTGTCATAGTTAGGTAAGCCAAATTTTAGGTAAATGAGACAGTCTGTACAGGACTGTCATCTGTACAGGACTGTCATAGTTAGGTAAATGACGCCAGGTGAACGGGTGAAATGATTCAATAACCAGGTTGTCATAATTCTGTAAATGCGGGCAGTGACGGACGGTCCCGAAAGCTTTGGCCGTTGCTTCGTTTCGCGTAGAGACAGGACTGTCATAGTTAGGTAAATGACGTCAGGTGAATGGTTGAATTTATTCAATAACCAGGTTGTCATAATTTGGTAAATGAGACAGGTATAAATTTTAGGTAAATGGTAAATGAGACAGGCTGTCCTACTTAGGTAAGCCAAGCATTTAAGGGTGAAAGGCCCGGCATTATTTTTAGTAAAGAAGCTAAGCATTTAGGGGTTAAAGGCCCAATTCACATGACGTAGCGTAAAATAGTATTGCCGGCTTTGTGAGTGAGAGTGTGCGCAATGAGGTACCACGTGTGTGTGTTTGAGAGAGTCTGTGTGTTTGAGAGAGTGTGTGTTTGAGAGAGTCTGTGCATGTGTGATAGAGATTTTGTGTGTGTATGTTTATGTCCAATATTGTGGGGAGGGTCCTTTTCTCGAAATTCCTCGAGCCATTACTTCTATTGAATAAATCATCCGAGGAATAAAAGGAAAAGTCTGTGTGGGATAACAGTGGGGTGGTGGTGAAATAGACGGACATGTATTAAAACTATTTGTGGGACTGGGATAGAACCCCCAGTAGTCGGCCACAGTTTTCCCTAAGAATCTGTAGCAGCTTGCCGATTAGGTCCCAAAATAGGTAATTGCGACCTTACATTGTCTGTTGATCACGTGTATACATTTTCAAACTTGTGGCAGTAAGTTCTGTGAAATGTTCGTGTGTATGTGTAAATGATATCTCTTTAATGTTTGTGTGTATGTGTAAATGATATATAGAATATATGTGTTATTAAATAGGTATACATAGGTGGTGAATACATAAGGAGAGACATTTTTGCCTCTTTAGTGATAAAAAATATATGAGCCTTTTACAGGACGTTTATACATTTGATAAAAAATATATGAGCCTTTTACAGGACATTTATACATTTGATAAAAAATATATGAGCCTTTTACAGGATGTTTATACATTTGATAAAACATATATGAGCCTTTTTTAAGGACGTTTGTACATTTGATCAGTAAGTTCGTAAATTATGACCATGGAAACATTCAGAGAAAAATGGAAAGTAAGAAAGGAACTATATTTTGGAGGATTCAGTCCAAAGTCCAATTGACATCATTAGAAAATGAGTTACGGGGCAAAACTATATTACCCCCGGACGATGATAAAGAGACCGAAATGAAAGCATTGTGTGAGGCATTTTGCACTATATAAACAAGCAGTTGATGATTTGGCCCGAGCGAAAAAAGATCACAAAGATGCGGAAAATAGAATGGCAATCTATCACGATTTACAACTCGCATGTAACGGGTTCCATAAACGACACAAAAAGAGTGCAAGTGGACAAGATGGAGGACAGAAGCAGAGGAGAAGGAGGGACAGAGATAGGAAACAGGCTCCTGTGATGTCTGTCCCACCTCCTCAGCCTGACTTGGAGGGTTACACTGGACCCACGTGGGGGGATCCCACAAGAGGAGTACAGATGTACCAAGGCCCATACCGTCCTCCTCCCCCACAAGTGAGCTGGGGTCCTCCACCACAGCAGCCAACCTACTATGGAAGGGGATGGGGATTTATTTTTAATCCGCACAGACGTGGTCGTGGGGGATACGGTGGACAAGGGAGAGGGGGATTTGCCTCCAATCCTCAACCAGAGGGATGTTACAACTGTAGGGAAAACGGACATCTGGCTCGCAACTGCCCGGTACCATGGCAGTCCCACCGCCTGCAGCGCAGCAATGATCACGGCCGCACCAAGCCCCCAACCCACAGGCGGCTCCCCAGATGTGGCAGCAGCCCAGCTGGCAGGAATAGGGGTGCCCAGGGGGCCCCCCGGATGTGGGACTGGCAGAGCCCCTACTCCCAATGACTGTCGAATCCACGCAGCTACCATTCATGGTGGACACGGGAGCACGGTCCCTTACCTCTGAAGTCCCACGTCTCCAGTTTTCCAAGCGACAGGTTCCAGTGGTGGGGTTCTCGGGTATACCAACTGCTATGCCACTCTCTCAACCATTCCGATGTATACTGGGGCAGAGTATGCCCAGAGACACTTGAAAAAGGGGGAATACTTTCCCTGTACACCAAATGGAAACCCTGGTTGCAGTCAATTCGATCCTTCGTCCCACCAAAAGACCCATACCACGTCACCCTAAACTACACCCGGACCCCAGTTCTTGTTCACCGTGATGCTTTCATTGCAAACTTAGAAAACACCAATTGGGCCATTACCTCCCCATGTCTCATCATGGGGGCGGAAGGGGTGGTGGATGTGGTGGACTTGACGCCTGACCAACTGCAGTGGTACGCCCTATTTGATTACTCGCGACCACACGTCTCGCTTGCCCTCGCCGCCCCAGACCACACACTCCCGTTTTATTTGGATGTTTCTTTGTGATCCAAGATAGACTAGTCCTGATGTATCACAGCTCCAACCTGGACTCAGTAGAAAAAGGCCAACCGCCATGCACACGATTTGCAGTCGCAGTGGCAAAAGCATTAACGAAAACAGCCCACATGGTTATGTGCCACCCATTAACGGTCCTAACAACACATAGCGTGATGTCGTTCATCTCATCCAAAGCATTTACCATGACTAGTCTGCGACAAACAAAATTGGAACAAACACTACTCCAACCACAGATCACATACACGGCGGATGGAGTAAATATGACGGATCATATGGATCCTCTCCCTCCTCATACATGTGATGAGCAAGTAGAAAGGGCAAATAGAATGATCAAGACCAAATTGGCTAAGATTTGCGCGGACCCAAAGCTTCCTTGGGTAGAAGCCCTTCCGATAGCTCTCATGTCATGCCTCGAAGATACAGGGCCATGCCAGAGAGCGAATCAACCCACCGTCGGGTAAGGCTGTAAGAGTCTCCGACTGGGTCTGGCTGAAAGTGGTGAAAAGGAGGTGGACGGAGGCCAGGTGGACTGGACCGTTCCGGGTGGTCCTGACGACTACCCACTCTGTATGATAAACCAATGTGTTGCTTTGCTTGTCCACGATGACTGCATCTAGTTGACCAAGGTTCAAGAGAGAAAGATCACAACAGCGAAGTCAGCACACCTCGCATGAGGTTAAGAGCTAAAAAGCTGCGAGATCCAGTATCACACCCAGGGAGACACTGCTCCTAAGAAATGACTCTGTACTATCTTGTCTTTTATTGTAAATGGTCCAGGTGGTGAGTGAATGCCGTCCGCACGTTCAATAATACGGATGTTGGCAGGTTTTCCTGCTGAGACAAATGGAGTTTTCCCTGCCAATCACTCCTGGAGCCATGCACTGTACACATCATGCCATGCAGAATTGTTTCATTGTATTATACATAATTTGTTGACTCTTCAAAAGGGGGAGTTGTTAAAATAATATGGCGCCTCTGGTTGGAAACAGTCGCGCACATGTTGTTCCTGCACGTAGCCGCTTGCGTACATGTTGTTCATGTTGTTCTGCACGTGCGTCTCTGGTTGGAAACAGTTCTTTGTGATCCATATGTCCTTTTGTGACCAGTTGCGCACATGTGGTTCTGCACATACATTAGACTATATAAGGGTCCAGGGAAGGAGGAACAGGGTTCAGACTTCGCAAACTGACCCTGCTCCATAGCTCTGTCAGGGATACGAAGTGCGGACCCAGAGACTGTGTATCTTGTACTTTTTGATTCTGCCTGACAATATACTGTATATGACCAACTCCCAAAGTCGTGGTACGCCCCCTGATTGACGCTCCTACCTATCAACGAGCACGCAGAGAACCTTGAAGGTAATTGTTATACTTGAATTGATCAACAGAGTAGAGTAATTGATCGAAACAGGTTGTAATTGTTATCATACTTGAATTGATCAACAGAATAGAGTAATTGATTAAAACAGGTTTTCTCCAACACCTCCCGCATCTTCTCACAGATCCTGCCAACCAATCCACTCTTTTGACTGCACATCCCAGGTGCTCCATCTGTGGTCAGGCCCACAAGTTTATCCCAAGGCAGCCCTATTTTATTCACACATTTGGATACCTCCTGGAAGATGTCTTTTCCCGTAGTTATGCCATGCATTGAGTGTAATCCCAAAAGTTCCTCTGTTACGCACAGACTTGAATCCACTCCATGGATAAAGACTGACAGCTGGGCAGTATCAGAAGTGTCGTTGCTCTCATCCACAGCAAGGGAGTATGGGATGAAATCTTTTCCCTTTCCCATCAGCTGTTGTTGTAGATTGGTCGCGAGCTGATTTGCACAATCAGCAACGGTGTTTCTGCTCAGGCTAACATTTAAAAACACTTGCCTTTTATCCGGCCACACAACCTCACAAACTTTTATCATGCAGTTTTTGACAAATTCACCCTCTGTAAAAGGCCGGCCTGATTTTGCGACACAATAAAACTAGCCTTTACAGCAGCTTTGCTTTGTGATTTGACATTTTTGAACATGGCCTGCTGTGACATCAGACTTCTTTACCTTCTGGAGCCTTTGTTTCATGTTTCATTTCCTGGTACCTGTCACAGTGTTTCGTTTGGAAGTGTCTTCTTATGTTATATTCTTTCATTACAGCCACACTGTCTCTGCACAGAAGACAAACAGCTTTGCCCTTCATATCTGTGAACATATACTCTGCCTCCCACCTTCTTTGAAAACCCCTGTTTTCAAAGTCCACCTTCCGTTTAGCCATTTTTCAAGGAGAGGGGTGACGCAAAATGAAAGGCGACCACAGGTAAGCTCCATCGGGATGCTGATAAACAAGCGGGACAGGGACTCGCACTCGCGGGCCTTTGATTGCACCATCAGTGCATTGTGGTATTTGCAGTTATAATAGTGTGGGCGATATACCGGTGGGCCAGATCTAAAAAACACAATTAAAACTTATCTTTAAAGTAAAATTGTTTGGATAGAACTTTTTAAAACAGATTTTATTATAGTAATAGTTTTTTTCTGAAGTTAGTCGGTATAGTTCTGAAATTGATCGGAAAACCATGTAATAATTAAAAATGATCATGTGGGCC
>NC_137193.1:45821267-45961267 GCF_960531495.2 Zeus faber
TGACAGCAGATTCAATTCAATATTTTGCACATTCAAATTGCACGATGGCACCATTCATAGATTATTACAACATTTGGCTGTCTGCTACCCAGCTGCAACAACATGAGGTGAGGGGGACTTGGCCCAAACAAAGTACCATTTTGTTTCTTTATTGCGTTTTAGCTCAAGGTTTCAGTGAATGAAAGTGAACACTAACAAGTAATTTTCGTCATCATGTCTCGAGTAAAGTCAAGTCACAAGTCTTTAACTTCCAAGTCCAAGTCGAGTCTCAAGTCAAGTTGCAAGTCATCAAAACAGTGACTCGAGTCCAAGTCACAGTGACTTGAGTCTACATCTCCGCAGTTGAAATCCTACAGGCAGGGGCTTCAACCAGCATCTCGCTGGTAATAACCCTGTGCTATTATCAGGAGGTAGAGCTGATTGTCTCGTAAGTAGATGGTTGCTGGTTTGATCCCAGGCTCCTCCTGGTTGCTTGCTGATGTGTCCTTGAGCAGGACACTGCTCCGAGATGCCTAAGATGCTAGGATGGGTCAATGCAGAGAAACTGTTCATTTCCCCATTGTGGGGATTGTAAGGGTTTATAAATAAAATGTGTTGTTTTTCCATTTGTTATCTGAACTCAGCCATCACCTGCGCTTACATGGAAATTCACACGAAAAACCTTTGGCAGAGACACGACACGGTGGCGGTTAATTTGAATGAAAAATCCTCTGTCTCATTGAAGGTAGATGGCAAGGAAACATGCCATGGAATGCTACGAGAAGCCATTTGTTTGAGTGACCAGACACACAGTCAGCCAATCAAACGCTCTCCAGTCCAAATGTGTGCAGACAAACAGAGGCAGTCCAGAGAGAGTGCAAAAGTTTGTTTTTAATTTTGACAAGAAAAAAAATGTTTATATGCTCACTTCCTCCACCAGGGTCTAAACAAAATACTTCACTGTCACCAATTGAGAGTTCTCCCAATGCCACAGAGATAAATATCAAACATAAAAGTCACATTTTACATGCAGTTAGGCCTACATAACAATATAGAAAAAGTACAAAGTACAAAGTAAAAAAAGAAAACATCTGCAAAAGTCCAGGCCTCATTAATTGTATTAAGGTCTGGAAAAATACACAGTACATTTGACATTCATACTCCAGACCTACAGTAGAAAAACCTTTACATAAGAATGCAAAGTTTGGGTTTGAGAACAACAAAGTGGCGACAGCAGCCGACTGTCAGCCAAACCACACAACAGACAGAGGGAAAGCTAATGTTAGCTCCCAATCAGGGACAATTTCAATAAATTAACTTGCATGTAATTTCCCACTCAACATGTCCTCATCGTCCAATGGTGCGTGGATAGTTCATGGACAGTGGGCACTTATTCTGAGGATCAGCATTATTCAATTTCTCCTCTTCACATGTTGATAAAAATAGGACACTCATCAGCTGGATTTATACCGGCACTTCAGATTTCAAGGTTCCTCACCTTGAACCCCGAGCCCTCGCTGGGTCCATCGCTTCATCCTCACCTCAGCCGCAGTGGAGGAGTGGAGCCACTTCCTCACAGACAAATTGTATTCCTTTGATTTGTTTAAATTGTTGATAACACTACAATACTGCCAAACTGAATTAGCCTTTTTATTTTTATATTTTTTTAACTCATGTATATCAATTATTTTTCGAGGGGTGGATAAGACCTCTGAAGGATCTGGCTCTCAGAATGAAGGAGAACAAAGGGATATTAATATTAAATGTTCACAGATGATGTCTATAATGGACAGAAACAGCCTGTGACACATGCAGCGTGACTCAGCCATCTCTGGATATGAAATGTCCCTGTTTATTATCCCAGTCCGTGTATTATCATTATTATTCGTATTATTAATATTGGTGTTATTATAATTATTATCATCATTATTGTGTCTCAATGTCTTAAATGGAGATGGCAGTGACTGTTAACTCTCCTCTTTGCAAGATAATTCTTCTACAATGACATTTAAAAGTAAGATGGAGTGCACCGGCTGAGATATAGTGAATAAAAAGAGTTAGAGGGAGCCAGCAGAGGGATAGCCAGCAGAGTGATAAACACAGTTTCCCTCTGTCTATCACTCTGCCGTCTCTTGTCCACGAAAATCTGGACTCCGGGTTCCAAGGTAACTTTTCTAGGAGGAAAATAAATTGGATTTCCACATATGTGTCCCTCCAGCAGTCTGCGTTGGGAGGCTTTCAAAACATCTTCCCGCCATATGGTTGATTTTGCGAAAAAGCCGTCCAAACACCTGGATAATTTGTGTTGCTAAGCAACACTCGCCCAAAAGTTGTAAACAGTCTGAACAGTTTCACCGCAATCTACAACTCCTAAAGTATAGTGCACCATCATATTGATTGATTGGCTAGAACAGAAAGAGAGGAAGCAACTACAGCAATCACCAACGACTGATGAACAGAAGTAAATAATGATGTAAGACTTTCCAGGTGAAAAACCCAAATCAACAATTGATCAGTGAGCAAAAGTTGCTGTATAACTCTGGCACTCTTCTTATCTCCAGCTTTGATGTGAGAAATTAATAGATCTGTGCTGAAAAAAAGTTACAGTATGACTTGTTACGAAGCTTGTGACTGCGAAATGACTGCTTTGACTTGACAATGGAAATCGGTGCACCAAGTAATATCCAAGAGACAAACATATAAAAGTATGTTTGAAAAACTGAAAAGTTGACAATACCTGCGATAAGACTTGTAGATGATGTGAAAAGCCCTTTCATTTCCCCACGGAATTTATGTGGAACCAAGTGCCTATTTGGTGTCTCCAATGATAACATTTTACTTCCAAGCTCTTGAGCTTAATTATGGCATCACAATCAAAGACCCGTATGATGAGACCAAACGGGTATATGATGTGTTATATCTCTTTAAAGTATTAAAAGGTGGAGCCATATTAAAACATGTGTTGCATCTCCCTAGACCTATGGAGACCACCTCCAGCATGTTTTGGCATTTCTGAGCTATTTAATGTTTTTCTATGACACTCAGTTGTTTCCACAATCCTCTAAAAAATATTAAATTGTTCTGTTCTCTACTCTGATGCAGTGGACTTTGTGGAACATTCCACAGGGGATAGATTGTAAAAGAAAAAAAAATCTTCCACTGAATTCGTTTTCCACACCCTCAAAATACAAGAGGCATCATAGAGATGGTCACAACTGTGATTTTCTTGTTGAATAAAGACGATGGTTTCTATCAGTTACTATCAATACAGAGCTTTTGGCACACAGGCAGCTCTGCAACTTCATTCATTTCAGTTGCTGGCTCTAAACATTTTTTTTTTCAAATGCAATAAAGGTTGCTTGTGCAAACATATTTTACTTGCATGCAAGCGCCACTGAGTGAGTCCATCCGAGGGCAAAACGTGTTCCTCCTTCACTCCATAAAGTATTTTTTTCCCGTAATTGCATCTCTGCAAGTTGTTCATGGTATCCAATGCCTCCAGCGGGTTTGGAAAGAGGGGAAACGCGGCGCCGCTTGGCTGCTCGGAAACTTGTCCCGACATTAGATCCTTTGTCGAAACCACCGCTGTCAGCCGTTACAAACAGGAGGAGGAACTCGTACGCTTATTTTGGTACGACATCTTTGAAGAAGGAAGCAATTGCTGCAGGTGAAGAAGTAGAGTGAAGAGGAGAGAAGAGAAAAGAAGGGAAGAGAAGAGAAGGGAAAAGAGGAGAAGAGTCCCGCCTGTGCATGGTTTGAGAAGAACGCTGTGTGAAACACCGATTGGGGATCATCCAGAACTGCAGCAGATCACCAGGCAGCGGGAAAGAATTCCCTCCTTCCTCCCTCAATCTTTTCCATCCGTCCATCCATCTTACCATACCTTAATCTGTCGGATTGTCCCCCCTCCCCTGCTCAGATGACCCCGTAGTCCCTGAGCGACTTGAGCAGCACCGTATCCTTAACGTCGCTGAACACCTTGCGGATGTTGTTGGTGTCGGTGGCGCAGGTGAAGTGGGGGTACAGTGTCTTGCTCTCCTCCCGCTTGTCGCGGCTGTGCGTCTGCTGCTCGTACATCTTCTGGATGTAGAGCTTGGCGTCCTCTGCGTCTTGCCTCTTGCCTGGAGGTTTTAGGGGATGAGCCATGAGTGTGGGAATGGAGGGGAAGATAAATTATTCATTGTCAGATTTGAATTCAGATAATCTGTCATTGTGTGATATTGTGACACAGGAAGTACAACTATCTAGTTCCTGCGCAACAATAGCACACAGGGACAGATTTTACACAATTTACTTACTATCACAAAAATAATGCCTTGCTTGTGACAATAACATTAGTAACTGCTGTAGTGGCTGGTACTTACAGGAACCTAAAAAGTATAATTAAGGTAAAATTGTCAAAGTACCTATCTATCGAGTATTTGAGCTTTGGGAGTCACTGCTTGACCACAATATACCACCACTATTGTAGGTTTAATGTGGTCTCTAATGGACAGAGTGTCTCCATCCCACAAATTACATTGCAAAAATAGGTGCATTTGACTACGTTTGTGTGTTCAGGGTGGATTAAATGATGCATTAGACCCAGGAAAAGCACTGGGACTGAAATTACTTTACAAATGACTTATTACTTTTGCTGCGTTATTTCCATCGGGTGCCATTGGGCCGTGAAGTTAGCACCATGCCCATGGAAAATCAGCTAAGAGATAATGATAATAATATACAAACTGATTGCTTGGTTCAGTTTTCACGATACTGCTTGAATGCAACCAAGCACGCAAAATAAAACTAAGAAAGAAACATTTAGAAATGAGGAATCAAACGTTGTTTGTTGTTGTTGTGTGGTGATAAATACACATAATTTGTCCTCATTGATTGTACTGCCGTTGACTTACAGATCACACACACACACACACACACACACACACACACACACACGCACACGCACATAAACAAATAGCAGAGCAAATAGTCATAACTACACAAACAGTAAAGACAACGAATGAATTGTCTTCCTATGATGCTTTTCTGTCAGAGCAAAGCATCATGGGGGAGTGGGACACTTCTGCTTCACGGTCTGACCTGTGAAGCCAGGGAAGTACTTCTGCAGGTCGGACGTCTGAATCTTGTCGGCCAGGATGTCGGTCTTGTTAAGGAAGAGGATGATGGATGTGTTGTGGAACCAGGGAGAGTGGATGGTGGTGTAGAACAGCGCCAGGCTCTCCAGCATGCGGTTCTGGGAGAGCGAGAGAGAATGTCGGATGAGAAACTGTGACGCCAACAAAACGTATTAAGTGGCATTGAGAGACACTGAGGGGGTGATACAGAGAAAGGCAGACAGAGAGAAAAGAGGGAGACAGAAAGAATATATCCAAAACATGGAAGCCAATGAATCTTAATGATTTTGACCGAGACCAGATTAACTGATACCCCTTTCCCACTGCACCAAAAACCCGGTAACGCCCGCTAACAATCTGCATTTGTCACCAGTGGGAAAGGAAAAACCCAGGTCTCAGTCCCAGGTCAAATGATCCGGCAATAGACTCAGGTTTTAATCGACTCCACCTCCAATCGGCTCTGATGTGAACAGGACACCTGGGTCAACCCGCTAATTTTGGCCCCTTTACCTGCACGATGCGACGCACGTTGAAGTTCTGGACACTGGCGCATAAATATACAGGAATATCCGTGTATTAATCCATCATTTCATATCCCATTTAGAATCCAAAATCAGAAGTTGTTGACTTTTTTCAGCATGTGGGATGATGAAATGTTGCAGCGTGAGGAGCACTACGGAGAACCACCACGCTCCAGCATGGCATGGTTGCCGGTGCTCCATGTTGCTTCTACTGTAGTGTTGGGTCGTTCATGAATGATCAGATTCTTTTGAACGGCTCAAAATACCTTTTTTCCCAAGTTTTACAGTTTTATGTTGTGGTTTTTTAAAGTTTCTGTCCCCTCTACTGTTTTGTTCCCAATCACACTGGAACCATTACATGCCCCTTTTCTGGTGTTTTCGTAAGGTCAAACGTGACACACCGGAAAAAAAACTGCATTTCTCCTGGCAATGGAAAGGTGTAAATCGTTTCTTTTTAGCGGGTTGCATCGAATTTAAGAAAACCCGGGTCAACCCGGGTAGACCACTTGGACAGGGAACTGACAAAACACCTAAGCGAGGAACGCCCAGAGACACAGTTTGCAAACACTCTGTCTTTTCATTTTCTTTTGGAATATTTGATATTTGATATGGTCTCTGATGGGCCTACTAACACACAAACTGTGAAATAAGTCAACTCAGTCAGTTTTTTGTGAGCTGTCTGCTTCAGAAAACATGTGGCGAAATGAGCTGTTCAGCTTTGTGTCTTGGTATTACGTAGCATTAAGACACATTAGAATTAGAACAACCCCCATCTGAATAACTCAAATCAAATCTTTTAAAAGGAAGAGGAATTAAAACCAACTGTCCATGAGGAAACTGCAGGCGATGGAAATGTAGGAATTTAAAAAATCATTGCGCTGTTTGTTTCTTTAAAAAAAAAAAAAAAAGTATGCAGTGGATAGACTGTAGGCTGCGGTGTGCCGCAGTTTTTTGCTTTTTTTCTCCAAACAAAACCAATAAAAATAGTGTGTTTTTATTGTAGATGTATTTATTTATTTCATTTTATTTTATTTTCCAACATTTACATGAAACTAAAAATCCACGCGTTTAAAAGTCCCAGTGCGTCGTGGTGCAATGTCCTTGTCTCCCATAAACATGGAGCACGGCAACGAAAGATGGAACTACCTTTTTAAATTAGGCCTTGTAGATCTTATACAGTATGAGTGAAGATTCAGCGACTATATTACTTATTTCTTGCCTCAAATTTGTTAAGAGACAGATTTTGGTGGACTGACAAGGTAAAATCAGTGAAAGTTACTAAGAAAATACAATATTCAAATGGAATTATAAGCCTGGACTGAGCGCTATGAAAGCTATGACAAAGTAGGTAAAATCAAAATGCGAAATGATACAATTAAAAAATAAGTTGAGCTTGTCCAAATTGGTGTTAAGAAGCAGCCCTTTTGGAAAAAGCCGAATTAGAATTACCCTAAACACGCTCGGCACTTTGGTTTATTTTGTATTAGCTCTGATAAATTTCAGTCAAACAGACAACACTTAAAAGCTGAATAAATATAGTATGTGATGATTCCTTTTATTAAATCTACTGTATTTATCATAGCTACATACAGTAGATAACTACACAGATATTGTGATGAATCATCAAGGATTTACTTGCAATATACTGTGCATCGCTGAATTGTGATTCCATCATTATCGTGTGAAATGTAATCATGAGAGTGTTCGGGTTAGGAGTTATCTTGTGATTCCCATCCCTAATCGAGACACAGAGAAAATTTTAACAAAAAGGAAGGAAAATTGTGAAAAATAGAAAAACAATGGAAAAAAATGGAAGAGAAATATATTTAAAAAAATCTATCTATATCAGTTCTAGTGCTACTTATTCCTAGAGAATATTTAACTGTCATACTGTTTACCAGGGGTTGGGAACCTTTTTGCCTGGGAGAGCCATAAGCGCCAAATATTTCTAAATGTATTTCCTTGTGAGCCATATAATATTTAATAAAATTGAATGCAACTCAATGCGTGCATTGTTTGAGTTAGGCATACATCTTTAATGTATAACACATCTCTGAGTACTTTAAAAAGTTTATCTTTATTCTTCTTAATAATATTGTTGTTATACTGTAGCTAACCAATAATAAATGAAATACTTTTTACCATTAATGCGACTTCTGGTGCTGCATGGTTTTGCTGATGGCCTTGTAGTCTGGTTCATACCTAGTGAGGTTAAGCTTCATGCTGCGTTGAGGCTTCCATCAGTTAAACGTGAGCGTAGGTTGCTCTTAATGTTTCTCAGACGCGAGAAAGACTGCTCACATGCGTATGTAGAGACAAACATGGTCAATACAACATTACTCGCACGCTGGATTGTGTGGTATGTGACAGCAAGCTCGTTCCAAGTTTTAGGAATCAGCTGGTCTTCAGGTTCAAGTTCAAGAGATTATTTGTCACATACATATTGAAGTTTTTTCCATTTCTGTCCACTTGTGTTCAGCTGATTGGTCCGACTCGAGGCAGAGAGTTTTCTTAATGTCTGTCTTACAGAGGGGATAAGTGCATGGGCTCGTAAGCAGCCTAGCAGCGGAACACCATTCCTCCTGCGCCCAAGAGGATCATTATTATCCACAATTATTAATATAATCCTCAGTGATATATATAATTGTGGCCTGCGTGCCGCATATTGAAATGAACAATAAAACTCTCGCCATGTCGGCGCACCACGGCCAGAAAGACTCCATCTACCTCCCTAAACCCTTACCTGTGGGCAGAGACTCCCACAAGTGGCGTCTCAGCAGAGACCCGGGAGGGGCAGGGGGCCGAGTAAAAGGTGCCCCGGAGTCTTTCTGTGGTCCGCAGCCGGTGCTTGACTACGCCCCTTTGTCCACCACATTTATATTTTTCATACAAAAACATTGTGTCTTTACTTAAGAATAATTTTATTTTACTCCTTTTCCCTATTGAATGAACAAACAAAAAAAGCACCATGCCTAACGGGGACACTCTCTCAGTCACTCCCTTGCCCAACCCCCGAGGATCCTCTTGGGCTAAGCCCCTGATGTCTTTGAATCCTAGGAACGCCCCTGCTTCGTGCAAAAGTGTCTGCTCAATGATGTAATGTAATGAAATAGAGAAAATGAAAAAGGAGAGAGACAGAGAAAGACAAATCTGTCTTTGGAGCTGGAGGCTGCGTTTAAAAACACTCCTTGAAGGCGATCTCAGAGGAGGTTTTTCTGGTTTGTCTTTGTGTTTGAAAGGAGAGCAGAAGTGACATATTTCATGTGTGGTGGTGGTGGTGGGATGGATTAGGAGAGGAGGAGGAGAGAAAGTGAGGGGCAAACCCAGACAATTGTTTTTTTTGCCTAAGCCCTGCATGGAAGGACAAAGTGAATGATGGAAGCAGCGTTGAGAGAGAGGGGTGAGAAGGAAAGGGTGAATGGGATGAATACAACACTTTAATACAGTCTGTGTGTGTGCATGCGTGTGTGCGTGCGTGAGTGGAGTTAGGCAGGGCTAGTTTATGGGGTGTGTGGTGCATTGAACACCACAGAGGTTAATAAATGTGTTGGCAGACTGAAAAATGGCTGCGAGATAAACGGCTTAGCAGGCGCTAGAGAGAGAGAGAGAGAGAGAGAGAGAGAGGGGAGAGGCGGTTTAACACAAGATAAGACAGGAGGGAGAGAGAGGTGGGGAGGGGGTAGCTACATGCATACATTTTTCCTGCCCAACAGTGAGACCTGTTGGCGGAGCGGTGAAATGCCCGTGGTGAGAGCAGTTTGACAGCGGAGGGCTGGGTTCAGAGTGAAAAACCCTGGGCGTGAACGCCTCTGGGCTCAGATCAACACGCACAGAGAGCGAGAGAGAGAGAGAGAGGGGGAGAGGGAGAGAGAGAGAGAGAGAGAGAGAAGATTGAAAGAACGATAGGAAGACACAGGCTGGCAAGGAGATGGAAAATCAGGCAGGTGGTCACACTGGCAAATTGGGAGATTTGGAGATGGAATAGTCTGTGTTATGTAGATATGCAGGCAGGTTGCTTTGTACTGGTAGAAGGACAGATGGACAGACTGTCAGCGGACAGGTAGAATAACCTACATACAGACAGACAGAGAGCTAAAGCATAAGGCCACATTACGTAATATTTCTAATCTTGAACGATGATTGAGCAGCGCACGTGTAACGACTGACATTTAAAGATTTTCAGTCTCTTCTGCACACACCCACAACAACTGCTGTCTTTGAGGAGCACTAATGTGAAGATGCAGAACAGACGGATGCAGTTTTGTGGTACTCACGCAAGAATGTCTTTCCTCACGAGAGGAAGAATATCTCACAATATTTAGACAAACGTGGATGGCGTACAGCTCGCTACTGTGGTTGTTTGTGCAGCGAACTTGCAGCGCTGACATACACTCGTTAGACAGGACTACCACGACTCCACCCAATCTCAAATCGTTGCCAAATCGGCATGGAAAATCACGCAGTGTCGCCCCAGCTTATGTAACCAATTGACCGACAAACACACACTAAGCGACTGACCAATAGGCAGTAGCCCCACACAATGTAACACCCCCCCCCCCACACACACACACACACACACAAACACTCACGTCTGTCTCTCTCTCCTCCAGGACCTGGTCGTACTCGCTAAGCGACGCCAGGAAGATGAGGGAGGTAACGTTCTCGAAGCAGTGGATCCACTTCCGCCGCTCTGACTTCTGACCGCCCACGTCCACGATCCTGCGGCCGATAAAGGTCGATGATCACTGGCCATAACAGCACAAACACTACACGCCGATTTCTACAATCCACCGCGAGAAACTGCGGAGCCTAAAAAAAGAGCCCTCAATGAAAGAGAACAACAAACAGCCAAAGAATACGGTTTTATACTTACAGGTGCATATTGGAATCTATAAATAGCCTTTGAAAAAGGTGCGATCCTAGTGCTATCATTTTATTAGTGACAGTGTTTGGTTTTTCCGTTTTGAATCTCTGATATCTCAGTTTCAAGCCGGAGAGATAAGTTTTAGTCGTCGCTGTCCACAGAGGGAGGGACGTCAGGTTTTTATAAGAAGACATAAAAAAATCACACTGGAAGGGCGTACCTAGGCACCAAAAATACAAAAATGAACCACTGATGGAAAGACTTATTATGATTAATTATTAATATTATTATTCCTATTTGATGACATTGATTACAGTACATATCAACAATCATCAAAAATACCCTTGACGTGTCAGTTTCGGTGCCATGGTGAATCTACTCTCAGGTGTGTGTCTACCTGAGAGTGATGGTCTTGATTTTGAAGGCATAGTCGTGGATGCCTGTCGTGGGGAATCGGACCCGCAGCACGTCTTGCGCAGTGGGAATGTAATCTGGAGCGGCGATGCGGTCCAGATTGGTCATGTAGCTATGAAAGGGAAAACATGCAAGAGAGAGAGAGAGAGAATAAATCGAGACAAGTTATGTAGAATTTTTATCTTGACATGTTTTTCATGTCATAAATGATAAGGCGTCGGCCTGTTTTCCAAAATCAGTCCGTATTCACCCTGGGTTGTGCAAAACAAACTGAGCGCCGGTGATGAGATGGATTAGTCATTAAAATTAGTCGTCAATGAAAACAGCGAGTGAGATGGGAGTGGAGTAGATCCACATCGTGTGTTCAGACCAGCGCTTTATGGCCGGTGTTGATACAACACTGTCATTAACTGGATGTTGACCGACTGTGTCTTATCGCCACGGCGATGATGATGGAGACGCCTTAGATAGTACATAGAAAACATATATAGATTGTGGGAAAATGGGGACAGGTTGATTGACCACGCAGAGGCTGTGCTTTTTGGCCACTAACAAATTATCAACTCTGTAGTATCATGGCCAGAGTAATTCAATAAATACATACAAAACGAGAGATGTACGAGTAAATCTATGAATTAAAGTGACAATAACAAAAGGTTTGTCTGTATTCGAGAAGGTTCGACTATCAACTGGTGGCGTCTAAAAAAGGAGTTCAGTCTGTTGAATGTGTGATGAACTATCGCCCTCTAGTGGACAATGATGCAAACAAACGCTGAACAACTTTTTCTTTAACTTACTTTTCAAAATTTCACCTAGAAATTTGTAATCAACTAAAAAAGAAAAATCAAAGGGATCTTCTCAAAAATCGCACTTGTCTTGAGATCTTGTCACTTTTTTTACTTTGATAAAAAATGGCTAATAAAGACCATCAACTCACTATTCGGTGGAGTCCAGGAGCTGGTACTCGCTGCGGCGGCCATAGCAGACCCGGATACCCGTGTCCGTCCAGAGGTGGCGTATGGCGTCCACGTAGCCCCGCTCCAGCTGGGTCACCCGGACCGGTTCCACGTCCTGAATCCACTTGGCGTACATCTGAGGACAGCAGGGGGTGTTGTCTGTTATATCATGGGAAGTGTGGTGGTATGTGTCACCACTAAGTTCTTCTTAAAAAAAATTGAAATTCACTTTGGATTCTACCAGGATTTGGGCTGGACATTCATTTGTACTTGAATGTGTGCTTTCCAAAACAAAATAATTGTCATTTTTTGATTAAAAAAGAAAAAATCTTAAGTGTGGAAACTAAAAGTAAATACTTTTCTCTTTTTTCATTATAATAATGTAATATAATAATAATATAATTTATTATGAATAATAATAATAATAATAATAATATATAAATACCATAACATCATAACATCATAATAATAATCATAAAAAATATAGTATATATTATATTTTATATTAGTAGTAGTAGTATATTATAATTAGAGAAAATGGGGGGTGGGGGGTGGGGGGGCAACCTCGTTCTCGGGGTTGGAGTAGGGGATCCTCAGGGCCGCCATGGCTCCTGTCATGGCCTTGATGGCGGTGAATATGTTCTGGAAGATGCATTTGGCAAAGGCCTTCCTGTCGTCCTCCGAGAAGCCTCTGCCGTGGATGATCCTCATCTGGCGGATGAAGGTGGTTTTCCCGCTCTCCCCGGTGCCTGAGAAGATAAAGCGATAAAGCGATAGAGATAAATGACTCCTCCAGCCTTCAACGTTGCTGAGCGCCGTGAGGCAACGCACTTTTGTTTTCATGTGTGGGCCTAAGGAATGGTGTTACAATGAATATCAAGATCGGACACGACTCCGAGATCAGTAGAAAAGACTCCCCAACAGAAAAGAATAGAATAGATTAGAAAATACTATAGAATCAAATTGACTTGACTAGAATAGAGTAGATTACAATAGAATACAGAAGGCTAGAATAAACTACACTAGAACCGATTAGACTAGAACCAATATTAATATAATTGACCACAATATAATAGAATAGAGTAGAGTAGAATAGACTAAAATAGACTAAAATAGACTACACTAGAAAATACATGAAAGACTAGAATAGAATTGACTTGACTAGAATAGAGTAGACTAGAATAGACTAAATTTGACTAGACTAGAATAGACAAGACCAGAGTAGACTGCACTGTGTGTTGTTCACCCCATCATTTCCAAATAAGAATAGAATGAAGTCTTAAAAGCTGGCGCACGGTCCTCTCATGGACGGAAACATCCAGGAACCAGATGACTCCACTGATATATAAAAACAGCCACCCTGAGCTTATCAGTGTGTAAGATCTTTTATAATACACTAATATAATGACATTTTAATATAATATGCCCTGTTCTAGAAGGAGGACACATCAGCCCTTGACCCAGAGATCCTGTCTTATTTTGCATCACTGACCCAGAAGGAGAACTTTGATTTCCTTCCGCTCCCTCTTCTTCTGCTGGTACAGGATCTTCTTGATCTCCTTGTCCAGGGCGATGGACTCCTTCTCCTCCTCCGTCTGGCAGCACACACAGGTACGATGGCACCACCTCCAGCAGCCCTCCATCTTGACCAGCGCTGGTAAAGGAACCCGGAAGGTCACTTAAGATACTTAAGTTAGTTGTGGAGACTTTCGCCTTTTTATTCCACTGTATTTCAAAGCAAATGTCTATACTTTTTTACTCTGCTATATTTCTAAACCCATCATGTTACTTTCAAAATATGATTTTTTTTTTTGTTGCATGCATATTTTGTGTAAACTGTAATCAGGACGTGCATGAGGGAAAGGTACAGTAGCCATCCATCCTGAGCAGCACTGGAAAGTAACCTTGAACAAGTACTTAAGTTGTTCTACTTTACTACATTTTTATCTGTACTAAGTATATTCAGTTTCAAAGAAGTTGGACTTTTTATTCCGCTATATTTCAAAGCAAGAAGATGTACTTTTTTATTCTACTACATTTCAAAACCACTCACATTACTTTATTAAAATACAATGATTTTTATTGGTATATTTCGAAAGTATATGCTATGGATTATAAAAGGAATCATATCCATAAAAGAGCCTACCCTGTGACATAGCAAAAGAAAATACTACATGTTTTTGTAAACTGCAATCAGGGCATGCATTATCATTCATCATGCAGAAAAGGTACAGTAGCAATATATATATATATATATATATATGACCATGTTACCATGTTGATAGTTATGTACTTTTAACACTTTAAGTAACATTTGGGAGCAGATCATTTCGTCTCCGGGTATTTATACTTTTACTCTAGTAAAAGCTCTGAGTACCCCTTCACAGGTCGATGATGACAGACGATAATGATATTTACTTTTTTTTATTTTATTTACCGTGATTCATTTGAACACACCTACCCACCCACTGGAAAACCGTAAATCTCGCAATTTTTCATTTGAAGGTTTTGGATGTAGGAGTCAGTCGTTTTGATTGCCAGATAAACCCGTGTATAAAGCATTATATGACCTGTTTCTCAGCCGGGCCTACCTTCCGTCGATTCGTCACAATCCCTGGAAAGACGCACCGGAAAAGTTTAATTGTGTTTCTCGGCCCATCTCCTGGGGAATAAAAAATAAAGAAAAGCTCCAACAACTCGCGATTTTCTTTTTCCGCTTCTCGTGGGAATCCTTGTTAACACGTGTCGCTCACTTGTCGTTATCCCGAGATAATAACCTGCTCCTCGGGAAATACTGCCAGGTCTGGAGCGGGGCACGCTCACTATGTGGTTTGGTGAAAACACCCTCACTGTCTGGAATGTGCCTCCGGCTCACTGCACTGAAGTGCGGGTGCAGTTTCAACTCCGGCTCATCCCTCGGTGGGCCTGGTACCCCCATGGCACCGGGGTCCATACCGGTACTGAGAAAAACAAATAGACTTGAGATCTTTAGGATAAATCGGGGTTCCCACAGTTTAAAAAAATATATTTTTAGGCTCCCGCTAAAGACCCTCCTCCCCAAGATTATTATTATTATTATTATTATTATTATTATTATTATTATTATTATTATTATTATTATTATTATTGTTATTATTATTATTATTATTATTACTACTACTACTACTATTATTATTATTATTATTAATAATAATAATAATAATAATAATAATAATAATAATAATAATAATAATAATAATAATAATAATAATAATAATAATAACAATATTATCTTATATATTGTCTGTGTATTTTGTGTGTGTGGGGGGGTAAAACAACAAACTAATAAAATGTCTTAAAATATCTATTTTTGTTGCGGGCCCCCTGCAATTCCTTCCCAGAACTCCTAGGGTCCGTGGAAATTTGTTTGTGGAACCCCCTGAGCTAAATGAATGAGTCCATACGAGCAATGACAATCCAAACGATATGGAATTGTTGTCTTGGTGGCAACGTGGTTGCTAAAAACAACAACAACAACAACAACAACAACAACAACAACAACAACAACAACAGCAACAGCAACAACAACAACAACAACAACAGTAATAATAATAATAATAATAATAATAATAATAATAATAATAATAATAATAACAACTCTGTTTCTCGACTGTACTCTTTCTGTTATCAGCTGTAGCACGTTGAACCGATTCATAAATTGTCTTCCGAGCAGGGAAGTGGTGCACAACAGGTATTCGTCACTCCTTCTCCTCTTTGGATGTCAATCTTTTGTCTCAGCCTGTAGAACCGGTTTGTCCGAGCCATTGATGAACTCACCAGCAGGTCTCGCATAGTAGGATCACCTGAGCTCCCCGTCGCCGTGGCAACGAGGTGAGCTGGGAGGGGGGGGGGGGGGGGGGTCGAGGGAAGACGTGATGGGCGAGAAGAGGAGGAGTGGTGGAGAGCGTCTGTGTAGAACCACTGATTTATCACTGCAATTATGCTCAACTACAGGTACAACTACTTTTGTAAAAGTAAAAAAAAAAAATACCGAAGTAGAAGCACAAAATCGATATATTATATTCTAAAAAGTAACTTGTACTCTGAGTAGTAGTTACTCATTAGCCGTTGGTGTTCAACGCATTACAGTATCAGTTGTAAAATCCACGAAGAGAATATATATTTGAACTTCTTTCAACAAAGCACAACATACTGTATATTTCTCTAATATGAGAAAAAATATGAATGGATCCATGAACTATAGACAGCTGTTTTTTTATAAACAACCAAAAATACAGAATACCATTTTTCGCAAAAAAACGTACTTAATAACAGTAATGTGAGTAGTTGTAATCCGTTACTTCCAGTGTGGAGAGAGTGGAGGCAGGACAGAGAGAGAGATGAAAAGTTATGGGTGTGTTTGTTTGTGGGGGGTGGAGCTTTACTGTAAAAATAAGCTGGTTCCGTCACCAAATACAGGAAATTAGCTCCTTAGTGCTCGGAAGAATTATAATTGTATCCTCAGCCCTCCTTCTCCCCTAAATCTAACAAATAATAAGAAAAAGCTATCGATTTTAAATACTATAAATCTATCTTTGAAAAAGCCTCTGAAAATAAATGACTTGCTTTCCTCTTCCTCTGTATTTCTTTCCTTTTTATTTTTTATTATTTTATTTTTTCCTTATTTTTTTATTTCTACCTTTTTATGTAATTATCTTATTTTTTATTTATACATTTAATTACCACTGTAATTGTATTGGATATTAAAGTAAATGATTATTATTGTTATAAATATAAAATAAGAATGAATACTTATTAATAATAATAATAATAATTATTATTATTGTTGTTATTATTATTATTATTAATAATAATAATAATAATAATAATAACAACAATAATAATAATAGGTCATTTATTATTATTATTATTATTATTATTATTATTAATAATAATAATAATAATAATAATAATAATAATAATAATAATAATAATAATAATAAGCTGGTGCTTTAGCATCACCACCAGGATGGAGGGTCTCGAAAGGAGACTTTGTCCCTTCACACTCACCTCTGTGGGAAACTGATTAATGATTAATCTGACGACATTCAGCTTCAAATATTGGAGCCGCTAGTCTAATATCATGTTTGCGCAACTTCTGACAGGTGATCATCTAAAAATGTATGTGTCGGCTGCAGCAGGTAAATAGAGATGCTATGTCTTCATAGACATTAAATGGCAGTTTTGCTGTCATAAACATTAATAAAAATAAATGCACATTTTCTAATATCAAGTGTAGCCACTTGCACAATTGAGGAATCATCTGTAAAACAGCAGATTGCTCGATTGAATACCCTAGAGTCACTTTGTTTCATTAAATGAGTCTGTTAGCGTTTTTGTTGTTGAAATTTATGTTACATTTCTTAGTGTTCGGCATGACTGTGGAAATGTTTTTAATGATATAAATCAGCAGCGAAGGAATTGGAGGTGTGTTTCAGCCAAATACCAGATGGAACCATCTCCTCATGAGTCACGTCAACATTCTTCTCTTCATTCCAAGCATTCCAGAAAGCAACGAGTGACACACACGCTTCATAATACATGTTACTAAAACATGTTTTATCATTTAACATCCATGAATTAGTTAACAACAAGGTATTAACATGACATATCAGTGCTCAAATCCTGTTCTTGAGTGCATAGAAAGAAGAAAACAGTTCTCACCGATTCAACAAAGCACTTGATATTAAATGCACCCAAATATTAAAAAAAAACACTCGTTCAACATTAGCTCCTCTTCGGGTTTGGAGACACATTCCGCTCCCAACGCATTCAAAGAGGAAAAGATCAATTCCTTCCATAATCATCATGTAATTGCCCGAGTCGTGCATTAAAAAAACACGAGGTGGCGTCAGACTCGATGATCATTTTCTGCCTTCGAGGGCTTTTAGTGACACTTGCTCCACTGTCCACTCGTATTACGCGTTTCCAGACGTTCGAGCCTGTCGTTTCATCCCGCCAGAGGAACTGGAAAAGAACGCACCAACACATAACTCGAGTGGCGTCCTTCAAATGAGGCGTCTTCAATGCGCGTCCCTGGGCGTGAGTGTATTTCAGACACGAATGTTCATAGCGGGACAAAAAAAAGCGGTTATTTGACAACTCGGCGACGGGGCGCTGCGGAGCGACGACCGGCGACGAGCCGACAGCGTCACCGCGACGAGGAAGGCTGAGCGGGTTCCAGCTTCACGCGTATGAGCACCGCCGAGCGTCGGGCGCCGGCCAATAGGAGGGAAGACACGCTGTCAACGCGCCGGGCCTTGGAAAATGGACGCTCGGACCCTTACGTTGCTCCGATGACTTTAGATCTGAGACGTCACTTAAAAAGAAAATCGATAAAACAAGGACCACGTCATTTAACGTTGCGTCAGCGAGGACAATTATTCATCTCAAGGGACGGATGACGAGATTATTGACGGATTTTGTTTCAAGGGGTGATTCGTTTTTCCAAGTAAACAAACTACAGCATTTTAATAATAAGTAAGTACACGACACGGCACCATCTACCTCTGCAATATATATTAAATATGGAAAAGAGCCGACACGCAGGTGCACCGGGGCGCACAAGACCAGAGCCGCGCGGCTTCACGCTGCAGCCCCCGCGGCCGGTGTCGCGTCGAACTCTGTTTCCCCGTCGAGCGGCGAAGGGGGCGCGCGTTCACAAAAAGCTCGCCCCCGCAAAAAGCGCGCCCCCGCCATGCTGTGCGCGTACACCTGGGATGCTACGGAGAGCGTTAAGGGTCAAATGTAACCCTTCTTTTCTTTTTTTGCGATTTGTCTCCGCTTTTGTTGAAGACTACAAGTGAATGGGTACGTCATGACTGTCTGGGTATAGTTTCAATGTGAGGAAACACAACCTATGTGTGTTGCGTTGCCTTTATTAGCACAACCAACTGCCGTTATTATCAATAAATCCTATTGTATTTGTGACAGGGTTTTAGTTTGATTGTTGTGGACTTTTGGAAGACCTGCGGGCTCGTTCCCCTCCTTGTGACTTGAAAGGCTAAATGCGTTTCGTGTATGTGCGTTTCGTGTATGTGCGTTTCCCTCGCCGTTTAAACGGGGGCGGGGGCGAGGGGGCGAGGGGGAAAGCCTTCTCGACGGGGAAACGGAGTACGATACAAAACCAGCGGTGCCGTGACGCGGGCAACAGTGCCGTCACTTTCACACACACTTAAACACTATAAAGAGGACCACAATGGAAACAAGTTATCTGTTAACCTTATTGTGTTATTCTCGAAATTTTGCGACAAGCACTGAAAACAAGGTTATTATTATTATTATTATTATTATTATTATTATTACTATTATTGGCGGTCAAGCCCTGAAGGTGCGCAAGCGCCATTGTTTTTGTCATACTGACGTAAGTAGCCTATGGATGTCATGGATGCGCATGAATAAATTAATAAAATGTATTTTCGGGGCAGTCCCAACATGCCGTCGTCCAAGCTTGATCCAGATCGGTCCATTATTGTGGAATAATTTCGTTAAAAAAACGGTATTTTTGTCATTGATGCAACGCACGCGCAAATGATAGCTCACACGGGTCGCATAATAGCATTGCAGTCTAGTGATTGGTCAACAACCGGGTCCTCGTCAAGATGGCGGCAACGTGCAGATGCGCCTGACTTCAGACTTCCATGGATGTCATGGATCCGAGGAACCCACAGACAATCTGAATAATATTTGTAATCGGGGCAGTTCCAACATGGCGTCGTTGGAGTTTCATCCAGATCGGTTCAGTATTGTGGATGGAGTTTGTGATCAACAATGACTACCTCACCAAAATGGCGCCATCAAGCACAGACTTATGAAACCTTGCGCGTATACGCAAGTAGATTGGGTACACAGATCACATGATAGTACTGCAGTCTACCACGACGTTACAAATCTGGGCGATACCACAAAATTTGATTTTGATCCGATACCAAATATTGATACCGGGGTGATGGGAATTTCCGAATTCCAAATTCCGAATTCTTTTTACTGAGTCAGACCATTCGGCTCAGCTCAGCAATAAGAGCTGACTCTTTCGGCTTCAGGTGGCTCTTCATTTTGTACCACTTCTGGCTTTTACATTTCAGCTCAATTTAGCAATGTTTTGACCCTTGATTGGTATGTGTGCACATATATCACTTAAATTATTCAACATAATTACTGTATACTAAACCTTAGAATTACCAGAATACCCTTACAGACACATATTTCAATCTAATTTGTATGATATATTATGAAATCAAAAATATTTATGCTCTTTTCATTAAGGTTTTTTGCTATTCCTCATGCATTTCTTTTACTTTAAATTTTTGCTCCGAGGGGAGGAGGTTGGCAGCTGCGCAACATACAAAGTTTCACGATGCTCGGTTGTTAATGTTATTACCGAAGTGAGACGTTTCTGGATCTTATTTAACAAATACGTTCTAAGATCTGTTTTAATTTAATAATAGATCGTGGAATGTTCTATTTAAATAAATGAGCTCTCAGACGGCTCATAGAAACGACACATGACTTTGCGGCGCTCCAAGTGGGAGTGGTGCGGAAAGGATCTCCCGTTCACCATGCGAACAGTGTCGGGCACTGAGTCTCTGCAAGTCAGGAAATATACACGTAGTATTTTGAAAAAGAAGCAATATTACTTATTTTGGAGAGAGAAAATTATCCCTTTTTTGGTATCGACCCCATTGACGCAAGAATCGATCTTCAAAGTATGTACATACATTCATACATACTAATGTATGTATGAATGTATGGCAATGTTTGGATGTAATATATATATATATACTGTGTACTGTATATATATATATACTGTATATTGCCTTAATAATACTGAATTAATGTAAAGAAAGTCCTATTTTGGTTCAAAGTTCAAATTTGGGTTGGGGTTTGGGTTGATGTATTTATAGGTTGATAAAATACTGTAGCCTCCTGGGGGTAGTCCCGGGTCTGGAGGCTGACCAGAGGGGCCAATTGCCAGGGCTACTGGGAGTGTTTTCGGAGCGCCTCAGGGAGAGAGTCTTGGCTGATGTCCCTTGCAGTCGCTGTGTGGTCTACCTTGACGACCCCCTGGCCCATGCTGAGGATTTCCAGGGTGCCATAGTCAACCTGCGGGACGTCTTTTGTAACATCCGGCAGGCTGGCCTGCGCCTCTACCCCAAGAAGTGTCACTTGTTCCGGCGAAAAAACGCTTTCCTGTGCCGCATTGTCAGTAGTGAGAGGGTGGCCACAGACCCTGCAAAGGTAGCTGCGGTGAAGGACTGGCCTATCCCGCAAAACATTGCTGAGCTGAAAAGCTTCCTGGGCCTAGCCTCTTACTGCCTGTGGTTAGTCAAAGACTTCACCACCATTGTAGGCCCGCTGCACCGACTTACCTAGAAAGGCCAGACGTTACAGTGGGAAGAGGACTGTGTTCCTGCCATTGTCAAACTCTGGGCAGCACTCATTGAGGTCCCTGTGCTGGCCTACCCAGACCCCCAATGGCCATTTATTGTGGACACAGAAGCCAGCAACGTGGGTCTTGGTGCGGTGCTTTCCCAGGAGGGTGACCACGGTGAGCAGGTTGTCGCCTACCACAGCTGCTCTATCAGCTGACTGGAGAGGAACTACTGTGTGACCCGCCGCGAGCAGTTGGCTGTCATTCGAGGGTTTCGCCACTTCCAGCCCTACTTCTATGATGGAAAGTTCCTCTTGCGCACTGACCCTGCATCCCTTGTCTGGCTCCTCAACTCTAAGTAGTCGGAGGGCCAACTGACTCGGTGGCTCGAGGCCCTGCTAGGACTAGGACTTTAAGATTCACCACCACACCCTGTCCCGACGCCCCTGCAAAGAGAAGGCGTGCCGATACTGCCAGCGTGTGGAGGACCGGGGGATGGCGACTTCATTGGTTGTGGCCCTCCGGACCACCTCAGCAGATGGAAACGACTTTCCCCCACCCGGCAGTGACCTTGGCTGCCAAGTCCTACCGGGTGACAAGAGCCTGGAGACCCTCGATCCTGAACAGCTCCCCGCCAGGACCGTAGTCAGGACTTCATCCTCTCCCGTGTCCAGGCCTGGGAGTGGGCAGGCCAACGACAAGTGTGGGTGGCGGTGTCAGCACTGGACCCAGAGACCAAGGCCTTCTATGCACAGAGTCTCACCATTCCAAATGGCCTCGCCGGCTAATTGGAGCTACACCGCTGGGGACGAGCGCGCACACTCAGTGTCCGTGCACGAGGTCAGGAGGGCTTTGATGCGGGTGAACACCAGGAAAGCTGCGGGTCCAGATGGCATATCTGGACGAGTACTGAAGACCTGTGCTAACCAGCTAGCTCCGGTGTTCACTACAATATTCAACATCTCCCTGGCTGAATCAGTGGTCCCGTCCTGTTTCAAGAGGTCCACCGTCGTTCCTGTCCCGAAGATCGCCTCTCCAACCTGCCTGAACGACTACCGTCCGGTGGCCCTCACCTCGGTGGTCATGAAGTGTTTCGAGAGGCTGATTAAGGATTACATCTGCGCCTCCCTCCCCCGCACCTTGGACCCGTTGCAGTTCGCGTACCGGCAGAACAGATCCACGGATGACGCGGTCTCTCAGGTACTGCACACCACGCTCACGCACCTGGATGGCCAGAAGGGGGCCTATGTGAGAATGCTGTTCATTGATTATAGTTCAGCTTTCAACACCATCGTCCCCACCAGACTGGCTGTCAAGTTGTTGGAGCTAGGATTGAATGGTCCGCTGTGCACCTGGATCCTGGACTTCCTCACAGGCCGCCCCCAGGTGGTCAAGGTGGGGAAGTACATGTCAAGCTCCCTCACCCTGAATACAGGATCCCCCCAGGGCTGCGTCCTCAGCCCCCTACTGTACTCCCTGTACACACATGACTGTGTGGCCAGGTCCAGCTCCAACACCATCATCAAGTTTGCTGACGACACCGTGGTCGTGGGCCTGATCACCGACTGCGATGAGAAGGCCTACCGCGAGGAGGTGGCTGACCTGTCACTCTGGTGCCAGGACAACAGCCTCCACCTGAACGTCAGCAAAACCAAGGAGCTGATTGTGGACTTTAGGCGTGGATCACAATCGAGGACGCACGCGCCGTTGTGGATTAATGGGACTTCTGTCGATAGGGTGAGCAGCTTCAGATATCTGGGAGTCCACATCACAGAGGACTTAACATGGACTGTTCACACAGACACTCTGGTGAGAAAGGCGAGGCAGCGTCTCTACCACCTCAGGCAGCTGAGGAAATTCCGGGTCTCGGTGAGGATCCTCAAGTCCTTCTACTCTGGAGCAGTGGAGAGCATCCTGACAGGCAACATCACTGCCTGGTTTGGGAACTGTACTGCCCAGGACAGGCGGGCCCTGCAGAGGGTGGTGCGTTCAGCTGAACGTACCACTGGAACTACCCTCCCCCCCTTGCAGGAGTTATACACCAGGAGGTGTAGTAGCAGAGCCCGTAGGATCATGAAGGATCCTCATCACCCCAACAACGGACTGTTTCAGCTGCTGCGGTCAGGCAAGCGCCTCCGCAGTCACGCAGCGAGAACAGAGAGACTGAGACGGAGTTTCTTCCCTCAAGCCATCAGAACTGTCAACGCTGACCTCACCAGGGGTCCTAACTGAGCCATGCACTAGGCTCCACTACCTACTGTACTGTATGTAGCATACTGTACCGCATACTGTATCACTGTTCAGGGTTGTTCGTGATGCCGTATTGCTGCGCCGTACTGTTGTATACTGTGCTGTATTATCCCAAACACTACCTCACACTATTCACATTCACATGCCACTTTAATTCACATGCCACTTTAAATGCACATATCTGTATATACATAGCCATATTCCTTCAACCTATTCCATTTTATTTCAATTTATTTTTTATTGTATTTTATTCTATATATTTTTTATCTTATTCTATAAGTATTCCACTTACTGTATTACGTTTTAGGAGTCAGTTAGTCGGTCTATTAGAAAGGAATTTTCTACTTTTTATTTTATTTTATTTTTTGTACTTTTTCCTAGGACTTCTTGTGTGCTATCACCGGGTGCGTTGCATTACATTTCACTGCATATATGTATGGAAGTATGTATATGTATGTGACAAATAAAAATCTTGAATCTTGAATCTTGAATCTTGAATCTTCCATTGACCCTGGCAGGCCCCAGGGGGCCACTGTGAGATCCTCTAGCTCTCAGTTCCTTGCCAGCTGCAGCCCAGCATCCTCCAGCTTGTCCACGGCTCAATGGGGGCGGCCACTTTGGGGTCACCAAGACCCTCTGACAACTCCGGTCTCAGTTCTACTGACCAGGATGTCGCCAGGACGTGGACCTTTTCGTTCACCAATGTGACTTCTGCACTGCCAAGCAGGGACCAACTCACCGCTCACATGCCGCAATGCAGCAGTATCAGGTGGGATCCCCCATGGAGCAGGTGGGCGTTCACATCCTGTGCCCCTTTCCCATCTCCCAACGGAGGAACCGCTAGATCCTTGTGGCCATGGATTACTTCACTAAGTGGCCAGAGGTGTACCCAGTCCCTGAGCAGACCACCCCCACCACCGCTAAACACCTGGTCAACAAGAAGTTCTGCCGCTTCGGTGCGCAGGAAGAGTTGCACGGTGGCGGCGTTCTCCATTAGGGTCTGTCAGCAGCTGGGAGTCAAGAAAACCAGGACCATGCCCCTGTACCGCCAAAGCAACAGGCTGGTGAAGCATTTCAACCGCACGCTGGCCACCAAGCTTGCGATCCTGACCAGCCGCTGACGGTCAAACGGAACTGGGTGGTGGCCCTCCACCATGACCGGCTCGCTCCCTACAGGCCCCTGGCTCCCATCGGGGAGGTGTCGGTAGTTGAGGACCAGCTCCGTGCGATCATTCCAACCTCTGTTGCCCGAGGAAAGCCCCAACGGCAGCGCCAGCTTCCCCAACCCCTGCGGGACTTTATACTTGATTCATGGGTTGCTGAGGACAGCTAACCTCTTGGGTGGGGGAGGTGTAGCGGGGTAAAAGTGGACTTCGTTTTCCAAGGTGCCTCAGGGTGAAGGGGGAGGAGATGAGGTGAGGGACCAGGGGGAACAGGGCTTTTTGGCTAAGACGTGCTTCCTGTTGGAGTTCGTCAGGAGTTGTTTGAGTGTTAGTATAATAAACATGTTCTTGTTCTACCACTGAAACAACTCGTCCGAGACATTCTCCATCTCCCCTCGCTGCGTGCTACAATACATTATTATTGTGAAGGCAGCTTTCTGTTGATTTACAAAGTGCCATAACATAATTCTGTTCCCCAAAATGGATGAATATTCGTGATAATCGTGTTCAAAATATTGCCTTAAATAATCGTGATTATTACTATCGATGATCAGTTGCAGCGTAGGAAACCAATACAAAGCCGCTATTATTATTATTATTATTATTATTATTATTTATAATCCTTATTTCAATTTGATTAGAATATTAATATTTAAACTGTACTTCTACACTGTACTAGATTTTTGTGTTTTACAGATCTGTCAGGACTCGGGACAGTCCGGGACAGAGCGGGACGTCGGCTCACCGTCCCCATAACGTTTCCCTCGCTGCAAACCCTCGTGGCATATTGCCAGGAAGGAAGTATATTCATTCTTGCTTTGTACATAAATTGTGCAGTCAACCAAGGCATAGAGCGTAGAACATTGAAGAAAACACAACATTTTCATTTTAGTCTTAAATGCAGCTTCCGACTGCAGCAGGGTGTGTGAGGGGCGGGGTCCGCCACAAGCGAAGACCTGCTCCAGTCTAGCGATGAAAGGTTCCCCTCTTTTTGGAGAATCGATTCATGACGAGTGACTCAGCGTAAAAGATTCGTTCGACTTTTCCGACCCGGTGTGCGTTTGGTTGCGTTGGTGTAAACGATAAACGAGTCGTTCGGCTCTGGTGGAAGCGGAATTATCGCAAAAATAATAATAATAATAAAATACTGATTTAGGTTTAGAAGAATGTAAACTGTGGATCACCGAAAAAGCTGTATTTGTGTGTGAATGAAGTAATTTAAACACTCTATGGTCGGAGTGACTCCTGGCTACGGAGTAATTTATTCGTTCGCTATGAACGAATCGCTCGCCAGTCTTGAATCCCTAGCCCAGTCCCTTCCTCTCCAGCAAACTTCAGTTCGACCAGGATGCACGTTCTCAGTACCAGCCCAACGAGACACCTCCGTTAGAGGCTTATCTAGGCTGTCGGCCGCCCGGCTCTTCTGACCGTAGGGACGCCGTTTGGAGGAACCGTTAACACCATGGAGTTTAGTTCGTCCCAACCGGGCTCCGCATCAGTCCAGCCCGCAGCCTCAGCCCCGACCAGCTGAGCTAACGCTGCTAGCAGGGAGCTAATCAGGAGTTTGCGGTAGATATCAACAGGGCGGCGTTACGGTGAACTCACATGTAAGAGCATTATATCATTTTGTTTTGTTCGGGTATGTCAATTTTCGGGGTTTCTGTCGATTGAGCCAGCAGACGGGACAGTTTGGCGTGGGGTGCTGGTTCCAGGCAGCCCCCACAGGGTGAGGCAGATGTGGCGGCAGGGGGGTGGGGGGGTAAATGTCTCCCGGTGTCTCTGGGACCCGTGTCGGTGCGAGATTGCGAGTCTCCAAAAGCGTAATTTTTTTGAGGCAAGGGTGTCGGGCTGAGGGACTAAAGCACATTTTTATATTGTTTTTGTTTTTGCGAAAAGGCTGTTGGCGTTATCACTGATGAAAGGTTCGACTCGTTTTTTAAGATCCGGTCCAGTCACTTGGTAAAAAGAGTCGTTCTATTTTCCCAACCCTTCTTTAAATTCGTTCATTTGGTTTAATGCACGGCGAGTCATGGAGGACTTCCCGATTAAGCGAGGGTCAGGAGTGTGTTAAGCTCTGACTTGTAAAATAAATGACAACAAGAATCATTCAATCCAATCACAATTAATTATTTAAGCGGAAGAATGCAAAGTGTCAAAATTCAAAGTCTCACATTCAACTTGAATTATGGAATTAAGACCTTGGACTTTTCCCCACATTAATTTAGGCCTCATTAATCATTTTCAATTTGTGAGTCAAACATACTTTCCTTTGCCCAATCAGTGATTCGAAACGCCCTGAGCTTGTTTGGGCATGTTGCTCTTTTCATTTGTGAATCGAGATTCTGTGTCAGTTAAATGCCTCTGTGTCTGGCTGTGGTCACCAAGTCCCAGTCAGTGCAACAGAACAAACAAACGACTCTTTCTGCCCGAGTGCCACCAAACTCCCAAATCACTTAAAAGATTTGTTTGCTGCGAACAAATCGCTTCCATCGCTAGTTATCACAAGTCACAAATCGAGTTGGCAGCTAGTGGGTCAAACTAATTGCCATTGAGTAGAAGCACCAGTAAGCCGCTACACACATCTACTTAATGCCAATTAATTCAATCTTTTTATTTACAGATGTGTGTATTGATCACCTTTTCACAAAGCATAATAAAAGGCATGTATTAGTGTCGGTCTTTGCACTAGACTTTCTTATGATCAGACTCAAATACTGGAGGGGAGACAACTAATTTATCAGCAGCTGTTATTATTTTGTCTCTTCCCAATCTGAAGTTTGATTCTCCACTTGGTGTGTGTGGTCCAGCCCCATGTGAACCTGGCCGGTAATGACTGTAGACTCCACGATGGCTTGCTGCCTGACCGAAGAGGCCAAGGAGTCCAAACGGATCAACTCTGAGATCGAGAAGCAACTCCGGAGAGACAAGAGAGATGCCAGGAGGGAGCTGAAACTTCTACTACTGGGTATGCAAAACCAACTCTAACACAACTGGCCAGACAATCGGTTCCCATTTTTCTGAACTGCTCCCCTTCACCCAAACACACCTCTCCAGTTGAGGTGTCTTTGCCTTTGCTCTACATGGACCTCACGCTTGTTGCATGCAAACCCCACTTCTACTGCATTACTTTGGAGTAACCACCAAATTTACCTATGTAAGGGTAAACACCATGACACTTTAAAGACCACTTTCACATTAAAGCTACAATCTCGGATATTTTCATTTAAATAAATGCCTGAGTGGCTTTCGCCGAATGAGGTAACACAAAGGGGATTGAGCCTATGGCCCAGTGGTTAAAGCCCTTGCATTTGCAGTACAGGTACTCCTCACTTAACGACCGAGTTCCATTCCTACAACCAGGTCGTTAAGTGAATTGGTCGATAAGTGAGGACCCGTGTTATTTCACGGTAAGGGTGAAAGGAAAGGCTAAGCGATTGCGAACACTAGTGTAGTGAATACTGACAGACTGTGGGAACGAGACTGAGACTGAGACTGAGACTGAGAACACTGATATGCGATGAGAGGCTTGACGCTCGCGGTCTTGCACGTAGCGCTCAATACAGACTCAATACAGGTTAGAGAGCTGGTCGTAAGTCAGAACGGTTTTTAAGCATGTAGGTCGTTAAGTGAGGAGTACTTGTATTTTCGTATTAAGAACCGGGTGTCGGTGGCGACATTCCCGGGAAAAATCACAAGCGGCGCACCGTTTGTGACTCGTTTTCCATCACACAGCAGTGGTTGGTCCACCAGAGAGGGTAGGCAGAGCTAACGCAGACTTGCTCTTCTTCAGCTCTGCAGCTCCTGCGCTGGGTGCTGAGAAGACGATCAAACTTGACTATCTAGAGGTAAAAGTCGTAACAAGAATTTCCATAGGTGCAGCTGTGAAAGGACCGGCGGCAGCAGTAGCGAGCTCCTGCTGTTCACACATAACCTCACCAAAGGGACGGTGGCCGGCTGGAAAGTCAGATGGCGTACTTTTTTTTTCCGGCATCTGCTAGGGTTCCGAGTAGAAGTTTAATATGACCGAATAAACACAGAAAAGATTGATGACTACTGACGACGAAACTTCAAAAACAAGTGCAAATCCAAAGAAAAATAAACAAATATGACGTTCAAATGAAGGCAACGGACTGACGTCTCACAGGCGACACTGTTCTTGGAAGTGAAGTCCAAAATCACACCTGCAATTAAATTGCCACCATAGGTGCCGCCAAAAACAACAAAACAGAAATCTTTGATTGGCATTTTAATAGTTAGACTGCTTCTTGAAATTCCTTACAGTGTCTATGTTAATAATAGTTGTATAACTCTGTGAGTTTTCATTCTGGGTCAGTAATGCCTTACTGTGGTTTCCTCAGGACAAAAGCTGTGACTACTGCTGCAAATGCACTTGGTTGGTTTTTTTGGGGATTCGTAAACCAACGGTGTGTAACTAGCTGTGGGTTGTATTGACTTTGATTGCAGCAGTGTGTGCAGGAATCCAAACTTTCCAGGTTCATTCTCAACTTTGGTTCAAATCCCTCAATGCACAGCAACCTGCAATGTATAATGAAAAGGTTTTTTGTTTTTGTTTTTTTTAATGTATCTGGCCACCTACCTTTATAAATTGTTTTCTTCGGTGCTAGTTAATGTTCCTTCACAACAGATGTTTTTTGTTTTTTTTTAATGCAGAGCTCTGGAAAATAGACCAGAGTATAACATTCAGCAGAGATCATCTTTGCGTCACTTGGATTTAAATGAACCAGGGTGTTTTGTTCTTGAAGAACTACACAAATCCTGTAGTAACAACTGCTGTTATGAAGGACGAATAAAACACAGAGTAGAGTTTTTAGCTAAATTGCTAATTTCAGTCTTATGGATTTAACTAGCCTAAAGAGTTTGCAAGTTGCGGTCCATGGTTATTTACCAGGTGATAAGAGAAATTATTTTGTTAGCCAATTTGTAAATGCTCTCTATAGGATTTAATCTGGATTACATGGATTATAATTCAATACAGACCAATTTGTGTTGGCAAAGATCATGAAGCAGTCATCCGATCGTTTCTTGTTGCCTCTTTTAATTAATTCCTTCAGAGATGACGGATGGTTTTGTCAGTGTCTAGACAAGAGGTGATCCACCATGGAGAAATCCTAATGGGAGAGAGTTTCCAGTCACTAGGCTCTGCCCTTGAAAGACCAGTTTTGTTTTTAATACATAAGAGTGCAGCTGATTTCAGCTGTAGTATTCAATTATTTATTTTAATATTTTTTCCACTTTCTGTCCTCCAGACTGAAGAGGTTAATATGTTGGGTCAGCCACTGTTCAAAGCAAATAATTATAAAATATAATTAAATATCATAAGGTCAAACTGAAATAATGGAAACAAATACACCCCTATTTCTATTAATTCACTCCCCTAACCTATTCACATATATTCAGCAGGTATTGAAATTGATGTTTTGGCTATAGAGTAGGGATGCAACGGTCGACGGTATGTTATCGAACAGTTGGGTATGCCCCCTACAACTCAATACACACATGTGAACCACGGTATCACGGTGGAAGTCCAACAAACTCGTTGGTGCAGCGTACGGGGACTGCGTGGTGTGCAGTAAGTGCTGCTTCCTATTGAATCCTCTGTTGCAGCTCCACCGGCCACGTCAGCCGTTTTTTTAAAGAGTGTAATCAAACAAGGTGTCCACTGGAAAATAATGGCCCTCTTTATTACAAACTTCTCTTGAAAGATTCTTTTGAACGGCTCTTTTGTAGGAATGAAGGGAGCATTGTCTCGCCCACTGTCAAGTCAGGTTCACAAAGCAAAGGCACACACGCACTGGTCTGACTGTGAGGTTTTATTTCAATAAGTTATTTTACTGTAAGTATTTATGTGTGGAAAAATACTGTTTATACCTGTCCTACACAAAAATAACAAATTATAGTACTGGTTTTATTAATTGTTTTACTTGTGAAACGTTTTTAAAATATTAAATAAATAATGAAAATTAATGAATTAGAATTAAATAGAATTTGATTTCAAATATCCATAATCCTGGACTTCCCTCTCCAATCAGATGGACTTATGCAAATTATAACAACCCACCAATAGACTTGAACCCCTTTCTACTGCTATAAAGCCTTCAGTGTATGACTTTAAAGTGGCTACTAGTTTCTCACTTCAGTGCAGATGTCGTGCAGATGGATCACAGATCAGGAAATGTATTAAACTACTCCTTTTTTGCTTTAACAAGCCTTTTTAAATTGAAATGCAAATATATTGCAACACAGGCGTGTGACACTATCTGCATTCATCTTTAGTATATTGGTATTTGCTTAAGTTGTATTGCCATGTGTGACTTTTCAAGAATTATGAATATAAAACAAAGAGGACAATATGCTCGTCCATGTGCAGAGCCGATCGATGTAAATCCTTTGGTTGCGTTGTACATAATATTGTTGGCCGCACTGATTAACAAATATAAATGTGGTGGACAGGAAGATAAAGGCAACATTGTAGATAATGAGTTAGGATGATGGTGACTCACTGAGAAAGAATTGAAAAAGATTTATTTGTAAGACAACCCCCATTGCTACCCTGTTTGAAAAAATGGTAAAACTGTGAATTGCAGGCTAACTTAATTTCCAGCGTGGGGTGGCGAGTCTGCTGTCGCTCTATTGAAGTTGGTGCTAAAGAAGAGATCGAAAAAGATCCAAGCAGTGCCAAGCGGTAGTACCAGTACTGAGAGTTTTAGTGTAGTGTGCTTATCTCGCGTCATTTGGAATTTCTTACATCCTTTTTTAGAGATGTCGAAGCACAGTGTAGTTTGCTATTAAGTTTGTGTTGTCTGAAAATTAATTGGTGACATCATTGAGAAAATTGAAAATGAATTGCTCATCCACTGTCAACATTAGCTGGTTGCTTTCACGATTTGATTAGACATATTTCAAGGAAAAACAACAACAACTAGCAGCAACTAAAATTTAATAATATTTCACTTATGTTAAATCCTGTTCACTTAATACTACGGTAATACATCCAACCATAGGCAATGAGTTTTTTCTCTAAAAGTTTTTCAGGAAATCTTGGGCTGTGTCACTCTGTGATAAACTACAATATACAGAATAGTTGTTCTTAATTAGATAGTAAGGCGGTTGTCGTGGTAATTGCTTTATCTGATGTTTTTAAGCGAAAAATGTTGGGAACAGCCTGCTTAGGAGGAGCATTGTGCCGCCAGCTCTCTGTAGCTAATGAAAGTCACAAGTAATTAAACATGCATTGCGTGAGCCGGGGAACCACAGCAACATCATATGTGCTGGGCTTTCCTCTGTTTAAACATAGAAGTTTCATTCATGCCAGAGTGACTGTGTGTGTTGCCATATCTTTGTCAATCTGCTCTCTTATAGATTACTAATCAATATGGTGGGTACGGTGATGCAGTGCATTCCACTGCACTGTTGGCACCGTGCTTCGTCGGGTTATCTCCAGATTAGGGTCCTTTCCGTGTGGAGTTTGTATGTTCTTCCCATGCTCACATGGGGTTTCCTCCATGTAACATCAGTAAGGATCCACACCAAAAACATGCACAACATTGTCGTCTGACCAGCGATGGACATTTGTAATTGGTCCCCGCGTCATTGTATGCCTGCCCACTGCTTCTGGCTGCCCCCTGGAGGAAGGACAAAAGGAGGAGTCAAAATCAGAGATCTCATTTCACCAGCCACCATTTGAAGCGTGTGTGTGTTGGTCGCCGTCACTGCATGAGTGCATGCCGTGTGACAAATAAAAAAAGATTCTTCTTCTTCAATATACACTCACCGGCCACTTTATTAGGTACACCTTGCTAGTACTGGGTTGGACTCCCTTTTGCCTTCAGAACTGCCTTAATTCTTCGTGGCATAGATTCAACAAGGTGTTGGAAGCATTCCTCAGAGATTTTGGTCGATATTGCCAAGAGAGCATCACGCAGTTGCTGCAGATTTGTCGGCTGCACATCCATGATGCCATCTCCCGTTCCACCACATCCCAAAGGTGCTCTATTGGATTGAGATCTGGTGACTGTAGAGGCCATTGGAGTACAGTGAACTCATTGTCATGTTCAAGAAACCCGTTTGAGATGATTTGAGCTTTGTGACATGGTGTATTATCCTGCTGGAAGTAGCCATCAGAAGATGGGTACACTGTGCTCATAAAGGTTTGGACATGGTCAGCAACCACACTCAGGTATGCTGTGGCATTTAAACGATGCTCAATTGATACTAAGGAGCCCAAAGTGTGCCAAGAAAATATCCCCCACACCATTACACCACCACCGCCAGCCTGAACCGTTGATAAAAGGCAGGATGGATCCATGCTTTCATGTTGTTTACGCCAAATTCTGACCCAACGATCTGAATGTCGCAGCTGAAATCGAGGCTCATCAGACCAGGCAAGGTTTTTCCAATCTTCTATTGCACATTTTTGGTGAGCCTGTGCGAATTGGAGCCTCAGTTTCCTGTTCTTAGCTGACAGGAGTGGCACCCGGTGTGGTCTTCTGCTGCTGTAGCCCATCTGCTTCAAGGTTCGAAGTGTTGTGTGTTCAGAGATGGTATTCTGTATACCTTGCTTGTAACGAGTGGTTATTTGAGTTAGTGTTGCCTTTCTATTGTCTCGCACCAGTCTGCTCATTCTCCTCTGACCTCTGACATCAACAAGGCATTTTCGTCCACACAACTGCTGTTCACTGGATATTTTCTCTTTTTTGGACCATTCTCTATAAACCCTAGAGATGGTTGTGCGTGAAAATCCCAGTAGGTCAGCAGTTTCTGAAAAACTTAGACCAGCCCGTCTGGCACCAATGACCATGCCATGTTCAAAGTCACTGAAATCCCCTTTGTTCCCCATTCTGATGCTCGGTTTGAACTTCAGCAAGTCATCCTCACCGTGTCTACATACCTAAATGCAATGAGTTTCTGCCATATGATTGGCCGATTAGCTATTTGTGTTAACAAGCAATTAAACAGGCGTACCTAATAAAGTGGCCAGTGAGTGTATATGTAATGAATACAGAATGTCTTTGATCACACAATGGCCAGTATGTGGGGCATGTTGCCGATATAATTATTTATCTCCCATTACTTAGAGCTTAGAACCAGAATGTACTATTTGTGTCTACATCAGTACCTGTGCTATGCGGTCCACCCATGCATGCCTGTGCCTGTGCCGGCAACTGCTGTAATCACGAACACAGAGATGGAAATTTATTAATTACTTCAAATTATTGGTTGATTTTTGTCTTGAACACATAGCTGAATCTAGTTTGCTGGTGGGATTCATAAAGATCTTTTGTTTAAATCCCAAAAGGATATCTGGATCTCAATTGCAAATTTAAAAAATGATTGCATTTAAGGGTTGGGTGTCGCGGTGGAGCTTTTATCGGGATCATCTTGTTGACATGGATAATCCAGCTCATGTATTTTTTTTAAATTTGATGTGTGCGTGTGTGCGTCGTGAACTGAAGTGCCAGTTCCCAGCACTTGGATCACATTATCTCTGGAAGCACTCAAGTCGCACATTGTGGAGCTGCTGGTGACTGGATTCACTGACTTCCAACTTGCCTGTGCAAGCCTGATGTTGATTGATGGACCGTTTCGTTAAGTCAGTCATATGTATATGAACGTGTAGAACATGTACTATTGCATTCGGTGCACTGTCACCCCCCCCCCCCCCCCCCCATTAGGCCAATTAGAGACAGGCAATTCCGTTCTTATCAAGTATTCTGCTTGTAATGTTTGTGTAACTGCATTCCAAATCAACTTCAAAAATGTCTCAATGTCTCTTCAAAAGCAAAAGATCACTATTTCTTTACATATTTGTGGTGTTGGTCTACAATATCTTTAAATACTAAATGAGTGGGAGAAATCTCAATTATCCTTGTATAATTCCGAAGTTCTATTACTAGGTTTATCCACCATATGTGGTGGATAAACCGGAGCTGCAAACAACAAGTTGTTTTATTGGCGAGAGAATACAAAAAGGTTAAATCAGAGAATAATGGGGAGCACTCTTGTGAGTATTGTTCACTTTTGGATACGACCTTTGTTCTTTATTTTCTTTCCTTCTATTTATTCTGAGATTAACTCCATGTTTATGATATGGCTTATTTGAGTATTACTTTCTGCCAATTGTATACAGTATAATGGAAAGTAGCAGGGCTGAAGATGGTCCACTTCACCAAACTCTGGCCTATTTAAATCCATGATGTCAGCATGGCATGTGTATGTGCCCTCAACACTCCCATTTATAGAACCTTTCAGAGTAACTCCAAATTGAAAGGGAAATGTAGAAAAAATGCAAAGTAAGTAAATATGCAGATCAAGAAAAATTGTTTTTTTTTTTTTTTGGGCTACATCGAGCATTTCGCATGTGCAAATCCTTCCTAGACCCATTATGGTTTCTCTTTGTAAATCCTAAGCAAAGGTAAGCATGGGGCTGGCTCTGTTTATTTTCCTGTTTGCTGCTGCCAGGGTAACAGTAGTCATAATGTACGTCAGTTCCAGTTTGCATGTTACAAAAAAAACGACGAAGACAAAACGACAAACGAAAGACAATAAATAACCCATGCGTTGATGATGAAAAAGGCCCAACAGCAGACCTGTAAGCAAGGGTTTTAGGCAGAATCTCGAATTATTGCCCTCTGCTTCGCACATTGCTGTTTGCTGTAATAGGCAGCTGCTCCACTGTAGCCCACCTCCTACTGTCTGTAATGTCTGTCACTGACTCATAGCCATCACCTACATTCATTTATTTTCCAAAAGTGAAGTTCCTCACCTTCATAAAGCTTGACCTGTTTTTCAGTTTGATAGTGGCAATCCTAGCTGCCAAATGCATATCTGTTGGGAATTTCAATCGGACCCATTGAGCTCTATCCAAGCGGCAACATGTTTTCCCATCTCCTGCATGAGGAGTTGAGATGCCGTATGATGAATGGTATCTCATCTGTGTATTACAGCTCTATGTTACAGTTATCAGTGTCTTACTAAAGAGATTTTCCTTGTGTAACTTCACTATTCTATCAATTGGATCCAGGAAGTCTGCCCTACATTTCTCTTAACCTCATTTTACTTGTGGTTTTCCAGTTTTCAGATTCACTGGAAGCACTGCCACTAGTTCATCCCACTTGTTTCCTCTGCCTTTCACATGTTTAAATGCTCTTATTGGAATTAGAATTTTACACTATAGTAATTGTTTCCTCTTAATATAAAATAAGTGTTGTACTGTAATTACTTTTTCCAAACCTCTTAATATCATTGCATTAATTAATTTAAACACAGGCCTCTTCAAGTTAGCTTTTCTTTTTCTGAGAGCAAGTGTCTAATTGTAATTGCATCTAAGAGGATGTCATCTAATCCCTTGTGTGAATTGTGTTGTAATGTCACTGTAAGGACATCTACATGTATCCAAATATCTCTTAACCCCACACTTGCTCTCGCTTCTTATAGTTCTATATACATTAATGTAATAATTAAGATTTAGACCTACAACAACATTTTCCTGTCTATTTGGGACCATCATGACATTTTAGTTGACCATTAATTGTCATACAAATAATTGTAATTATTGTAATTGAAATAACAATTGAAAAGTATTTTTTTTATTGTTGGTTTTGTGAGACTATCATAGTATAAGCTTATAGTGTAGTAATAGTATAATACATGCATACGATATATGTACAATAATACAGATCCATCTTATGAAGAAGAGACATTAAGATTTCACATTGGAATATAGAAAATTGGGTAGACGGTTCCTCCATTCAACTGATGGAAATGCACTTAACTCTAATTTTATTTTGTTGTTATATTTCTGATAATAGTTTATAATTCCCATCAAATTTGGGGGGCAAACACTGTAATCTTTACAGTTTTATAAAACTAATGCAGTCAGCCCAAATAATTGCGATCAGGCAAAGGTAACAATTATGTAGCATGATTTAGAATTAAATGAATTAATTAGAATTGATTTAAATTTAAAACATTTCCTGCTTTTCATCCTGTTAACCATTTTATGGCATCTCTTTGTTTTGTTTTTTTGCAATGCCCTTTACGCTGTAGGTTGAGTGTAGGTTGAGTGCCACCAGGTACAGGAGGTGGGCCTGCTAGGGCACGGTCGGGTCTGGGAGGAGGGGGTCCGCATAGTTGTTCCCCGGCCTGCAGCGCCCTGATCTGGTCGCGCTTCGCGTTTCTCTCCCAGTGCCAAAACTCATACTCAGCACATACACCACACAATAGGCTTAGGGCTTGCGTAATGGGTGGGGTGCGAGCTATGTGGGTGGGGATGTGGTGGGCAGCTGCCACCTTGCCAGTCACGCTCCTGCCCCAGCGTGCTTCTCGTCCATCCCAAAATTGTAATCCCACTCATATTAGCTTAGAACACATTCACTCTCAAACACAAATCCTACTCTGAACAACACTCCACAAGACCAGGGTCTACAGGGCTGGAGTGGTGCGAGTGATTCGGATTTGACTTGCCCGAAAGACTCCACCCCCAACCCCGCAATTTTAGCCAACAGCACACATTGAGCACTGGGGTTTTCCGGGGTGGCCGGTCGCTGGCCGGTCGGTGTGGGGCATGGTTAGCCGGGGGGGCTGGAGTCCTGGCTGCTTGCACCTGGTGGCTTAAGGTGTGCTGCAACCTGGCAGGGCTGCAGAGAGCGCAGTCTGCCTTGTGTACCTGCTGCACGGCTCTCTGTGGCGGGAGCCCCGAGTGCCGGTGGTATATCTGGCGTCCTGCTGGCATCGGCGGGGGATGGGGGCTAACATCCATGTGCCCCGCGCTGAGAACACTCTAGGTGGATGGGCACTTGGCGCTCATGCAGGGTCGGGGGTCTGGTCGGCTGCGGTGGGGCGGGCCTTGCCCTTATGCTGGGCGTGGGTGGGCATGGGGGTCCCGTCGGCTTGCCTGCGGGGAAGGGGGTTCGGATAGGGTCAGCGCGGGGCCTGGATCCACGCCCAGTTCCAGTTTTCCTGCACCTCATTAACTATTTTTTAATACATGTTGTCGTCCAATGTTTATATTTTTGTGTAAATGTTGTTTGGTTCTCTGTTTAATTTTCTTACCCGTGGTGATCCTCCCACTCTTGGAGTAGTGATAAGTTGTTTATAGACCCAAACATGATAAATAGTTCTCCAAAGAGGGGGGTTGGTGGTGGTTCTCTCTAACCAAAATTGGTGCTCTTGTCATCCTACAGGTCATCCACAGGACAGAGTTATTGCAGCAGTTCTCGATGATTTAAGAATAATTAAAGAGTTGCAGGTTGACAACTTGAACTCCAAATACTCTTGTTGTTTGCCCAGCGTGCTGACAGCACAGGTTTAAAAAAAAAAAGACCATATTTCTTGTTTAGGACTCATGATTTATTACCAGTGAAGCCTCCTGCAAACTGGTATTTGCACTAACCACTATGGAGCTTAGTTACGCCTGACCCATGGTGTCGTTGGTGACGATAAACATTTAGACAAACAAGAATTTTTAGTCCCAGGAACTTTTTTTCCAGGAACTAAAATGTTCCTTCAGCCCATTTTATCTACGTTTCTACCGCGGTCAGAGACCTGTGAAGATTATGCAAATTAGTCTGCTGAAGTACGAAAAAGTGGCGTCATTTTTGCACGCGTCGATACAGCTCCACTCCAGTCCAGTAGGTGGCGGTAATGCAGTAGACTATACAACAACAAGAATATAATCGAGAAAGAAAACCAAAGTGAGTGCAATATCGCTTAAGTTGTCTTTCTTTGTACATTTTATTTTTCTGTCCTTGTACTTACTGTCAAAAACACTCTCACACTCAAGATTTTGTGGTATGTCTCACAACAAAGGTATGTTTTTGTCTAATTCCTTCTACGTAGTGCAAAGAAGAGAATGAACACTGACTGCTAGGTGGTTGTTTACCACTCAATTAGCCTCTTGGCAGGCAACTATAACAGCGTTTTAGAATGCATCGTTTGCAATTGGTTTGTACACAAAGAAATGTATTAGTTTAAAGAATATTTACTTTGATTCTTGAAAAATCAATCGGATAATTTGCGTAAAGGGCAATGTTTATCATCAATATATTTATATTTCTGAGTTCTTACTCTCTACACACAGTATTTGTATGCTATTGCATCTAGGACAGTTAGTCTGCAAGTGGAGTTCAAGTTCTCAACCTGCAATGCAACACTTTATTCATTCTAAAATCATCAAGAACTGCTGCAATAACTCTGTCCCGTGGACAAAATGTAGGATGACAAGATCACAGTTTTTTGGTATACAGCGCCGCCACCAATCCCCCTCTTTGGAGAACTAATTTCCCATGTTTGGGTCTATAAACAACTAATCACTACCCCAAGAGGGGGAGATTCACCACCGATAATTAAACATAGAACCAAACAAACATGTATTGAAAATCAGATTAATCAGGTCCGGGAAAACTGGAACAGCAATTGGGCACGTGGCCTCTTCCTGTCATGGTTATGGCAGAAATTGAGGGAGGAATGCAACCAGGTGTGTGTGTCCGTGTGTGTCCGTGTGTGTCCGTGTGTGTCCGTGTGTGTCCGTGTGTGTCCGTGTGTGTCCGTGTCCCCACCAGCGAGTGTACAGGACTGATCCCAATTGGTTCTTGTGTATAAGGTCTGTATCCTGTCGTGGTGCCCCCATGCAGCAGAAAGGGTCCCAAAGCCCCCTCCACAGCTGCATAGACACCCCATGACTGCAGGAAAGCCCCGAGCACCCCGCCATGCAGCCACAAAAGACCACCGGTCTCAAAAGCCGGAAGCCTGTGGAGCAACCGCCCGGCCCCAAGGAGCATAACCCAGTCACAGGGCGAGTAGGCAAGCCGGCCAGACCCACACCCGGCCACAAGCCCTGAGTGCCCATCCACGTAGCAGAGTGTGCTCAGCGCAGAGCAGATGGATGTTAGGCTCCCCGCCGACGCCAGCAGGCCGCCAGATATATTGGCCCTCCACTACCCGGGGCACCCACTCTACAGAAGCTGCCCAGTAGGAGCAAAAGCCGACAGCCGCCCCCCACACCCCAACCCACACCCACAAAAGCAAGCACCCCCCCCCCAGGGACCACGGAAGGCTCCCGGCGGCTCTCTCTGCAGCCCTGCCAGGTCACACCGCACCTTAAGTCACCAGGTGCAAGCCGCCAGGACTCCATCCCAGCCGGCCTTCCCCCGGCCAATCACACCCCCACACCGATTCATCAGTGACACACCACCCTGGAAAAACCCAGTGCTCAGTATGTGCTGTTGGCAATTGCAGTTAAAATTGCGGGGTGTGGGGGTGGGAGTACTTCAAGCAAGTCAAACCTGAAACACTGATCAGCCACTGGGGCAGATCAGCCACTGGGGCAGACCTGAAGGTTATTGGTCTGTTTTTAACAAGAAAATCAGGGTTGTGCCAGATTGGGGTGAATTTGTTTTGAGATTGAGAGGGTGCGACCACTGAGTTTGAGGAATCTACACCAGGCTGACAGAGTCATTGTGATCAATAGGTTTTTAAAGCAATTGTTTCCCTATTGATTCAGTAAAGAATGGGAGATCAGATATTGATAACTCCTGACAATCTGTTTGTTCAATGTCTCACCATCCATGGTCCAGTTGTTGCTCTGGTTGTAACCATTTAATTACAAATTGAAGATGGTTCGCTAGATAGTAGTATCTGAAGTTTGGAGCTGCTTGGCCTCCACAGTCTTTGTTTTTTGGTTTAATTCCTGGTTTCTTGTATTTACAATAAAATGTATTGATTATTGAGTCGAGAGTATTAAACCAATGTACTGTTGGTTGCACTCGGGTCATTGAAAATATATAGTTTATTTGGGTAGTATATTCATTTACACTGCTATCCTACCAGTTAGTGAGATGGGTAGGTTGTACCATCGAATTAGGTCTTTTTCAATGGATTTGAGCAATGGAGTAAAGTTAAGGGTAAACAAATCTGACGGATTGCTGGCGATGTCAATACCAAGGTATCTAATGTTGCCCGTTGTGATGGTTAAGGGAAGTTTCTGGGTTACAGCATTCCAGTCCTCCCCACTAAGTGGTAAGACCGTGGTTTTAATCCAATTTATTGAATAGTCTGAGATAGCAGAGAATTTAGATAGAAGATTGAACACTCCTGGTAGGGATGATATTGGGTTCAGTAAGTACAACAAAATATCATCTGCATACAAACTGATTTTGTGAACAGGGTTTCCTGTTTGTATGTCAACATTACTATTGTTTTGAAGGATGGCCGCCACGAGGGGTTCACTAAAGATGGCGAATAGTAAAGGGGAGAGCGGACATCCTTGTCTTGTGCCGCATTTTAGGGTGAAATGCTGTGAAGTGTAACTATTAGTAATGACAGAAGCAGATGGAGAGTTTAACAGGATTCTGATCCATTGAATGAGTGACTCTCCAAAGCCAAATTTTTCGAGGTTTGAAAAGAGATATGTCCAATTAACTCTGTGAAATGCTTTTTCGGCATCTAGAGAGACAATAACAGTATTTAAGTTGTTCCTTTGAGATATGCTGATCAGACTGAATAAACGGTACATATTGCTGCACATGTAAGTGCGGCGGCATGGTGGAGGTTGACTTAATATCTGTAACCATTCTGATGAATAATGCGGATATAAGTGGCCAGAAGTATTTATACAATTCAACTGGGTAGCCATTTGATCCAGGTGATTTATTGTTAGGCATAGAGAAGAGAGCTTTCTTCTAGAGTAAGTGGTTGATCTAATGTGGTAGCCTACTCTGTGGAAAGTTTAGGGAGATCGATATCATCGAGGAATGAGTTAATGTTTCATCTATTTGATTCATTATCTGAGTGACATAGCTTATTATAATAGTCTATAAATATGTTATTGATGTCTTTCAGGGTGTATGTTATCCTACCCTGTGAGTCTTTGATCGCTGTAATCCTGTAAATGTTTTTTCCTTGTGTTTCAATTGATTGGCAAGAAATTTACCTGATTTGTAATTGAATTTAAAATAATTTGCTGTAATTCGTTGCATGAGGAATTGTCTTTTGATGGATGATATTATCAAGTTGAGATGTAATTGTCTGCATCTCATTTTGGATTTGCTCAGTGTGTGAGTGGGCTTGTTGGGAGTGCAAGTCTTTTAATAGTTTTTCGAGTTTATTTTGGCATTCTTGTCCTTTCTTTTTCTTGTGAATAGAGAATGAAATAATACTACCTATTAAAACTGCCATAGCTGTTTCCCAGAATAAGGTTGGTGATATTTCTGGGGAGTCATTGAGTTCAATGAAGGAAGTCCATTCTCTGGAAAATAAATGGTTAAATTCTTTATCTGTTAGAAGTATTTTTTTTTTTCGTGTGTGTGCGTGCGTGCGTGCGTGTGCGCGTGCGAGCACACAGAAACAAGTTGGTTGTGTGTGCGCGTGCGCGCGCGCGCACACAGAAACAAGTTGGTTGTGTGCAAGACCTCAAAGTATGGCCAAGATGGAGTGAAGTGTCTATCTTCCATGAGATGTAATCTCCTTTTATTCCAAGTCAAAGAACCTCTGCTTAATGAAAAAATACTGGCCTCGGAGCACAACTATATTTTGATGAGATAGGAACCAAAATAGGCAAAATTATTAAACTGACATATAAGTCCTTAAGAAGGAAAAGTATGCTGGGAATGTTCTCAAAACTGGAATAGGAATATTTTTCTTGCTCTCTCAGGCTCTGTCAGCGATGGCAATCCTAGATTCCCTCTTGCAGCGCAGGAGATCACATAACTGATCCCAGACACCGGAGGGAACCAGAAGCAGAGGGACAAACGGATCCTCATCCCACCCTCCCTCTCACGCCACATTTTCACTTCTGTCTTACGATTTAACCCAAATAATGTCTTGTTTAAAAACTAATCACATTTACTAAATCTTTTGTGTTATCTTTATTACAGCCAAACGTGATATATCACTTTTAACTACTATGGGCAGCAGAGGTTAGAAAAGTGCAAAAGACGTGGTAATGGGAAATACATTTTGGCGACTTCTCATGCATGTGTCATTTTGTGCATTATCATTGGGAAGTTGGGAAATAAGTTGGTTGAAACCGGTGCATGCACAAATAGGCAAGCTGCCATTCTATGGGCCAATGGTTACAAGGTCCTTGTGTCTGTAAAATGCATGTGCACAGACATATAGTCAGGGCCATTATTGTTTCCAAGCCAGTCATCCAGTCAGTCAGCTGGTCAGTCAGTCAATTGGTCATTTAGTCCCTGCACAATCAAAGAACCGGATACTGAAAGCTTGTGACCTAACACTTTGCCGAGGTGGCAATAGCTTGCTGGGCTCGAGGGGGTAATTTTTAAGGAATCATTTACACAGAGGTCTTTCTCCACTACTTTGCCATACTTGCTTACATCTACACCCTCTCTCTTTTGCTTTCTTCTATGTCTCATTAATCACGTCTTTCTATTTCAGTCCCCTGAAGCTGTTCCTGCCTATGCCGTTTCGAATGAAAACGTCTCCTGTGGCCTGGCTTTTTGGTCCAAGTGAAATGCATTTGTTTCAACCTTATCTTTTTGCTCATTGTGAGTAAATGGTTATTCAGCAGAATGAGCAATGCTCTGCTTGGTGTATGGCAAGGTCACGGTGACATCGTTCTGTTGTATGATTCATTATGATTATTGGGATTTTTCTCCATTCCCCTTGCATGTCCTCAAAAGTTGGTTGGAAAAAAATGTTAAGCTGTTGAAATAATTTCTTGCAGAATGGACTCAATTTAGTCCTTTTTGTTTATTGATTGAGGAGGCCACATTGTTCTTATGTGTTTTGTGAGACAGTGTCACAGTTGATTTGGCCTCATGGGGATACAGGCTGTCGACTGGAACTATTGGCTGGTGTTTTCCTACATAAATTCGTAAGTACAATACAGTAGTTGCCATGGGAACTAGCGTTTTCCCTCAGGAGTAGCAGCAGTCAGTGTACAGTAGTTTGTCCATGGGATTTTTTTCTACTGGGTTTTCCAGTGAGCAGGAGAACAATGGGGTCTGTTGAACTAGGCTGATTATGCCCGCAAGATACACCCCTCTGCTGACGGACAAATTGTAGTTGTGTGTGTCAGAGAGAAGAAGATGGTTTTCTGGGAAATTCATCGGCACATGGCACTATTGATTGTTCATGCTTAGGTTAATCCAGAGATTTCCTCTAAGCATGCAGTGCACTGCATACTGAAGGATCAAATTGCATATTTTTTATATTTTACTATTCTTGATTTGCTTTTTTTTTTACTCATTTTTTATTTACTTTTTATTTTATTTTATTATTTTATAAACATATTTTTTCAGACTGTTAAGCTTTTGTAATGCCAATCTGTAGACATGCAGCAATAATCCCTATGACAAATTCCTAGTATATTTAAATGCACCTGGCAAAATAAAGTATTTGTGATTCTGATGCACACACATACTGTTTTTACACCAAAATTAGCGGGTTTACCCAGGTTTTTTCTTAACCTGGGTAAACCCGCTAAAAACAGACGTGAAAACCTTTCCCTATTGTCAGAATAAATGCAGTTTTTTCTGGTACGTCCCATTTGACGTCAGCAACACTTTGGAAAAGGGGTGTGTCAAAGTTCTAGTGTGATTTAGTAACAAAACAGTAGAGGAGACAGTAACTTAAACAAACAATGACATAAAACTGTAGAATTTGGGAAAAATAAGTATTTTGAGCCTTTCAATAGAATTGGATCATTCATGAACAACCCAACACTACAGTAGAAGCAGCATGGAGCACCCCCGCATGGATACTCGATGTTGCCGGTACACGCACCTGTCCTACGGCAGCGGGGAACGGGGACCGGCTTGGGCCGATGCTGGCTTGGCTCGGAGCCCGGTGGGGAGCATGGGGGTTCTCTGCTGTGCTCCCCATGGTGCGATCCCCACACTCACAACATTTCACAGTCCCCCATGCGGAAAAACAGTCAATAACTTTTGATTTTGGATTCTAAATGGGATATGAAAAGATGGATAGATACATGGATATTCCTGTATATTTATACGCCAACATCCCAAACTTCAACGTGCCTCACATCGTGCCAGTAAAGTGGCCAAAATTAGCGGGTCGACCTGGGTGTCCTGTTCACATCAGAGCTGAGAGTGGGTGGAGCCACCCTCCCGAGGCCCCTAGTTCTGTAAGCCAATGGAGTTGAGCACAAGTTCCGGGTTCTGTGAACCAATGGGGTTTGAGCTTTACTCCGGGCTCGTTTTACTTTCGTTTTCACTGATTTCACCTAATCAGTCCACCAGAATCTTTTTCTGAACAAATTTGAGGCAAGAAATAAGCAATCCAGTTGCTGAATCGTCACTAATATTAGATCTACGAGGCCTCATTTAAAACTTTGTTCTGACTTTCACCGTGGTATCTGTCGGTGAGCAGCGCAGAGCTTGGAGCACTGTGGGATACAGCAGGGCTTGGGGCTTTTATGTTTCATTCAAAATACGAAAACGTCTGAAAAGAAAATAAATTCAGCGACAGTTTTGTTTAGCGAAACGCAGAGTGAATCGCCTAAAGTACAGTCAACCTAACGTGGAGACACACACAGAAAGAAACAGCAGAATTCATTTTTAAATACTTACATTTCCCTCGTCTGCAGTTTTGTCACGGACAGTTGGTATTAATTCCTCTTTCTTTTAAAAGATTTGTGTTGGTCTCTGCAGCTAACAACAGGGCACTTCCCAAGATGAGCCTTTAGCTTCGATGCTCCCGGTTCAGCTCACAGCTTCGCGGTTCTAATTCTACTGAAGTCATGTATATTACTGCGACGACGTCCCCCACACCCCAACCCACACCCACAAAAGCAAGCACCCCCCCCCCAGGGACCACGGAAGGCTCCCGGCGGCTCTCTCTGCAGCCCTGCCAGGTCACACCGCACCTTAAGTCACCAGGTGCAAGCCGCCAGGACTCCATCCCAGCCGGCCTTCCCCCGGCCAATCACACCCCCACACCGATTCATCAGTGACACACCACCCTGGAAAAACCCAGTGCTCAGTATGTGCTGTTGGCAATTGCAGTTAAAATTGCGGGGTGTGGGGGTGGGAGTACTTCAAGCAAGTCAAACCTGAAACACTGATCAGCCACTGGGGCAGATCAGCCACTGGGGCAGACCTGAAGGTTATTGGTCTGTTTTTAACAAGAAAATCAGGGTTGTGCCAGATTGGGGTGAATTTGTTTTGAGATTGAGAGGGTGCGACCACTGAGTTTGAGGAATCTACACCAGGCTGACAGAGTCATTGTGATCAATAGGTTTTTAAAGCAATTGTTTCCCTATTGATTCAGTAAAGAATGGGAGATCAGATATTGATAACTCCTGACAATCTGTTTGTTCAATGTCTCACCATCCATGGTCCAGTTGTTGCTCTGGTTGTAACCATTTAATTACAAATTGAAGATGGTTCGCTAGATAGTAGTATCTGAAGTTTGGAGCTGCTTGGCCTCCACAGTCTTTGTTTTTTGGTTTAATTCCTGGTTTCTTGTATTTACAATAAAATGTATTGATTATTGAGTCGAGAGTATTAAACCAATGTACTGTTGGTTGCACTCGGGTCATTGAAAATATATAGTTTATTTGGGTAGTATATTCATTTACACTGCTATCCTACCAGTTAGTGAGATGGGTAGGTTGTACCATCGAATTAGGTCTTTTTCAATGGATTTGAGCAATGGAGTAAAGTTAAGGGTAAACAAATCTGACGGATTGCTGGCGATGTCAATACCAAGGTATCTAATGTTGCCCGTTGTGATGGTTAAGGGAAGTTTCTGGGTTACAGCATTCCAGTCCTCCCCACTAAGTGGTAAGACCGTGGTTTTAATCCAATTTATTGAATAGTCTGAGATAGCAGAGAATTTAGATAGAAGATTGAACACTCCTGGTAGGGATGATATTGGGTTCAGTAAGTACAACAAAATATCATCTGCATACAAACTGATTTTGTGAACAGGGTTTCCTGTTTGTATGTCAACATTACTATTGTTTTGAAGGATGGCCGCCACGAGGGGTTCACTAAAGATGGCGAATAGTAAAGGGGAGAGCGGACATCCTTGTCTTGTGCCGCATTTTAGGGTGAAATGCTGTGAAGTGTAACTATTAGTAATGACAGAAGCAGATGGAGAGTTTAACAGGATTCTGATCCATTGAATGAGTGACTCTCCAAAGCCAAATTTTTCGAGGTTTGAAAAGAGATATGTCCAATTAACTCTGTGAAATGCTTTTTCGGCATCTAGAGAGACAATAACAGTATTTAAGTTGTTCCTTTGAGATATGCTGATCAGACTGAATAAACGGTACATATTGCTGCACATGTAAGTGCGGCGGCATGGTGGAGGTTGACTTAATATCTGTAACCATTCTGATGAATAATGCGGATATAAGTGGCCAGAAGTATTTATACAATTCAACTGGGTAGCCATTTGATCCAGGTGATTTATTGTTAGGCATAGAGAAGAGAGCTTTCTTCTAGAGTAAGTGGTTGATCTAATGTGGTAGCCTACTCTGTGGAAAGTTTAGGGAGATCGATATCATCGAGGAATGAGTTAATGTTTCATCTATTTGATTCATTATCTGAGTGACATAGCTTATTATAATAGTCTATAAATATGTTATTGATGTCTTTCAGGGTGTATGTTATCCTACCCTGTGAGTCTTTGATCGCTGTAATCCTGTAAATGTTTTTTCCTTGTGTTTCAATTGATTGGCAAGAAATTTACCTGATTTGTAATTGAATTTAAAATAATTTGCTGTAATTCGTTGCATGAGGAATTGTCTTTTGATGGATGATATTATCAAGTTGAGATGTAATTGTCTGCATCTCATTTTGGATTTGCTCAGTGTGTGAGTGGGCTTGTTGGGAGTGCAAGTCTTTTAATAGTTTTTCGAGTTTATTTTGGCATTCTTGTCCTTTCTTTTTCTTGTGAATAGAGAATGAAATAATACTACCTATTAAAACTGCCATAGCTGTTTCCCAGAATAAGGTTGGTGATATTTCTGGGGAGTCATTGAGTTCAATGAAGGAAGTCCATTCTCTGGAAAATAAATGGTTAAATTCTTTATCTGTTAGAAGTATTTTTTTTTTTCGTGTGTGTGCGTGCGTGCGTGCGTGTGCGCGTGCGAGCACACAGAAACAAGTTGGTTGTGTGTGCGCGTGCGCGCGCGCGCACACAGAAACAAGTTGGTTGTGTGCAAGACCTCAAAGTATGGCCAAGATGGAGTGAAGTGTCTATCTTCCATGAGATGTAATCTCCTTTTATTCCAAGTCAAAGAACCTCTGCTTAATGAAAAAATACTGGCCTCGGAGCACAACTATATTTTGATGAGATAGGAACCAAAATAGGCAAAATTATTAAACTGACATATAAGTCCTTAAGAAGGAAAAGTATGCTGGGAATGTTCTCAAAACTGGAATAGGAATATTTTTCTTGCTCTCTCAGGCTCTGTCAGCGATGGCAATCCTAGATTCCCTCTTGCAGCGCAGGAGATCACATAACTGATCCCAGACACCGGAGGGAACCAGAAGCAGAGGGACAAACGGATCCTCATCCCACCCTCCCTCTCACGCCACATTTTCACTTCTGTCTTACGATTTAACCCAAATAATGTCTTGTTTAAAAACTAATCACATTTACTAAATCTTTTGTGTTATCTTTATTACAGCCAAACGTGATATATCACTTTTAACTACTATGGGCAGCAGAGGTTAGAAAAGTGCAAAAGACGTGGTAATGGGAAATACATTTTGGCGACTTCTCATGCATGTGTCATTTTGTGCATTATCATTGGGAAGTTGGGAAATAAGTTGGTTGAAACCGGTGCATGCACAAATAGGCAAGCTGCCATTCTATGGGCCAATGGTTACAAGGTCCTTGTGTCTGTAAAATGCATGTGCACAGACATATAGTCAGGGCCATTATTGTTTCCAAGCCAGTCATCCAGTCAGTCAGCTGGTCAGTCAGTCAATTGGTCATTTAGTCCCTGCACAATCAAAGAACCGGATACTGAAAGCTTGTGACCTAACACTTTGCCGAGGTGGCAATAGCTTGCTGGGCTCGAGGGGGTAATTTTTAAGGAATCATTTACACAGAGGTCTTTCTCCACTACTTTGCCATACTTGCTTACATCTACACCCTCTCTCTTTTGCTTTCTTCTATGTCTCATTAATCACGTCTTTCTATTTCAGTCCCCTGAAGCTGTTCCTGCCTATGCCGTTTCGAATGAAAACGTCTCCTGTGGCCTGGCTTTTTGGTCCAAGTGAAATGCATTTGTTTCAACCTTATCTTTTTGCTCATTGTGAGTAAATGGTTATTCAGCAGAATGAGCAATGCTCTGCTTGGTGTATGGCAAGGTCACGGTGACATCGTTCTGTTGTATGATTCATTATGATTATTGGGATTTTTCTCCATTCCCCTTGCATGTCCTCAAAAGTTGGTTGGAAAAAAATGTTAAGCTGTTGAAATAATTTCTTGCAGAATGGACTCAATTTAGTCCTTTTTGTTTATTGATTGAGGAGGCCACATTGTTCTTATGTGTTTTGTGAGACAGTGTCACAGTTGATTTGGCCTCATGGGGATACAGGCTGTCGACTGGAACTATTGGCTGGTGTTTTCCTACATAAATTCGTAAGTACAATACAGTAGTTGCCATGGGAACTAGCGTTTTCCCTCAGGAGTAGCAGCAGTCAGTGTACAGTAGTTTGTCCATGGGATTTTTTTCTACTGGGTTTTCCAGTGAGCAGGAGAACAATGGGGTCTGTTGAACTAGGCTGATTATGCCCGCAAGATACACCCCTCTGCTGACGGACAAATTGTAGTTGTGTGTGTCAGAGAGAAGAAGATGGTTTTCTGGGAAATTCATCGGCACATGGCACTATTGATTGTTCATGCTTAGGTTAATCCAGAGATTTCCTCTAAGCATGCAGTGCACTGCATACTGAAGGATCAAATTGCATATTTTTTATATTTTACTATTCTTGATTTGCTTTTTTTTTTACTCATTTTTTATTTACTTTTTATTTTATTTTATTATTTTATAAACATATTTTTTCAGACTGTTAAGCTTTTGTAATGCCAATCTGTAGACATGCAGCAATAATCCCTATGACAAATTCCTAGTATATTTAAATGCACCTGGCAAAATAAAGTATTTGTGATTCTGATGCACACACATACTGTTTTTACACCAAAATTAGCGGGTTTACCCAGGTTTTTTCTTAACCTGGGTAAACCCGCTAAAAACAGACGTGAAAACCTTTCCCTATTGTCAGAATAAATGCAGTTTTTTCTGGTACGTCCCATTTGACGTCAGCAACACTTTGGAAAAGGGGTGTGTCAAAGTTCTAGTGTGATTTAGTAACAAAACAGTAGAGGAGACAGTAACTTAAACAAACAATGACATAAAACTGTAGAATTTGGGAAAAATAAGTATTTTGAGCCTTTCAATAGAATTGGATCATTCATGAACAACCCAACACTACAGTAGAAGCAGCATGGAGCACCCCCGCATGGATACTCGATGTTGCCGGTACACGCACCTGTCCTACGGCAGCGGGGAACGGGGACCGGCTTGGGCCGATGCTGGCTTGGCTCGGAGCCCGGTGGGGAGCATGGGGGTTCTCTGCTGTGCTCCCCATGGTGCGATCCCCACACTCACAACATTTCACAGTCCCCCATGCGGAAAAACAGTCAATAACTTTTGATTTTGGATTCTAAATGGGATATGAAAAGATGGATAGATACATGGATATTCCTGTATATTTATACGCCAACATCCCAAACTTCAACGTGCCTCACATCGTGCCAGTAAAGTGGCCAAAATTAGCGGGTCGACCTGGGTGTCCTGTTCACATCAGAGCTGAGAGTGGGTGGAGCCACCCTCCCGAGGCCCCTAGTTCTGTAAGCCAATGGAGTTGAGCACAAGTTCCGGGTTCTGTGAACCAATGGGGTTTGAGCTTTACTCCGGGCTCGTTTTACTTTCGTTTTCACTGATTTCACCTAATCAGTCCACCAGAATCTTTTTCTGAACAAATTTGAGGCAAGAAATAAGCAATCCAGTTGCTGAATCGTCACTAATATTAGATCTACGAGGCCTCATTTAAAACTTTGTTCTGACTTTCACCGTGGTATCTGTCGGTGAGCAGCGCAGAGCTTGGAGCACTGTGGGATACAGCAGGGCTTGGGGCTTTTATGTTTCATTCAAAATACGAAAACGTCTGAAAAGAAAATAAATTCAGCGACAGTTTTGTTTAGCGAAACGCAGAGTGAATCGCCTAAAGTACAGTCAACCTAACGTGGAGACACACACAGAAAGAAACAGCAGAATTCATTTTTAAATACTTACATTTCCCTCGTCTGCAGTTTTGTCACGGACAGTTGGTATTAATTCCTCTTTCTTTTAAAAGATTTGTGTTGGTCTCTGCAGCTAACAACAGGGCACTTCCCAAGATGAGCCTTTAGCTTCGATGCTCCCGGTTCAGCTCACAGCTTCGCGGTTCTAATTCTACTGAAGTCATGTATATTACTGCGACGACGTATATGAGTGCAGCAAAGCTGATCGGCTTGTTTCACCACATGTTTTCTGAAACTGACAGCTCACACAAAACTGACCGAGTTGTCTTTTTTCCACAGTGTTAGGAGGCCCATCAGAGACCCCAATACTGTATATATGCACAAGCACTGAAAAAGTGAGTTTTGCATAATAGGTCCCCTTTAAAGCATTTTTGAGTGATGCTCTGCAACTAACCCTTGTGATATAGACAAAGGCGAGAGAGAAATGCTAGTGTAGGCCTGTGTTGCAATGGAGGCAAGACAGATTAAGAAAGGCAGAATGACATTGGGCAGAGAACATATGAGTTTGGAGGGAGAGAAAAAAATGATAGGGTGGGAGTGGAGTAAACCCAGAGGGGAATGAAGGATAGTCTGCTGGAAAGGGAGGGGGGGGGTTAAGAGGTGACTGATGGCACAACATTGGTTCAGGGTGTGGGGGGAAACTAGACCTCTTCAAAGTGGAGGAGAGCACGAGCTGGGAGGAAGGAAAATGTTTTAGAGAAATGGGGGATTTTTCTGAGAGGAATTCCCTGGTTGAGATTAGAGTTGCAGCTCTACCTGCCATGTCATGTCATACTCAGTTTCTTTTCGACAAACTCTGATTTCCCCTAAGCTAGATAAGTAGATTGGCCACGGAATATCTCCATATAAAGATGCAACGTCTGCTGTGGAGGCTCCCTTGGGGCAGTTAAGCGGATATATAGGGTTCCCTCAAGATTTATGCCTGATTCTCTCTACTTGCGCCAAGAGCTATCATTAGTAATGCGGTTTTGATATCAAAGCAGGTAGACACATTTTTTGTTTGTTTTACAGTCCAGCAAGTTCAGACAATTGATTCACTGTACCTCTAGCTGCAGCGTTTAAAGGAAAACTCAAGCATTTTTTTAACCTCACACTTATTTTTGGATTATTGCAGAATCTTTTTATATTATATTATACTTTTTATATAAGTATTGAGAGAATAGTTTCAGCTGACTGCAGACTCTGATACCAAACACTGTGGTAGACTCCCACGAAGCAAAAAATAAGATTTAGTTAAAAAAAAAAATACTGGAGTTTTCTCTGTCAGCTCTACATGTATCCAAATTTTTTCCTTCTTTTATGTCTCATATCTGTGAAGAGCTGTATTCATTTCGTATATTTTAGAGCCTAACCATTGTCTCTGTATATGACAAATTACCTCTCGAATCTTGTTTGGCCAGTATATCGGCCATTATTTGACTTTTTTGACCACGTTGGGATCGGCAGTTATGCAGCCAATGTGTCTGATTTTTAAATATGTATAATAAACAAAAAACATTGATTATTTATCCTGTCCTTGTCCATTTTACACTACCTTCAAGTTACTCACCCAAATAATAGAAGTCAGACTAGGCATTATCTTATAAATCCATCCATGTTTGTTTACACTCGCGTTTCGATACGGACACAGCTTTCCAAGCAGGAACTGATGCTGCATATGACTGGAGATGAACAGATGCAGTTACTGGTATCAGGTCCTTGCTGAAGTACACATACAATACATAATACGTGCACATACTTGTGCACATAAAAATGCACCCATGCTCACACCAGATACAATCATAACGTGACACAGCTGCATTGAGAACTCTGTGATATATATAGCATATTATGTTTGATTTCTCACTATATGAAGTCAGAAATATTTACAAATATTATCTCTAAATTTCCAAGTTGACTTAAGTGGACATTTATGGGAAAGTAATTCATGGGAAACTCGGAAACATATGGGAAACATATCAGTTTCGGCAGTGATGATGCGTTCGGGTAACTCAGGAAAAATATATCATCTTAAAAAAAAAAGTTCTTAAAAGTTCTTAAAATCAAAAAGTTTTTTGTGTGTTGATTTATTTGTTTGCGTATAAGTTAAATGTTTTAAAATATCGCATCTTTAAAAAAATTCAGTTTTTAAATTTATTTGAAAACTTTGCACTTTGTCAAAATGTCGGTGAAAACATTGGTAATTTGTGGGCTAGGACTCTCCAAAATCTGGAACGGCATCGGAACAAAAAAATCTGCTATAGGTCTGGCTCTAATATGCACTACTCACAAAAAGTTAGGGATATTTGGCTTTCGGGTGAAATTTATGGAAAATCTAAAAAGTTCACGAGACAGTGATATTATATCATGAAAGTAGGGCATTTAAGTAGAAGCATGCAATGGTGATTTCCTCATCTCAAACAATTATTTGAAACAAAAGCCAACAACAGTGGTGGGTTTACCACAACAAAAAATGTGAATGTCTCAATGACTTGTCATGTGCCCTTGAACATCAATTACAGCTTGACAACCACGTCTCATGCTGTTCACAAGTCGACTTATTGTCTGCTGAGGCATGGCCCCCCACTCTTCTTGAAGGGTGGCCCTCAGGTCATTGAGGTTCTGGGGCACAGAGTTGCGAGCCTCTACACAGCGACTCAGCTGATCCCATAGATTTTCTATGGGATTCAGGTCTGGAGAAAGTGCAGGAAACTCCATTTGAGGTACCCCAGTCTCCAGCAGCCGTTCCCTAATGATGCGACCTCGATGAGCTGGAGCATTGTCGTCCATGAAGATGAAATTAGCCCTGCGTTGTTCATGCAGGTGCACAATGACTGGATTAATGATGTTATTCAGGTAGTATGGGCTTGTCACTGTACCATTCACAAAGTGTAGGGCAGTTCTGTATTGACTAGACACACCTGCCCACACTGTAACACCACCACCACCACCAAAAGCTCGTCTGGTGACAACATTGGCTGATGCATAGCGCTCTCCTTGACGTCTCCAACATCATTGGCGGCCATCATTTCTGCTCAACGTCAATCGACTTTCATTAGAGAACAGCACTGAGGCCCACTGGTCCCTCGTCCAGTGTAAACGCTCCCTGGCCCATGCAAGACGATGATGCCTGTGCTTGGTGGTGTGGTCAGGTACCCTTGCAGGTCGTCTAGCACGCAGACCACGCCAATGTAAATGGTTTTGAATGGTCTGACGTGACACTTGGGTGCCTCTCACCTCCCTTAAATGTGCCTGGAGTTGAGTGGCATTCATCATCCGGTTCCGCAGGGCACTGTTCACAATGAAGCTCTCATCAGTGTGGGATGTGGCCAAAGGACGTTCACTTCTATGTCCTTCTGTGACTCTCCCAGTCTCTCTGCATCTCTGTTGCAACCTGCTGATGACACTCTGTGACACTCTAAGCTCAGTGGCCACTTCCCTTTGAGAACATCCTGTTTGAAGCCTCGCAAGGGCGAGGTACTGTTGATCAATTGTTAGGTGTCGTCTTGGTCTCATGATGTAAAAACGTGAACAGCATGATGAAGAGGACAGTTTAAATACCAATTCTAATTGAACCAGGAAATGTATTGGTCGATTCATGGATCAAACACCTGTTGTGAATTTTGCCGTTCAGCTCCTTGTTAGACAACAGAAAGTTGTGCAAAAAGTACCGAAACATTGAACAGTTGGACATGTGCATTCAAAAGTTTAGAGCAGGTCAAATTAAGTTCACCTGTAAAGATTATAGTGCACTTAAGGTTCATCCTGAAATTTAACCCGAAAGCCGAATATCCCTAACTTTTTGTAAGTAGTGTATGTCTGTCGATTCCTTCTATTTTTCCAGGCCACCTCCAGCTTTTAGCTACAATCTTTCTCCAAACAAATACCAGGGATGCACATAGACTAATACAACTGTATTGGCTGTAACATTAGTCTGCTTGCTAGTTTTGGTAATTCTAATAATTGTTGGTGTTAAATTCTTCCATGTCGCCCATATTGAAAGTTTATTCAAGTTATCTATAGCGGTCTGGAGTAACTGCCAGTTTCTGAAAGCATTATCAAGTGAGAGTGGTAGCACTACATTTTAAGTTTTGCTTCAATTTTAAGCACTTAATTAGAAAGCTTAATTTGACTGAACTAAAGTTGTTTTTTTATGACTTTAACTTTAAAGTAGTAACGACCCTGTAGACCAGGGGTGGGCAAACTTTTTGGCTCAGGGGTCACATTGACTTTTAAAATTTGACAGACGGGCCGGGTCAGCACAAGATGCATACATATCAAACATAAACAGAAAAAAAAGCATTACAGTGTCAATACACTTACCCTTTAGTGGGAACAGTGTTGTTGATCACCCATTTTTGCCAGTGCATCGAAGTCTGGTGTTAGTTTTGTTGTGGCAATTCTCAGAACAGATCTGAGGTGTTAATCACTCAACTGGGATCTGTGGAGTGCTTTGTTGGTGTTCATCACACTAAAAGTCTGTTCACACACATACCTAGAGCCAAAAAACACCAGCATCCTCTGTGCCATCTTCTGGATGTTTGGAAATTTGGCTGCGCTTAATGAAGCATAAAACTCATCCAGTTAAAGAGAGTTGAACTTCTCCTTTAAGACGGTGTCACATTGGAGATCAATCAGTTCCAACTGCAACTCCTGTGGCGGCGTTTCAGGGTCTTGTGAGAATGGACATGACACCAGCTGAAGTGACTTGTCAATTTTTCCAAAATCAGAGAACCGACGGCAGAATTCTTCATGCAGGTCATCCAGTGATTTCCCGTATTTTTTTACATGTTGCGGGGCCTCTTTCAACGTAGCCAGTGTGGGGAAATGAGCGGATGACTTGTTTGGCATTTGCTTTGAGAATAATGCTAGCTTGGTTTTGAAGGCTCTGACGTTTGTATGCATTTCATGCACAAACTGGTCTTTCCCTTCTAGCTGCATGTTCAGCTCATTCATGTGTGTCAGTATGTCCACAGCGAAAGCTAAATCACAAATCCAATCTGTGTCACTCAGCTCAGGAAACTTGTCAGCGTTCTCAAGTAGCTCCAAAAATGAGAATCTCCTGTTTCAGCTCCCACACTCATTGACATACTTTCCCCAAACTTAACCAGCGGACATTAGAATGGTAAAGCAAGTCCCTGTGATCAGCGCCAGTTTCTTCAAGAAACTTAATAAACTGACGATGGGGAAGTCCCCTCGCTCGAATAAAGTTAACAAGTTTTACAACTGGCTCCACAACGTGGTCAAGCTGCAATACGGATTTACACAGTGCTTCCTGGTGAATTATGCAGTCTAGGAAAATTACCTCCTGCTCAGGGCTTTCCTCTTTCACCCTCTCCTGGATTATTTTGAGCAGTCCGACGTTTTTTCCCGTCAGATTTGGCGATCCATCTGTGGTAACGTTGGCGAGCGTACTCCAAGGTAGCTTGTGCCTCTTGATGACCGCCGACACACTGTCATACAAGTCCTCTCCCCGTGGTATCCCTTTTAGGGATTCCATGGCCAAAAACTCCTCCGTTGCTCAAAATTTTCATTAATCCCTCTGATAAAAATTAAAAGCTGAGCGGTGTCCTTTATGTCATTACTTTCGTCCAGTGCCAAAGAATATAATGTAAATAACTCCACTTTTTTGTTTAGCTTGCTAGCTAAGTCTTCGTCAATTAATTTAACACGGCGAGTCACTGTCCTGTGTGATAAGCTAATTTTTTCAAATTTGTTCTTGCTATCAGGACACAAGATACCTGCTGTCTTTACCATGCACTCTTTGAGAAACTCCCCTTCGGAGAAAGGCTTGCTGGCTTTTGCTAATTTGAATGCCAGCAAATAACTTGCCTTCGTGCTTGATTCTTGGATGGCAGTTTGTCGGATAAAGGTGTTTTGCTGAGCCTGCAAGTCAGCTGCCAACCTCTGAGCGGTAGCCGTCCGTTCTTGCGCTGATTGGTTATTAGCGTAATTAGCATGCTTGGTAGAAAAGTGAGGGCTGATGTATTCCTTTAAAACCGCAATTGTTTCTTGGCAAATAAGACATACAGCCTTTGACCACACTTAGGTAAAAAAGTATTTAGTTGTCCATTCCTTATTAAACACTCGGCACTCACTGTCGACTTTTCTTTTCTTTGGTCCACTCATTGTTGCAGATAGGTTCAGAGTAGTAGCAGAGTAATAACCGAGAGTAGCTCAGGCTCCGCAAAATCAAGTCACTGCGCCTAATGCGCCACCTGGTGAAACGCCAGGCATTACAGGTCAAGGTCAAATGAATGCAGTCATAATTATGAATTCTGTACCAATCTTCAGCGGGCCGGATTAAAAAGACCAACGGGCCGGATGTGGCCTGCGGGCCGTAGTTTGCCCACCCAGAATTGAATTTAACTGAATTGGGTCTACACTGTAGACCCATTTCAGTTCTGCTCGATTATGCTCAAAGTTAGCAGGTTTTTTAAACGCAGGTAAACCCGCTAAAATAGGCAATTGACACCTTTCCCATTGCCAGGAGTATGCGTTTAGTTATTTATTATTTATTGTCACGTTCAATGTCACGAACACGGAGTCCGTGCTGTAGTGGCTCCGAGTTGGGGAGCGTGCAGGTTGTCCTGCTCCCTACGGTGCGATCCCCACACTCAAAATATGTCCTGGTCCCCCATGCAGGAAAAATGTAATTTCGATTTTGGATTCTAAATCAGATATGAAAAGAATTATACTGCTATTCCCGTCTATTAACACGGCAACATCCGGTACTTCAACACGCTTTGCATCGCCAAGGGGCCAAAATTAACGTGTTGACCCGGGTGTTGTGTTTACATCAGAGCCGATCGGAGCTGATTTAAAAACCTGTCTATTGCAGGGTCATTTCACTTGGGACTGAAACCTGGGTGTAACCAGTGGTAACACCAGGTATGACTCAACACTAACTTTTAAAGGTGGTTGCCAGGCTGGCAACCAGGCATCAGGTTGCCAAAACTGAAAATAAGGTTGCCATTTTTAGTCACCTTATATTTTGAGTAATTAAGATACTAGGCAATTATACGCCAGCTTAATAGTGAAAATGTGACATCATGTGCCTGTCTCTCTGTTTCTCTCTTACACCCACATTAATGTTCACCACACAGACAATAATAATTTCAACAGTCCTGTTTGTCTCCTCATTGTCAACAATGGTCAATTCTAATTGCATCTTTCCATTTAAAAGTAGCTCTCCACCAGATGAGGTCTGAGCCATGCTCTGTCTACAAAGGTAAAAACTGGTTATTGTATTGGTACAGCTACATGTTGACGAACTTGACCAAATTGACTAAAAACAAGACTAAAACTAAAGAGATTTCCTCTATATTTTTATTTTATTTTAGTTTTTCCAAGCCTGTGAACGCAGCATTGCTTTGGAGCGCTTTCGACCGGTAACTAATGCTGTGTCTTAGTTCTAACATAATATCAGAGAGTCCACTAGTTAATCGATTGTGGATGGCGTTGACTCTGATGGATTAAAAATGGTGTAATGGGTCGCCGCATGGACAATTCACACAAATCACCCAAAATGACATGGAAAAATAGACATTAAAATAATGTAGTAACAATATAATGTATAAATAGTGGTTGCCAAAGGGGGCAACCAGAGGCCACAAATGGTTGCCAATTGACTCAATCTGGCATGCGCGCACAGAGAACGTAATGTGGCAAATGCGGTCTCCCCTGTTCCAGAAGTGCAGTATTTATTATTTACAAGTAAAGTATTTACACAAAAACATCTAGTTTTTACAAAATTATGTCCCATAGCAACGGAAAGCAATGGGGAGATGTGTGTCCCAGAGTTTCCATTAGAAAAATTGGTGCCGGTCAACGTGTCCAGGAAGATTTCAATTTCCCGGACAAATGGGAGAAATTCCGGTCAAATATTATATGTTTATTCTTCAAAATAATTCATAAGCAGGCTATATAGAGAATGACATCATCAAGCCATGTAGATGTATAATATGTTTTATTGAATATTCAAAATAAAACAAGTCCCATCAGTAAACGCCATTTTAAAAATAAATAAGAATTCTCAATATTACTACTTTACTACTTTATTAATAATTTCCATTCGTGAACACTAAGTAGCAAGTGCAGTTGCTTTAATTAACATTTCACTAAGATACATTTTTGATCAAATCAAAAACAAATAAATATGGCAAGTAGGTCTACAATAAATAAAGTTTGTGGTGTTGTCCGTCTATGTCGGGATGTCCCGTCTACACATTTTACACAATGAATATCTACCATCTGCTTTGGCTTGGAACTTTAATATAAAAAAAACCTGAACTATGGATGTGTATCCCAACGACACATCGTCTTTCTGTTTTTCCTCAGAGCTCTAGACGCTGCCGCTGTCTCCGCTCCCTGCGCGTTTGTTTACAAACGCAACCTGTTCACGAGGGAGGGTGTGGTGCTTAGTCCTATACAGACAAACATGATTGGTCAGAGGTGAAGCTTTCAGATCAGCTTTAGATTGTCCAAACTGATTGGCTTCTCAGTGCAACTTGCCGAGCACGGAAATGAACAGCTCTGCAGACTTTTTTTATCAAAATGATCCACCCAGCACAAATTCAAACCATCTATCAAATCAATCATCGAATCGGACATTGTGACCAGAGGGATTTAAATATGGTCAACAGATTTTCCTGGTCAAAACGGGCAATTCCTGGAGATTCTGTTGCGTGTGCGTCCCCATTGTCCATCTCCCCGCACACTTTTTTTGGGACAGAACGGGACAGTCCCTTAACTCAGTTGTGTTTAAAAAAAAATGTTGTTTCATAATTGTAGGAAAATAATTAGATCTAAATTAAAAGACAGGCACAGGAGCCAGCGCGCACCGCTGTCTGAAGGGGGGAAAAAAAGCTCCAATTCTCTGAGTAAGGGTTACGTTTTTCATTTTCCATACAAGTAAGAAACTAAGGACACAAAATAAATCTTTCTTTATGAGATCATATTATATATTGCTATATTATTACCACAAGATTTGCATGTAGAGCGGCAGGCACGGGGGGGGGGGGGGCTTTGCCCCTTTGCCCCTTTGCCCCTTTGCCCCTTGGTGCCCTATTGAACCCTTGGTGCAGTTTTTATCAGGCAGGTTTTTTTGTTTTTTGTTTTTATTTTTTAAGCGTGAATGGACATCGAGGTAGTGGATTGTCTGGGAATATATGCATAATCATGAGGAACGCGTCCTCATCGCACCTGTGACATGTGCACAGCGGAGCACAGATCATGGGCGTCCCAATGCGCACCATTGGGGTGCCCGTTATCTGCACTCCGCTGTGCTGCTCAGTTTGCCCACAGTGGTTACTCGACAGCTCTGAGCTGAGAGGGCAAGAGCCTCTGCCCCCTCTTCCCCTCTCCCCCTCTCCCTCTCTACTCCAGTTTCAGAACCTGGTAAACTGCACTTACACCGTTTCATTGCTCGGATTATTCCTGGCGGATAAAGGAAAAAAAAATAAAAAATCTTTCATCAATGTTAATCACAATTGATATCACAGAGTTCTCAATGCAGCTGTGTCGTTGCAGCTGGTTCATTTTCATGTGCATATGTACTTCAGCTTGGACACGGGACCTGATACCAGCATCTGTTCATCTCTAGTCATATCTTCTTGTCATTGTCACTTTTCAAAATTGGATTTCAAAATGAAGGATCTCTCGATTTCATGTCAAATTGAGTTAATACTGGTTGCTAGGTATATAAAATAATTTTAAGATGTTGAAGTTCAGATGACTTACTCCTTTACCATCATTTTGTAGAAACCTAAAATGTATTAATTTTAATGTCAAGTACTATTACGTGTTACTGTACATTTTATAATATTATATATGATATTATATTTCTAATAATCAGAAAATAATCAACACAATCAGTTATGAAAACTTTTGTGCACCACTACTGAATGTATAAGACCCACCTTGTTTCCCTTGTTTCTCCTCTCAGGCACTGGAGAAAGCGGCAAGAGCACTTTCATCAAGCAGATGAGGATCATCCACGGGACGGGCTACACAGATGAAGATAAGAGGGGTTACACCAAATTGGTTTACCAGAACATCTTCACCTCCATGCAGGCCATGATCCGCGCCTCCGAGACCCTCAAGATTCAGTTCATGTATGAGCAGAATAAGGTGTGCAGCTTCAAATACTCCTATTAATGAATTGGGACAAAAATGGTGTGTGTGTGTGTGTGTGTGTGTGTGTGTGTGTGTGTGTGTGTGTGTGTGTGTGTGTGTGTGTGTGTGTGTGTGTGTGTGTGTGTGTGTGTGTGTGTGTGTGTGTGTGTGTGTGTGTGTGTGTGTGTGTGTGTGTGTTGCAGATGCACTTGTGATGCCAAGATATTTTTTTAGAGTACAGACAAGGAAAATGGCAATCTTCATGAAGTCATCTTAATAAAGTCTGTTCTCCAGTTTCACAGTCTCTTTAACAACATTTTAGTTTAAGTAAATTGACCAAACAACAGCTGGCTATTGTGTAGCTGTAAAGGTGTCTTCAATATCTGTACACTTTTCAGTAGCGCATTTTTGAGCTCTTGCCATTGATAAATGGTGATTACCTCCAGCCATCCATAGGTGAAGCATATTGAAAATTGTATGTCATATAGAAGGGAAATGACTTGCAAAATATTGTACCTGATTACAAGAAATGATATTAATGATTAAGTCCTATGCTCCAAATACTCAAAATAAAGGAGCAGTGGGTCACACTTGATTTATTCAGTGAGATAAATTAAATGAATACAAAGGGTCCTTTGTTGTCTGATTGCGTGACCTACTACAGATAGACAGTAAACACACTAAAAAGTATTTCTCAAAAAACAAATACAGAAATTACAGGCAACCTACAGTATGTGTTCTTCCGAACCTTGTGCTCCACAACCCCAATCCGTACAAGAGCTTACCATTGCTTCTTGAATGGACACAAGGTGGAACCCTTTTGTTTAATGCAATGAAAATAAATAATTTGTAATAATTAAGTTGGGCACAATCGGTTATAAAATTCTATTTTTGGATAGTGAAAGAGGCACAACAATTGCTTGACGTAGGAAAATTTATTTAACAGTCTAAAACATGACGTTTCATCCCAACGAAGGCCTTCATCAGATAATTTCGACAAGAAACAACAATAGGGACAAGTAAATGGCTTCGGCAAATCTCTAATATTTCTTGGTTCAAAGATTGTATTGCAATAATGACCTTCTTCTTATAGAATAATGCCCTGCTGGTGCGTGACGTGGATGTGGAAAAGGTGTCGTCGTTAGACCAGCCATACGTCAGTGCCATAAAAATGCTGTGGAACGACCCCGGGATTCATGAAGCATACGACCGCAGGAGAGAGTACCAGCTCTCAGACTCCACCAAATAGTATGTGTACAACATGTCTACCCAATAGTACTGTCAGGATTGAGGTGATGGGATGTTTAATCGATATTGAATCAAACCCTTTGAGATTTTGTATTGAAATGAAATCGTGACGAATCCTACCCAATACCCATATCTACTTATCAGACTGAAGAGAATTTGTGTTTAAGGGTTGATTCTATGAGGTGCCTGACCAAATAAGTCTGCTTGCACATCTGTATTTTATTCAGCATTGTTTTTGTTTGTATAAATGTGCGAGGGTTGAGTAGAGAGAGGTGTGTTTGTGTGTCTCTGTGTGTGTGTGTGTGTGTGTGTGTGTGTGTGTGTCTCTGTGTCTCTGTGTGTGTGTGTGTGTGTGTGTGTGTGTGTGTGTGTGTGTGTGTGTGTGTGTGTGTGTGTGTGTGTGTGTGTGTGTGTGTGATGTCTTCATCAAGTGTCTCTCACCCCCTTGATTCCACACTTACCTTAGTAGTGCGTGGCAGGCGGTCAGTCAGAAACCGCTGATGCCGCTGTCTCCATCCAGCCACTTATGCGAAGCCCGGCTTGACAAGAGGCTTCAACACCTCCTTGATGGCGCACTACCTATCTTACCTAATTGTAAAACAATTTGGACCTGTATTAACTCACAAAATTGTAATTTATTGGCTTAAAGTTTTACTGAAATTAAATGCAAAAAAGTTGATTGAAATTCAAAACCATTCAATTCAGTGCTTTAAAGTAAGAGGATAGAGTTGTTTAATCTCTGAGAGCTGCCATCAAGGGTGATGCAGTTTCCAAGAAAATGTGTGGTGATGGTAACAGGGAAATTTTAAATGTTCCTCAGCCTCCCATAGCTTCTAACAATTTTACTTTTTGTCTGATCCATCCTTACAAAGTAAGTTGGGGAATTTCTGCTGTCATGCTTTACTCTTTCCCTTTTTTCCTCTCTCTCTCTCTCTCTCTCTCTCTCTCTCTCTTGTCCTCTGTTGTCCTTGCTGTTTCTCTAGCTATCTAAGTGATTTGGACCGTATTGCAGTATCATCCTATCTACCAACTCAACAGGACGTTCTTAGGGTTCGCATCCCAACCACCGGGATCATAGAATACCCTTTCGACTTGCAAAGCATCATTTTCAGGTAGACAATGAACGAAGGTATTCTACTAACACACCAGCATCCCAATAGCCAGCGGCCACTTTGTTTAACTCACTAGTTCTCTGTGTGTACATTTTAACTTCCTATATCAGCCCTCAGTCCTGGAAAGATATCACAGTAATTGTTTTATTCATGCATTCATTTTTTTGTCTTTTTTTTATTGATAGTAAAACTAGGGTTTCAATAGAGGTCCCAAATGTAGTCTTTCATGTGCAGCTGTAGCTCTGTTATCAAGTCATCTTTATAATGTCATTCAAGATTCAATAGGTTTATTCGTCACATACATATACATACTTTCATACATATATGCAGTGAAATGTCAATGCAGTGCACCCGGTGATTACACACAATATGTCCTAGACTGAAGTAGCTACCTAAGAATTTCTGCTAGACCAACTAACTGATTCCTAAAACGTAATGCGTAATGTAAGTCGAACACTGTAGAATAAAATAAGAATATATAGAATAAAATGAAATAGAATAGATGGGAATAGGCTTATGTATATGGGATAGACTTATGTATATGGGATAGGCTATTTATGTATATACAGATATGTGCATTAAAATGGCATGTGAATAAAGTGTAGAGGTAGTGTGATATATACAGCACAGTACGGCGCAGCAATACGGTAATACCGAAACAACCCAGAACAGTGACACAGTATGTGGTACAGTATGCTACATTCAGTACAGTAAGGTAGTGGAGCCTATGTGTGTGGCTCAGTGAGGACCCCTGGTGAGGTCAGCATTGACAGTTCTAATGGCTTGCGGGAAAAAACTCAGTCTCAGTCTCTATGATCTCGCTGTGTGACTGCGGTGGTGCTTGCCTGACCGCAGCAGCTGGAACAGTCCGTTGTTGGGGTGGTGAGGATCCTTCATGATCCTGCGGGCTCTGCTATTACACCTCCTGGTGTATAAGTCCTGCAGGGGGGGTGTGTAGTTCCAGTGGTACGTTCAGCTGAATGCACCACCCTCTGCAGGGCCGCATGTCCTGAGCAGTATAGTTCCCAAACCAGGCAGTGAGGTTGCCTGTCAGAATGCTCTCCACTGCTCCAGAGTAGAAGGACTTGAGGATCCTCACGAGACCCGGAATTTCCTCAGCTGCCTGAGGTGGTAAAGACGCTGCCTCGCCTTTCTCACCAAAGTGTCTGTTTGTAAAGTCCATGTTAAATCCTCTTTGATGTGGACTCCCAGGTACTTGAAGCTGCTCACCCTGTCGACAGAAGTCCCATTAATCACCAAGGGCGCGTGTGTCCTTGGTTGTAAATCTCACCTAAAGTCCACAGTCAGCTCCTTAGTTTTGCTGACGTTCAGGTGGAGGCTGTTGTCCTGGCACCAGAGTGACAGGTCAGCCACCTCCTCGCGGTAGGCCTTCTCATCGCAGTCGGTGATCAGGCCCACGACAACGGTGTCGCCAGGAAACTTGATGATGGTGTTGGAGCTGGACCTGGCCACACAGTCATGTGTGTACAGGGAGTACAGTAGGGGGCTGAGGACGCAGCCCTGGGTGGATCCTGTGTTCAGGGTGAGGGAGCTGGACATGTGCTTCCCACCCTAACCACTTGGGGCCGGGCTGAGAGGAAGTCCAGGATCCAGGCACACAGCGGAGTATTCAGTCCAAGCTCCTTTAGCTTGACAGCCAGTCTGGAGGGGACTATGGTATTGAAAGCTGAACTGGAATCTCACATAGGCCCCCTTCCGGCCATCCAGGTGCGTGAGCGTGGTGTACAGTACCTGGGAGACCGCGTCATCCGTGGATCTGTTCTGCTGGTACGCAAACTGCAATGCGTCCAAGGCGCGGGGGAGGGAGGCGCAGATATAATCCTTAATCAGCCTCTCGAAACACTTCATGACCACCGTGGTGAGGGCGGTAGTCATTCAGGCAGGAAGGAGAGGCGATCTTCGTGACAGGAACGACGGTGGACCTCTTGAAGCAGGACGGGACCACTGATTCAGCCAGGGAGATGTTGAATATTGTAGTGAACACCGGGGCTAGCTGGTTGGCACAGGTCTTCAGCTCTCGCCCAGATATGCCATCTGGGCCCGCAGCTTTTCTGGTGTTCACCCGCATCAGAGCCCTCCTGACCTCATGCTCTGACACTGAGAGTGCGCGCTCATCCCCAGCGGTGTAACTCCAATTAGCTGGCGAGCTAGAGGTGCTGTTGCCAGACTCAAACCGCGCATAAAAGGAGTTCATTTCGTTGGCTAGGGAGGCGTCCACACTCGTGGCTGGGGAGGAGCTGCTCTTGTAGTTTTTTATAGTCCGCAGCCCCGCCCATAAGCTGGTGTCCCGTTGCTCCATCTGTAGCTCCACAGTCTCTCTGTACGTCCGTTTAGCATCCTTCACCGCCCTTCGCAGATTGTATGACGCCACTTTGTAATTGTCCATATTACCGGATACAAGACCGTCGTTGTAAGCGGCCGTGCGAGCATTCAGAGCGCAGGGAATGGATTTATCGAATCTATGGATTCAGTATGATTAATACTGTAAGGCCCAGACTAAAAATGAGGATTAGAAGTTGAGGTGTGTAAATAGCCAAAATACAGAAATGTTTTTACCATTAAAGTAGAACAAAATCTTCAAGGTTGTTCTTAGTTGTTTGGCTTCCTTGCGTTTTATTTCTACTGAAGAAGCGTAATAGGTATCCAGGAGGTCCCAGAGGAGGTTCTTGTTTCTGTCACATCAAATAGGGTTTTGTGGATCCTCCTCAACCTCGTTTTAAAAGGACACATGTTTGACTGGTGCTCAACAAAGGTAGTGAATGCATTGCTAAGTTTCTGTCCATCACGGGAAGCAGGGCTTGACATCCACACATATAAAAGAGTGGGGGGGTAAAAGAGTGTGAATCAATAGGAAGCAATCATATCATTTCCCTCCTATGCTTGGCAGCACTAGAAATAACTCTGCTGGCAATGAGGCTGGACTGAAGAGATTCCCAGGACTTCTGCTGCACCCAGCCAATCGTCTTGGCTCGGCTCTACCCAGCTGCTGCTGGTGAATCACTGCGTACTCGGAGGGCATTTGTATTAAGACATTGAAAATAAAAATCATGAATAATGATGAGGAGCGAGGATGCCTTCTTCACAGATTGTACTGGAAAATTACTGTAGAGAGCTCAGATTTCCTTTTTTCAATTGTGGTGTTGAAAGAGGAACTACAACTTACCCCAGGGTGTATTAATATGCAAATTGGACAGTTGTTGAAAATTTAGCAGGCTTCGTGCCGGCTCATGGGGTTTTTCCGACCCTTGGAAGACAGTAGTGCGTCAGCCTTCAGTGTACGGCGCAGAAGCTGCAACAAAGCAGCCTTTCATAAACATCCATCTCCATTAGGCATGCCTCCATCCCATTTTAATTGCCTTTTTGAAGTTGAAGAAAATGTCATTTCTCAGGGCTCATCCAACATAGGACCACTTATTGTCACTAAGTAGGTCACTTATCCTTTCTAGAGGAAAAGGAGGTCATCTAATGTGGAGGAGTTTTATTTCACCAGACTCTCCTGGACTTATTTATCAAGCCTTCTCTGCTCCCGACACACCCCCTGGCTGTTTCCATTCACCTTTAGGATAAGCTATCCCTGCTTCACTAGGAATCAGTACAGTTGGGTATTAACTACACTACAGCACACCTACAACCACTGCACTGAGAGTAGAGAGAAGAAGGCAATTGACATATACACACACCTACTTCAGTTTGTTTCTCTGCCCTATTTAGTTTAGTTTTCTTTGTGTCCTCTGTTTCATGCTTCCAGTTCTTGGCTGATGTTCTTTTTGTTTCTATGTTCAGTGCACAAGGGTATATACTTGAGTTGGGCTGTACATTTTCAGGTGATGTTAACATGTTCAATTATTAGTCTTGAAATATATTAGTTACTTGCAAAGCTAAGTAAACCTGTGATGGAACTATTTAAGTGACGATGCAAGTCAAATATCTTTGTGCACTGACACCTCTTCCATTGTGCATACTTTCTATTGCAAGACACAAGCCTGGTTCTGCTCAAAGTTCTCTATTGATGGGACAGAGATCCAGCTCGGTAGCTTGTGCTCAACCAGTAACACCGGCCTTTTTGCTTTGATGTCTGTCATGTCATGTCTGTCAAGTATTTGTTTTCCTACGGTTTCCCCAATACAAAGATTTTGATGTGTTTGATACTATTGTAGAGATTTAAATGGTCAAAATAGATCTTCTGTTTGCCATTGAGCCCAGGGTCCAACAACAAACTATTCAAGAAAAAAAACAAAAAACTGCCAGTTGACTGATCTCCTTGTCTTTTTGGTGTTGTTGCTTATTCCCCTTTCCTGCTGTGTGCACACTCACTTATCCGGCCATTCCATTTTTGTCAAATCAGGATGGTGGATGTGGGGGGTCAGAGGTCAGAGAGGAGGAAGTGGATCCACTGCTTTGAGAACGTCACCTCGATCATGTTCCTGGTGGCTCTCAGCGAGTACGACCAGGTCCTGGTGGAGTCCGACAATGAGGTGAGACAAACATGTAGTAACATGCATGTGCATCTTGCTTGTCTTGTACATAAATGATTCCGGCAGCATACAACATGTGCTTTATACTGTAGTTTGTAACTTGATGATGCTGCTGAAGAACTCACCTATACACCAGCTCAACTCTGTTTTTATGGGTCAAATCCCATTGCACAGGTAGAAGATAAAACTAGTGAATTAGCAAACTACTCAAACATCCACAACCATGTTTGTATCGGTTCTGTGTCCCTGGAAGGCGTCTTGCACGGGGTTGTTTTTTTTGTCTTCATTTATTTTTTAATTTCTTTATTTAAATGTATTTCCTTTATCATCTTATCAAACCAGACTACATCTTCACAATACCAACACCTTTTTGAGCTTATATTTTAGTTTGATTACTTCTTGTGCACATAAGAAATCACAGGAAACTGCGAGGTACAGCGTCCCTTTGTGTCTTTCTCCTGTTCTCTCTTTCTCTTGCTCTCCCTCTTTCATTACACAAAGTCAGTCACGTACAGCGCTCACACATACACACACACACACAGGGAAACACTGCTTCACCGTAAGTGACAATCATGACCTGACCACCACGCACACATATATCAGCAACTTTGCTTCATCCTTTGATCAATAGCTGACACAAGTAAAGTCAATATTTAACATTGTAATTGGGGGAAATTCTATTTACGACGTCAGTGTTACTTCAACCAGCCCACGTCCCATTGATTTACGGCGACCAGCTCTTCAGCGTGAGGTGTCGTTCGTTAGGTCTGTTAGTCGAAAGCCATATCCAGTCAGATCTTTCAGTAGATTAGTCCGACAGCCGCTCTGTGCTAAGTAGGGCGGCTGTCCTGCACCTACTCTGTTTCATTTTCATTAATCATGCATTAATAACATTGACAATGCTGTTTCAGTACCACAATGTGTTTATTTCCAGTGTATTGGCATAGTCTCTTCTTAAGTGTACAGATACAATTAAAGTTAATGTGATCCGCCTGTGTGTGCACACTGCTCCCCTTCCAACAACAAACCCTCTCTCTGACTCAGTCATATGACAGCAGGGTTTCATAAACCAAGCCTGGCCACCAACTGCGGTCGTGATGTCCACTGTACATGTCCTCTGCTTCACAGACTGTATCGTCTGTTCACTGTCTCTTACACAGCCTTCTTAGCAGCCCTCTTTATCAAGTAGAACCACCAATGAATCACTAGGAATAAAACCAAATGATGTCAGATTGAGAGAGTCACGCAAAGAAGGGAATAATGAAATTTACGAAGCAGCATTAAAACTATTTGTTTTCATTGCTACAGTTGTGATCTGTACTGAATACTTGTGTCCTACATGAATGTCCTACCAACATGACACAGCCCTTAAGCAAATGCAGTCCACGCCATAAGTGACGGAACACATAAGTGGTAAAAACAATCGAGTCAGGCAGATTTTGGAGCAAGGTTACTTTAATGAGGGCTAAATGACCGAAATGATCGAAACTTGAATCAGTAGTATTTTACTATGTTTGATACCAGCCCAAATCTGATATATGAACAATCTAGGATTTGCTTCCAAGACCTGTTTTTTTTGATTGTCCAGTCAACTCTCAACAAGTATGCAAAAGGAATTTCAGGAGCTTTTAGAATAATTTCTTATAACAAATGTATTACATTTATTATTCTCTTGGTCGCATTGCTCAAGATGCTAAAACATTTACTCTTGTCTCCTTGACATTCCCCCGACCTTTGCAAGAACCGCATGGAGGAGAGTAAAGCCCTCTTTCGGACCATCATCACATATCCCTGGTTCCAAAACTCCTCTGTCATCCTCTTCCTCAACAAGAAGGACCTGCTGGAGGAGAAGATCATGCACTCCCATCTGGTCGACTACTTCCCGGAGTTTGATGGTGAATTTTACATTTCTTTGACTTCTTTGTCTTTTAATGATGGTGTTGTTTATATACACATATATATATAAGGGCTGCACAATGTGGAAAGAATAGGCAACGTGTGATGAATATGTTGCATATTGGAATGTGCCATCGGAGCAATACCGGTGTGGCAATTATGAATATATTACACAACAAAAAAGTTTATAGTGTGCCATTTTACTGCTAGTCGATGATAACAAAATTCTGCTATATTACATGTAAAAAGGTTGTTAGTGACAGTTTGGTGGCCGTAACAGTCTTGGATGGTAATATAAACTTCTGGTCTCTTATAAGACCTGAGCAAATATTTCTCTATAGTCATTGGGAATGTGAACAATCTGTAAACTGTCTTTTCATTTAAGGTTGCTGCCGTTTAAATCCACTGTGAGGTACCGTAGATGCAGAGTTCTGTTGTTTTACTCGAACAAAGATCAGTTGAACTCGCAAGATATCCCATTTTCATTTTGGTTCCACAGACTTCTTACAGTCGTATTTTGTGAATAGTAACTTGTGAGGGGAAAAAAACAAATCAGCAGCTCATCTTGTTCTAAATACAGTGTGATTGCATCTTTGATTTCTTGATTCTGTCTTGTGATTCATCGTATAGTTGTAGAGTTATGCAGGCATAACTCTGCTGTTGGCAACAGTTGGTGGAGCCAGTACTCATTTCAGCCCTTTGACAAATATAAATTGTATAATTCAAAAACCAGCATCCAAAGATGTATTGTTGCAAACACCAACTTTTAGAAAAAGGACGGGGACAGCGCCTCAGTTTCACCAATTTATTTTGGCCGTCAACAAAACATGCTAACGTGTCGGCCTATTTGGCGTTCATCATGCTCTGATGAAGGCCAACTATGCCGAAACATTGCATGTTTTGTTTGATGGCCAAAATACATCTACCATACATCTTTTGGATGTTGTTTTTCGGAATATATGTTTTTGAGTTTAGCACCACAGCACAAGTTTCTTTCTTGGAAGGCGTGTCCAACTCCTCCACTGCGACATGAATTGAATAATTCCTTTTGGTCGAGTTTCAGTCTGATTGGATAATTTGGTTTTCATGCAGCATGTGGAAGGCACGGTGATTGATTTTGTCATTATTGAATTATGTTGCGGTCCTTTGCTATGTGTATATTGACTTTCAAATCTTGATGATAAAAACAATGAATTGTGCAGCCCTTGCATGTGTATACTGTATTTATATATGCATACATGTGTGTGTATATGTGTGTTTCATAATGTGCACCCATGTCACACATATAGCTTGACACTTGAGACTGGACACCTAAGACAATTCACATCGCTCTATTAAATGGCATATTTCATTATAGCGGTCAATGATGTGGAAATATGGGCATAAAGTCTGTCAGCCACCATTTAGGCACTGGCTGCTAAGTCATCACTTGTAAAACAGGGTGAAATGACTGGATGGTTTTACAACAGTAAATGCAGCTTTGGAATTGTGAAAACTGCCTTTGTGTGAGGGATGGAAAGGCTTTTAATTATAATTTTCCTGTGGAAACTCATAATACATGTACAATTCTCTCTCTGACACCTTGTGGTTAAAATACTGAACTGCAACACAGAAGAAAGGCATCAAAGTACAGGCTGGCAGCCTGACATCTGGCCTGCAAATTCATTTTAAAATGACAATACTTAATTAGTCTGTGCAATTTTACTTCATGTTTTCAGAAAATAAAACAGATTGAAAGAATTAGTATAAGAGTTAATTACTGATATTTGGACCTGCAATAGTTCCAAGTAGTGCGTTTTGATTTGCTAACATTGCTTCTGTAAGGTGGGACTGAATTGTACTTCTCTGTGTTTCTATGTTTATATATGTAAGTTGTTTTGAGACAATGTGAATAAAACCTAATAATGAAACAAACGGTCTGTGTGTTGTCCTCAGGCCCCCCAAGGGACGCCGAGGCCGGACGGGAATTCATCCTGAGGATGTTCGTGGACCTGAACCCGGACAGCGACAAGATCATCTACTCCCACTTCACGTGTGCCACCGACACGGAAAACATCCGCTTCGTCTTTGCAGCTGTCAAAGACACCATCTTGCAGCTCAACCTCAAAGAATACCACTTGGTCTGAGAGAGAGAGAGAGATAGAGAGAGAGAGAGAGAGAGAGAGAGAGAGAGAGAGAGAGAGAGAGAGAGAGGGGGAGAGAGAGAGAGAGACAAGGGGGAGAGGGGGAGAGAGAGAGAGAGAGAGAGAGAGAGAGAGACACAAGGGGGAGAGAGAGAGAGAGGGAGAGGGGGGAGAGAGAGAGAGAGAGAGAGAGATGTTTGGACATCCTCACTCTTGTGCATGAACCACAAGGAGGCTGATGTATCTTCGTTTTTTTGGGGGATTTTTTTTCCCCACCCACCCCGGACATATCTGTGAAATTCTTGGCAGTTGGCTTGCTGAGTTTTGAGACTGGCAGAGTTTTGATAGTATTGTATTTCCATTTATTTTGCAATGGTTATCAAACGCTCCCTCCTGCCACATCAGGGCCTCGCCCTGCGCCTTTTTGCCCGCTGTGGAGCCGCCATGACCTGTCGGGCTGGCTCACGCTCATAATTTGTAGCCTAGAGAGATTTCAGGACCTTGACTAACGGTGGGACGAGCTCTTCCTCCTTTCCCGTGCTTCGGTGCTGGTTTCCCAGACCTGGGACTGTCTGTGACCCCATTGTGACGATGGGAAGTCGATGCTGAGCTCCAGCCAGGTGCTATCGATTCACCCAGTTCTTAAGTTGTGTGTCTCAAGTGTTCCCTTGAGACACATGAAGACACGATCTTCCCCAAATCAGTCTTACGTTTGCTCTTAGAAATGTCAATGGGTGAGCGCTACAGAGATTATATAATCATCTGCTATTTTTTGTGTTCTCGATATAGTGATCATTCAAACAAAAGGAATCTTTCAGAACTATTGAAATTTGAATATTGGTTTTAACACAAGGTTTCCAGACCACAGCCCCAGTTTACAGCTGTTTCAATATAAAGCATCGACATTGATTGTTAATGACATTCTGAAGTTTAAAGCCAATTTAAATTATATTTTGTGCAATCACAATTAATTTGCCAATAACACAGATTGTGCCATAATTGGGGAAATGGTAGATAAGTATAAATATGTAGGTTCACTAATTATTCCATTGCTCAACTTTGTTGTTTTGTTTGTTTTCTTGGACCTTTGTATGACTGATCATTGTACTGAATTGTACTGATCATTTTAAGCACTGATTCTTTTGTGGGTGAGAAAACATTTGTGTACATAACTGAAAACCAAACCAGAATAAGACAGAGCAATAGTTGAATTGTCTTGGAAAATAAACGTAAAAAATAAGCTTTTATGCTGCCTGTTAAGTCACAAGTTGATCTTTGTTACAATTGTCTTTGATTGACTTTAATCTGACATATTGTTCAGTAAACATTTGATTAGCTGTAATATGGCAAGACAGTAAATATTACAGATTTTTTTTTTATAATATGCAGACTTGTATATTATGACTGGCTTGTCATATTGTTGATAACTTGATTCACAGTCTCTGTGCTTTCAGCTAGAAGTGTTTTTCAATTGGGAGAAAGAAAGATCTTTTTATACTGCTGTAAAAAAAAAAGAAAAGAAATTCCAAAGAATTTTAAGTGCTGACTTGTATAAAGTTGTTGCAAATCTGTACTGAAACGCTTGACGATGGGGGAAAAAAAAAAATAAACTTTTCATTTTAGGTTGGCGCTTTATGTAAATGGTGAAATGAAAACAAATTATAATCAGTAGTTACGTATGTTGCTGTTCAATGATACTTATTCAATGATACCTACTTTTGGAATTGTGTGGGTGTATCTTTTGATTTCCCAATCTCTCATTTTGTCTTTTGCCTGACTGGCTGTTTTTCTCTTGACAGTATAATTCAGGTGATTTTTCATAAATTTCATCACAAGGGCTTCTATTGGTAATGTTGACAGCTAATGGAGGGGCTCTATGCACGACATGGAGCATAAGATGCAATCAATTAATGAAGGGTGGGGAAAATGAATCAGGGAGCAGGAGTTGAGTGTTTGCCTCCTTTTGAGGGGAAAAACCTGCAGGTTCCCAAATGTCGGCCGATGCCTTGGACAGAACTGATTGAATTCCAGCGTCTGTGTTTGTCTGTACAGCCAATTCAGGTTTGGAGGGCGGACAGCGGCTAAACATCAAGAAAGTTGGATCATTTTAATAGTACACCTTTAGCATCCCAACCAGTCACTTTTTGGCAGACATCTTGCTTTATTCATGAATCACAAACCAATACTGGTTTTACAATATTGAAAAAACTATTTATGTTTGTGTTTTTATCTTATTACTCTCGGTAGTGTCTCCAGGTTTGCTAAGGGCGTTGCTGGAGCAGGAGAAGATAAAGAGGGCTGATGAAACGTGGTACTAGGAGACTTTTTGTTTCGGCCTGGTTTAAATGTTTGATTGATTTCTGATAGTTCCTGATATACCTATTCTGCATATCTTAATTGCCTTTGTTGCCAAAGGGTGTGAAGACGGGTTTTTGTGTGGTTTTTTTTTTTTTCTTTTTTAATTCCAGAAGCGACACAACCAGTTCAGTTTTAGGGTTGTGTATGTTTACAGAGTACCTTTATTTTGATGGACAAGATTATATATTATCCAAGTATTCTACGCACGCTTTGTGCCACTGTACATGTCAGGCTAGGCTGTCAAGCCTCCTCCATAAACAGTATACCTATTAATCGAGTTAAGTATTTTTGCTATCTATCCTCATTTGATGGAGGGAGACATTACATCTTTCGAAATATACTGTACACAAACAATATTCATTTTAAAAAGTAACTTGTGTTGGATGCCCCACGTCGACCGAAGTTTTGTCTTGTTTGGCAGCTTGTAGTGGTTAAGGTGGTTCTCTGGTGCTTCAAACAATATTTAAAAACCTTATCTTTGTCTGTTTCTTCCACAAATATAGGTGGTTGCAATGCTCACCCCATAGAACAAAAATACTAACAGCTTTATTCTTGAGGTGTCATAAGCTAGACGTCTCAGTTTGAAAGCCTGATGATATGAGCACCATTGTCATTTTTGAGAATTAATGACTAACTCAAAGGCTTTTGTTAGTTTGGCAAATGGAAGCAAGGGGCACATAGATCTGTGCAACACTTTTGTTTTTCTTGCTTTGGTTGTTATCCACAAAGGCAGCTTGTCTTGGAAAGATTCTCAGCAACTTTTCAGTCAGTGATGCTTGGCTATTTCAAGAAACACTCCATTCCTCCTCTTGACCCGTGGTTCATGAGATTAGTATTTACAAGTTTAACAGAAATGGGACAAGCATTTTTCTGTCCTTCCCTCTTGGTTTAGTTAAGGTTGTCCTAATCCATATTGACATGTTCTTCTACAGCAACCATGTTTGTGATTGAAACTTGCTAAAAATATTTTCACGCAATGTTTCACGCACTTTCAAAGGCTAAGACCAGTTTGATCTGTTTTGTTGTGGTTTTCCCCCCGCATCATAGTCTTGTAGTAATTGTAGTATGTGGATTTTATGCCTCTCCCCTTTTATCTTTCAAACTGGCATCAGAGGAAAAGCATGGTTGATCCTAAAACCAACTTGAAACAGTGCTCAAAGGAAACACTACACATCTTAACTTGAGGATATTTCTCATTGAGATGCTTTCAAACCCTGTTGTTTCACTCAGCTTTGTATCTGAAGGACATTCACAAAAATATGTTTTGTCATTTTGGTTGTTAGTTTGAGCACCAGGTGGCTATGATAGGTTTTGTGAATTGCATAAATCGATCCACCTTTTTGCATTGTTTTTTTTTTTTTTTTCTAAAATTAAGCGGCTTGTCATGCTTTGGTCAAACTATTAATTGAATAACATAAGCCAAATTAAGGCACTGGCATGGTCTACTGGTGTGTACTGGTCAGGACGTCTGTTCGCTTCTTCCCCTTACTTGATTGGATCATGTCATATTCTCTTTTTTTGGGTCGAAGCACTGAAAGTGCAGCTCTACGATAGGACAACCTGCATGTTCATTCAGCTCTTTGGGTGGTTCTTTAAAGGTGTGTGTGCGTGTGCGTGCGTGCGTGTGCGTGCGTGCGTGCGTGCGTGTACACAAATTTAAAGGTTAATGCATGTGCTTCAGGTCCGTTCTCAAAAGAGGAATGGACACAATATTAAAAGCTGAAACTTCAAAACTTTTTTTGTGTTTTTGTAAGTCTGAATTATTACCTAAACACTTGTCTTAGGACCACTAAATATTACTTTTTCTTTTTTAAGATGAGGTTGAAATAAACTGTGCAGTGGTGTACAAATTGAAAGTAATGTATTTTTATTTGTTTCCCCCCCACCTTTTTTTTTTTTAAGTATAACAATGTAAACTATGTACGATGACTGTTCTTTGTGGAGCAGACTCTTACCAAGTGCCAATGTTGTGAAAAGAAATAAAGGATGTCCATGAATTTCATAAACCAGTTTTTAAACACAAACACTAAATATGTGATTAAATATTTTAAATAGGACAATTTATTCTATGAACATTATAATGAACTATTTCTGAAATGATTTCCTCTGCATGTGAGTCTCAAGGGTGGGAGAGGGGATGGCGGTGGGGTTACACATTATTCAATGCCCTCCCGGAACCATTTTTCAGTCTTTTAGCTGTATTTCTCTTTTGTAGCTTTAATTTCAGCCACTGTTGCCTGAACCTCGTTTGAACACGAAAATGAATTTCACAGCCTCTCCCTTTTGAAGAATTATGTTATGAATCGGAATAAAACCTGTTCCTGTTCTTTTTGAGTGAGTGTGATTCTCACACGTTTTCATTTCAAGGACCCTCAATTGGATACACATAAGACCACGGACCCCCATTAGCCCACATTCATTAGTTTTGTTTCTGGGACACCGATCTGAGAAGATCTTTACTGTTGAATATGATTTTGTCAAACTCCAAACCTGTCTATACTGCGGTGAGGGAGATAACATTGAAGCTATGATCAAAACAGTCGGTACTGATAAATAGGTGTTGCAGCAGCACAAATCAGACCAAATCAGTAATACAACAAAAAAAAAAAGAAAATTCAACATATTGGCAATATAAAAAAAATGGTGATTTACAATAAGCCTGTATCAGCGAATCCAAGTACAAAAGCGGGACGCGTAGTGAGGGGATGGGAAGGAAATGAAAAAAAAATCGTGACCAAATGAAATGAGTCTTTCACTCCAGTTCATCGCAAGACAACCGGTCCATCGGTAACGACCGTCAGTCATGAGGCTGGGGAGCCGCCGCCGCCGCCGCCCGTTCGCTCGCCGTCCTCGGGGGGCGCCAGTCTCCCAGAAACGGCGGCGCCGGCCTAGACCAGCCCCGTGTAGATCTGCACCCCCCTCTCTCCCTCTCTCTCCCTCTCTCTCTCTCTCTCTCTCGCCGCCTGCGCTGCGGATCTACGCGGGGCCGCTTGTGTTCCGCGCGGGGCGTTCTGTAGCCGGAGTGACTTCCCACTTTTAACGCCAGACAAACTGGGAGCGTTTCCCCGGAGCCGCTGGGAGGGGACGCTGCGCCGAAACATCGACCTGATCTCACCAATCCCGTCTTTGACACCCACTTCCTGCTTCCCCGCGTCGCCGCCGCTCCGGCTTCAGTGTTGTTGTTTTATATTTTATCCGTTTGAACGAGGCGTTCAACTTGAGACGTTTTGTTACATCCGACAAATCGGACTGTTTTCTGGGGTTTTCCCTTCCTCGCCTTCGGTAGTCTGGTTCGAGCTGGTCGGAAACTGCGAGAAAAGAGGGGAAGGGACCAGCGGGTCGAAGAGACGAAACAGCGGAAGGAAGGAACATCACGCGTTAACGTGCTTATTAATAATACCAGTGATTAATCATTTTGAGTGGCGGCTATTTGAGAAATTAGCTTGTAGCCTAGCGTGTCGCTACTGCTTCCTAGTTAATTCGTCGTCGGGACAGGCACAGTGGTTCGTCGCTCCACCGCAGACCAGACCCAACCCGACACCGGACCGGTCAGCTCGCTAACGTCCGCACAGCGTGCACCTATCCCGGGGAGCTAGCCGAGCTGCTACCGCTGGTCAGCCCCTGTGCTCCTGGTGGGGGTTAGCTAGCAGCAGCTAGCCGTGGACAAAGAGCAACCACACAAGGCAAAGGGGGGGAGGAAACGCCCACAGCTACCAGCTTTTTTTTCCCTTCTTCTTCATTATTATTATTATTGCTGTTATCAATATCATCTACAGCTTTCATCGTTTCTGTGGAGGAAAAACGATTTAACCAGGAATTGACATGATGTTTCCACAATCCAGACACTCAGTAAGTAGATTTTTGCTGACATATTTATTCCCCTTTTTTAACCCCAAAAGCTCTGAATAGTAATAATTTTGATGGGGTTTACACGTTTAGTGTCAATATGCTGTTTTTCCTCTTGGTGACAAGGAAAATAATTGATTTGGACAATTATGATGTATGTGTCTCCCAGTCATGGTGTGGTGTCAGCGGTTTAGTTCTGGTGAGTTCTGGGGGTTCATTTGGAAGATGGACCCAAAGGAGGCATTTGGTCCAAATTGGATTTGCAGTTGAGCCAATTTCCAGACAAAGGTGTCGGAATTTATGCCAACTAGTTTAAACCTTGACGATGCTCTCACTAATATCTCACGTTCACTTGAGCTTTTAAGGTGATCCGTGTTGTGTGTTGGTTAATCGTTTGTGGGATTTGATTAGAAATGCAATCGGGTAAATAGGGACATAGGTTGTGGGACCGGTGCACAGTCTACTATTGTCTTCCAACAAAATGTATTCTGTTCCATCCAACAAACCTCTTTAAACCGCATCTTTTCATAAAGATCTCAAGTTTCCATGGTAACTGAAACTCGGTCCTGTGCGTGTGTTCATCAGGGAGTCCACCGCCCTTTGGTCAACATAGAGGTTCTGGTGAGTGACAGAATTGTGTTACACGTCAGAATTAGTTAAACCGAGCCTGTGCAGGAACATCCAAATAACACAAATTGTGTCCAGAGCAGCAGTTTCCTCTCAGCCCTTGGTTCAGATACATTGTTTTCTCCCCAAAAAATGTTCCCAGCCTGGGTCCACCACATACATACCCAAGACGGTCTTGCAGAGGCTGTGTTGCCACTGCGAGCTGCTCTGCAATTGGAAGGTCAAACATTATAAAATGATAAGTAGAGCAGAGGCTAGCGCAGGTAAACACAATAGCTCCGCGATTATTGCGTTGCCAGGGACTGTGCCTTCCACTTCTCCCTAGCAACGACTTGACGCCACCGCTTGTTCCTTTGTCACTGAAAGGGGGAAGAGTTGTTTGCAGAGGCTGGAGCATGAATGTCTTGTGTGAAATGAATGGTTTGCCCTTTGGCAGTCAGTCAGTGCAGCAGGCTGACTGTGCCGCTGCTGTTCAGCTCACACTAGCAGGTTTATATGACAAAATGGTAGAGGCTTTTTTATTTTTTTAATGGAACGTAGTTAAAACCTGAAGATCTACCTCCTTAATAAGGTTTACATTTAAATGTTTCTCCCGCATGTCCTGTCATTTGAGAGCAAGAGATTAGGTTGTGTCCACAGACAGACAAACAAAAAATAGGATGACAACACATGTCCACATATAATTTATTGTGTGGGCTATTCTAAGTGTCCTTATAAAGTCCTTATAAGCCCAAAGTGGAGTCGGAAAGATAATAGTGTCTGTAGGGTGTGTAGAACAGAATTTAGGTCATTTCAAAATAGAATGGGTGAACCTACTGCACTTTTCCCTCAAAATAGCATATCATTATTTTCAGCTGAAATGCAGTCTTCCCTTGGTTAAAAAAAAAACACACACACCTCAAACCCCATCAATACTACCAAGAGTGGTAATAATAGCAGAATTGAGAGTTGTAGGTTTATGTGATATGTATATTGTGCGGTTACATGTCAAACATAGACTTGATTTGGGCATTCAGCCCAGGTATATTACCAGTTGCCAAAGTATATTTGGCGACTCATTTTAGCATTTTTTTATTTTTACTTTTTTATCCGTCCGAGAAGAACACCATCCGCGATTGTTTTACTAGTGGACTCATTCGCTGGTATCACATTAGAAGACGCAGACACGGCTCTCTGGTTCAGGTGGGTTACAAAGAGCTCCAAGTAGGTATCAGGTCAAGAGACAGCATGAGGTGATGCTGCGTTCAGGGGAACTTGGAAAACTGTGTTTCATGTCTGAAGTGATGCTGCGTTCATGGGAACTTGGGAAACTGTAATTTGTGTCAGTAGTCAAGGTGTATTTTAGGGCAAATTCGCTGCCACTTCTGCACCTGTTGCCGGGATCACAATGGTGTATTTTATAGTTTTAAAACCCATTTTTTGTGTTCACGTATGTTAGGCTTAACCACCTAAACCTTGCATGCAGTGTTCTCGAGTTGCCAAGAAGACCAACATTTATTACGAGGTAAAATATGTTGAAAGAATAAGGAGTGCTAATTTCACTACTCTGATGGATTTTAGCACAGAGCTTCCTCAGTAATACAGCATATTTTACTATTGAAGGCTGAAAAAATGACTATAGTTTATTTTATTTATCTTTTATTTTTATTCATCCAGCTCAATATTTCCTCTATAGCTCGAAGTGTAGCATGTCGAAGTTCATAAGTGAAAATAGAAATGTATCGGGATCTCAAAAGTGGCATTCCCTCGAAACCTTTGTATTGCTTCGCTCCGAATGTCTTGGCTATTGTAGATTGCACCACACTTTTATGATTTCAACCCCCAATACAAGATTGACACATACACAATAAAATACTAATAATGAACAGGCCTTAGCCCTCAGCTTCACGTTTCCAAATGAACTTCCCATTTTGTGTAAACCACAGAAGACAAAAAAGTGAAGGTTGGCAGAATAACCATCAAGCAGCAGCGATGGGTTATTTGCTACTTTTCGTACTCATAAAAACTGTTTTTCTTTATATTAATCATTGTCAGATGCTTTGCATCTGGCAATAACAAATTTGCATCGATATTAACAAAATCCAATTTTTTTTTTTTACCGAAACCTCTATCTACCCCTATTTTGAGGATGACTGTTGGTACTTTAAAAAGACATTTAGACCTAAGACATATTTGAAAATCAATCATTATTTTATATTTGTATAATGATAAAGCAGATAGAGGTGTTGATTAGCACAGTTCAGTCTATGAAGTTCAGGAAATAGCATTACTTTACTATAATGCAACCTTTATACCCCTTTCCCACTGCACCACACACGCTAACATCCGGAATTTGTCATCAGTGGTTACAACCGGGTTTCAGTCCCAGGTCAAATGACCCTGCAATAGACAGGTTTTAATCGGTTTCACCTCCGATTGGCTTTGACACGAACAGGACACTTTTAAAAGGCCTTTTAACCGGTGCGATAGATTGCACGTTGAAGTTCCTGGCGTTGGTGTATAAATTGACAGGAATATCTCTATCGTTCGATCATTTAATATCCCATTTAGAATCTAAAATCAATTTTGAGTGTGGGGATCACACTGTGGGGAGCGCACTCGAATCACCACGCTCCCCAATGGGCTCAGAGTCACTCCGGCACCAGCCCAAGCCGGTCTGCGCTTCCCACCGCCGAAGGACCGGTGCTCGCACCCATGCTGCCGGTGCTCCATACTGCTTCTACTGTAGTGTTGAGTCGTTCATGAACGATCAGATTCTTTTGAAAGGCTCAAAATACTTTGTTTTCAAGTTTTACAGATTTATGTCGTTGTTTGTTTAAGTTGCTGTCTCCTCTACTGTTTTGTTAACAATCACACTGGCACTATGACACACCCCTTTTCCGACATGCTTGTGATGTGGAACGTGAGACACCAGAAAAAACTGCATTTCTACTGGCAATGGGAAAGGTGTCAAGCGCCTATTTTAGCTCACCCCGTTAAAAAACCTGCGGTAAATCCGCAAATTTTGGTGTGAAAACGGTAAAAGACAATTTAACAATATTACAATATTAGTATAACCAAAATAACACACAATATCAAGTCATCACAATATCAATATTATATAGATTCATTGCCCAGCCTTAATTGCAGTATGATGTTGCCAAGGCTGCTGGCCATAGAATCCAACCAATTCAGCTTCTGCATGCCTGCCATTTAAGTGACATGCTAAAATATCTCGTCACACCACCAAGAAACCATAAAAAAATTAAGCACCTTTGTCCACCTTACGATTTGTAGCATTGATAGGCATGTTGAGTTCTCTACATGATGCTCCTGAATTTCATCTCCTGCGCTCAATTTTGGAGCTCATGTGTTCCTTGGGGAGAATATGTCACCTGGAGCTCTGGCGCTGCGTTTTCCCCCTGAGTGAAGCAGTCGCCTCCTGATGTGTGGGAACTGGCTGATGTTCAGTCACCTTTCCCAAGGTGAGAGAACCTGTGCGCTTCCACTTCTGCCTGCTTGTTTCCTTTTGAAGTTTTTTTTTTTTTTTTTTTTTTTCTCCTCCTCTCCTCCTCTCTCTCCCTAATCCAATTGAGTGCCCTTATGCTGCCTGATTGGAGTATTAAGACCCAACACACAGGATTAAAAACGGGGATTACGGATTTAGTGCGACGCTTTGCCAGAGCAGCAGCAGTTTGTTCACCCCTCGAGTATAAGCAGTCAGTTGGTTAAGGCTTTACTTAATGCCTCCCACCCCAGCCAACCCCCCCAAACAACCCCCCCCCCCCCCTCCCCGTGCTGACCCTGCTCACCCCCACTATTTTCCCTCCGACTCTGGCCTCGTAACGGCAGCTGCTGCTGCTGCTGCTGTCACTGTGGCCAGCGGATGGGGAATACATGTGACGGCCATATAGATATGACTCTCCAAAGATAAGATGCCCGAGACCACAATGCAGCTTGACCAGAACACAAGAGGGGTCTCTCAAGCTGACTAAATCACCTTCTGTTTTCAGGTTTCGCTTTGACTATTTGTATGTGAACAGGAACATCTGACTGATTTGTGTGTTATGCTTTTAGTTTTTCAAATGATCTTCTGCTGTAAGCATTTCAAGCGTGGTACCTGTTGTAACCCACCCATAAGTATTTATACATATTCATTAATTTAATAGGTGAACAGATATAAACATGGAATGATGATGATTATGATGACTGCAGGGCTGATGCCGATTTCAGGTAGTCGTCCCAGTTAGAATTTTAAAGTTGAATGGGATTTAAAATGTAAACGAGCCTGTTATAATCCACTATTATGGCTTGGCAGTGCTGTTCTTTTATTTTATAAAAAGAAAGCATTTCACACTGACTCTCTGCCTGACCCAGTTGATGGCATATTGTTTTGGTTGTTGATTAAGCCTAATGCAGCTTCAGCAAAGCCGTTTGTGGCGTGAAAGTCAAGCAGTACGAAGGGGTCGTGCCAAGGCACTGCGTAGACTTTTAAGCAATGCAGGTCCAGATCTGGCCTCTTCCTTGAAAACCAGCCTGGACCCAACTCCAGTAATCGCCACAGGTTGTCTCCTCCTCTCCCTTCATGACACGTTTCCTCCCAGGTCTGATGTAGTGGTGGGAGGGGCGGAGGGGCACAGGCATTATTAAGCCTACTTGAATTAACAGAACAGCCCCAGCCTTTCCTCTAAAGCCCCCAGCTGGGGGGGGGGGGGGGTTAATCTCCACAGTCCCCTGTCTCGCCCATTAAACAAACTCCCTCCCACCACCACGCACGCACGCACACACACACACACACACACACGTGCAGGCGCGCACACACACAAAGCCCGGCGTCTAGCTTGCACACACACATGCACATAAACATTCATGTGTATGCAGAGGAGAACGAGCACAGTCAGACCTGCAGCTTACTGTACACATGCACAAGCTGAGGCACGTGTGTCTGCATGTTTACACAGTGCACAAACACACACACTTTTTTGCTGCAGTACATACACAAAAATAAAAAAATAAAAATTCCCTTTCACTCATGCTTACACAGTAACGGGAACGCACACACACACACACGTGTGCGTGCATGCATGCATACATACACTCTCACTGGCCTCAAGGGTCTTATCTGCTTTTTGTATCTAGGGGAACAAATTGAATGCGGGGTTTGACACACACACAGGCCAGCAGATGTCTGGGTTGTTAAGGGCAGGCCAGCTCATTAGCATGACAAATACAACCCCCCCCCCCCCACACACACACACACACACACACACACAGCACCAGGGGCCAGGCTTTAGAGGGGCCAACCTGAGGCCACGGGTCACAGGTGATTATTGATTTTTATTTTTCTTGAGTGCCACACTGGGTGACTGAAGTTACGGGGGACTGGGAACTAATAGTCCCCTCCTACACACAAACAACATTTGTACACACAGGGGTACAATTAGGCCTTTACGCAATCAGCCAAAGGTTCACATGCAGGGACTGATGCACAATGCTTTTTCAGGAAGTTATTTTCAAGTTAATTCGTGGAATGAACACACCGCATCTGCTATTGGCCTGGTGGAATACCAAAAACAAAGGTCACGATTTACGTAAGCAATTTGTGCTCATGATCTGCGTGAAAATGGACATCTGGTTTGCGAAATCCTCATCCACTACATGATTTTTTTCAATCGTGAAAGCCAAAGAAAAGATTGAGCTGTGCAAATTTAACAACAGAAATTTGCAGATTTTCTGTCTCTTCTGTGCACACACATAACTGCTGTTTTTGAGCACAAATCTAAAGACGCAGAACAAACAAACAGTTTTGTGGTACTCCAACACACAGATTCTCGCTGGGCAAGATATCTTGCAATATTTTGACTCCAAAACAAGCATGGATCACATACAGTTTGCTACTGTTGTTGTTTGTGCAGCGAACTTGCAGCGCCAACGTACACTAATTAGACACCAGTCTAATTAGTCCACCACAATTCAACAAGTTGCTCCTCCATTCCAGAAGTCCACACTCACCCACTTGCCACTTTCCTTGGCTTCGCCATCAGGCAGATGCACGATCTCATTGGCTGTAGAAAATTGCCATTGCAATTTGAGATTTTGACATGTGCACACCAGCAGATTTTGGAAAGACTGGCCCCGATAAAATCAAATATCTTTGATTGAATTGTGAACTGGCGGCTTGGGATTGTATAGAGACATATTTGAGTCTTTCACTCACACACATATCGATGACGGCTACGATTCTACAGCGTGACTACCTCAGACTTCCAAATGGGCCTAGAAAATCATGTAATGTGGCCCTAGCTTTAGACAGCAGCTTATTACACAATCAGTAAAAGGGACCAACTTCTTGTCTGCGTGTGAAGCAGATCTTAAAAAAATGCAGTTGAATGGAGGAATTTGCGCATTATTGAGCCAGCTCGGGAATTAAAAGAAAGCTCAATTAAGTGAATTGAAATACTTTTTAAAGGAGTAACAGTGCCGCATAGTTTTGAGTCACGGATCAGATCATTTTTCAGATCAGCTTAAAAAAAAAAAGAGACAAATATAACTTTGCTTTCCATTTATTCTGTTAAACACTTAAAGCAAGGAACTTTTGCCCATGTTCTTAAATAAAAATATCAATCCAATGTTCAAATAAAATTGTAACATAATATACATAAATAACATTGTATTTGTTTACTAGCGGCTCTTGACCCCTCCGATATGACGTGCAGAGGCATAGCAGCAACATACAACAGCTCATTCACCACGTCGTAAAGTAGCAGCAACATAGCAACAATGTACCCTAAACCAACATTGTGCTTTAGAGTAAAACGCAGAAGGCATCCGTCTTGTCTATCATCTATTCACTGCTGCTCTGCAGTGAGATTTATGGACTTTTTAGTTTAAAATGTAACAGCGGCAGGAAAACTGTATTTTATATACTTTTAGTCCCACAACAGTGAAATTTGCAATTTCTCTACATTTTACCCATCTGAGTAACTGACGTGTCTAGGAGCAGTGGGCTACCATGTAGTGGCGACGGGGGAGTAGTTTGGGGGTTAAGTGTCTTGCTCAAGGACACATCAGCATGATACCAGGAGAAGCCGGAGATCGGACCTGGCAACCTTCTGCTTACTAGGCGACCTGCTCTACCTCCTGATCCACTGCCCCCTTACTTTTACTATGATGGTTACATTTAGCAATCAATCCGTGGTTCACATGTGTGCCAAACCATGGGGGGGTGGGGGGTGGCCTGTACGGACGGTCTACGTTCTGTTACACCACTATTACTGCACTCAACATGCAATACAACTCCAACTGAGAAATATAATTTGGGCAGCTACTCCTCAAAAGAAAATGCATTAGAAGTCAGAAAATTAACTCCTGGTGATTTAATTTAAGAGATGGCAGGACATAAAAAGATGAACAAAAACAAAGGTTGGTTAATAAAATACAAACTACCTCAAGCGGTGCTGGGCAACCCCAGGAGAGGGAGCTGACCCAGACAGAGCAACTGGTTTAACAGATGCCCCCATCAGTGTGCTTGGATCTGGAGATTGCTTTGATAAGGTTGCAATTTCTGCTGTCATTGATATAGGAAGTCATTCCTGCCCCTTCATTGAATATATCTGTGTTCGTTTGCACCTGCTCTTTAGAGGCACATATATTTTCACGCATACCTTTTTATGCCCAGAATGTGTCTATAACAAGGTGCGATGTGAGTGAGTACTAAGCAGTTACTGATGAAGCTGCACTGGCCTGTATCAGGGTACTCAACACTCAAGACATAATGACCTATGGATAATTATTTCAGTATCTAGTGATTCTCACCTTTTTACGTTTTGACTGATTATATTCTGTCGGAAGCTGAGATTCTGAACTAAAAGCTTCAAGGTTTGCTGAAGTAAAACAAGTTTCAACTACCCAAATCGCAGGTATTTTACACAACTTCTAGTACGGAGAGCAATGGTAAGCGCCTTAGTCCCGAGGACAGTATCCAGTGGACCCTGCTCGGACCTGACATTAAAAAGCTGATGCGATTGTACTCGGACATCTTTCATTTATAGCTAGAAAAATGCACAAATACCTCTTTTATTGATTTTCAGTCATAAGAAACGGTGACTCAAGTCATTTCACAATTATTACCAATAGTTTCGGTTTAAAAATATACTACACTATTCATATCACAACCAAGCTGTGTATAAAGAACAATTCAAAACAAGCAGGAAAACTGGTATAGCCAAACATGACATTACTTACACCATTATGAGTTATAAACATTCAAAAGTTAACCCTCTGCCCACTCCACTTAACTGCCCTGGCTACGCCAACTCCATTTATTGAAACAGTCCACTCAAGTGTTGACTGGAAATTTGCTCTGTCGTTTTTTTTTATGATTATTTTTACCTCAGCCTTTGTGAACTAAAGTGACCAATTGTAATTGATTGGGTGGATAAAATAAAAGTTGATAAAATGTAGCTGACAGGCAATATTTTGTAGCAGTTAGAACTCAAGCAATTTGTGACAGAGTGCCAATGATAAATTTTACTGACTCATGGCAGTTTTTTCTGGCTGTAAATTTACAGATGGCTGACTGGCAACCCTGGCGGTGACCAAGCTAATTAGTGACAAGTACCGTCAGCATTGCATTAGCAATGCTAATCTGTCATCCCTTTCCATTTCCATTGCATCCAGGCTACTGAAGGCACGAAATATATCTTGTCTGCAATATTCTGCCGTTTTGACTGTCTTTCAGATCTTAATTTCACTAACTACTTTCCTGCTTGTCATGCAGCTTTGTGCTCAGACACAAATTATCAGTTGTTTGGACACGTGTTGGTTTTCACACACCATGACCTGAATTATAGCAAGCATGCTCTGTGAAAAATACAAATGTTTTTTTTTACTCCAATTTTTAACACACAAAGAACACAGTGATCGAGTTGGTGGGCATGGGGGCCTCGCCTGTGGGACAGGCAGTTTTGGCGGGGTGTCGGCCTTTCAGCACGGGACCTTGCTCCGGGCCGGTGGTCCATGCCTTGCACCATATGCTAACTCGATGTCATCCGCATGCTCACCGATGCAAGCAAAGTATCAGTGGTGCTCCTCCAAGAGACACACAAGACAGCTGACGACCACCTGAAGCTGCCTGGGTTCCTTCTCGCTGGTTCAATACACAGCAAACAACATGGTCTTGCAACCTTCGTTAAGACAGACATCAGTTGGTCACAAACAAGCCAATCGACACCTGGCTCCAAAATGGCCACAAGGGTAGATGAAACAACCATGGTAAACGTATATGTCTGTCTCCACCAACAGCACTGACGACATTGCTTCCGCTGTTTCATGCACCAACCATTTATGCGGGTGACTTCAACTGCCAACACACAGATTGGGGTTACAACTACACCACCCAAGACGGCAAGGTGCTCGTCGACTGGGCTTCCAACACAGAGGCTACACTGCTCTACGAACCGAAGGAACCTCCAAACGTCCACTCAGCAAGCTGGAACTCATACACCAACCCAGACCTGGCCTTCGCCGTCTGCTGTGGCTGCGACCCGATGCAAGAGAGACAAGTCATCGACAGGTTTCCACCCTCCCACCACCGAGCATCAGTCATCAAAATGCCATCACTGGTGCAGTCGGTAGCTGGAAAGCCCGTTAAACGCTGGAACTTCCGTAAGGCCAACTGGAACTCCTTCACAACTGAGACAGAGAGAGGGACTGCTCACCTACTGGGCCCGGACTCTGATGACATGGATGCGGCGCACTCAGCATACTGCAAGGTCCTTGTAAATGCGGCAAAAAAGTACACCCCCCCCCCCCCCCCCCCCCGTGGCTTCATCAAGACGTACATTCCGGGCTGGGACAATGAGTGCAGCTGCCTACTCTTGGACCACCAAAAGGCCACCACCCGAGAATAGAGAGATTCGTCTGCCACAGCCCTTCTCCAGAAGCTCGACGAGGTACGCAGAGAGAGGTGGACAGAAACAGTGAAGTCGGTAGACTTTACACACTCCAGTCGCAAAGCCTGGCAAGCCATAAACCAGCTGACGGGGAGGAGGTCAATGCCCTCCAGGTGCCCAGTAACTGCAAGCTCCTCAGAAATGGGAGGTTCCCGAATGCAGACAGAAACTTTGCGTGCACAACAGTGCGAGGCCCTCTCCAGGCCAGCCAGCGTCGACTCTTACATCTCACGTGACTTTACGGCACAAGAACTAGCTAGTGATTGATTGACAACCTGAAGTCGGGAAAGTCACCAGGGCATGACCACATCCACCTGGAGTTCATAAAACACCAAAGCCTGTCATCTTCCAGGTAGCTGTGCTCCTTCTTCTCCTCGTGCCTCCGCAGGTGCAATATCCCAAAGACCTGACGTCGCGTTACCACCATTGCCCTCCTAAAGCCGAACAAGCCCGCTGACGACCCAAAGTCATACAGACCAATCTCGCTGTGAACCATTCAAGATCATGGAAAGGCTCATCCATAGCAGGATCAACCCGGTGCTGGATCTTCCGCCAAGGAAAATCAACGGTAGACCAGGTAGCACTACTTGCCCAAGACATTGAGGACCGCTTCCAAGCCAATGGGAAAGCTGTAGTGGTGCTCCTGGACCTAACTGCCGCCTACGACAGTGTGGCATCGTGGTCTCCACCTGAAGCTGCTGCAGATGATCCCAGACAAGCACATGGTGTGCTTCATCATGGAGCTCCTGGCGAACCGCAGCTTCATCCTCAAGACCAGTGACGGCCAGCAGAGCAGGTTGCGAAGACTAAAGAACGGTGTGCTGCAGGGGTGAGTCCTTGCACCGATGCTATTTAACATCTACATCCACGACCTTCCAGTGACTGAGTCAAAGAAGTACGGCTACGTGGACGACCTGGCTATCTTGCTCTGAATACCATCATGGACTATGACTTAGGACGGGCTCAACCGAGACATGGGCACCCTGGCAACATACCTGAGGAAGTGGCGACTTCAGCTCAGTATAGGCAAGACAGTATCGGCAGCCTTCCACCTCAACCACAAGGAGTCAAAAAGAGAACTGGACGTGTTTGTCGAAAAACAAGCACCGAACATACCATAAGCTCCCAAGTACCTAGGTGTGAAGATGGACCGTACGCTGGGCTTCAAAGAACACCTAGAAGAAGTCAAGGCCAAGGTAACATCATGGGCAGCGCTCATCTGTCGACTGGCAGGTACAACATGGGGAGCAGACGCCAAGACACTACGGATAGCAACTCAGGCCCTGGTCTTTTCTGCAGCAGAGTACTGCATACCTGTTTGGGGACGGAGTCCACACGCAAAGGAGGTGGATGTGACAATAAACAACGTGCTCTAAACTGTGACAGTTTTGCCCCTGCGGCCATCCGAAGGGAAGCCGCCACCTAAGCTCCGGCAAGAAAGGCCAAAATGCATAAAGAGCACCTGCTGCAGACAACAACCACGGTAGTGCCCCCGAGCAGACTGGTCTCACGTCAGCACTACAACCTGGAGGCCCTGAGGTTACTCCAAGCGGCTCCAGAGGGACAGTCAACAAGGGCATGGACCGCCTCGTCCTGGACGATAGAGTGGGAGACTGCTGAGCCCAAGCGACTCCACCGCCACATCTGGGACCCAGGTGGAGGAGTCAGGGTGAAGAACTGCCACGCCGACAATGGACAACACTAAACCGGCTGCGAACAGGTGTGGGTCGCTTTAAGTCCTCCATGAAAAAATGGGGTTTCTCTGACAGTGCTGCCTGCGAATGTGGGGAACCTGAGCAAACAGCAGACCACATTATCAATGGATGCGACTACCACAGTCTAACATCTGAAGCTGGCCTCTTCACGTGTCCTGGACGATTTCAATGTTCCAGACAAATAGGAGGGATTCTGGTCAAATATTAATTGTTTATTGAGCTTACAAACAATTGCGAGACAGGCTATATAAAGAATGAAAACGTGAAGTCATGTCGGTTTAAACTATTTTTTTTTTAATGAATATTCAAAATAAAAATAAATAAATATTAGGAATATAACAACTTGAAATTAAATAAGTTCTAAATAAATAAAGTTTGTCGGTCTTCGTCGGGACATCTGGTTGACATATTTTACAACACAATGGATATACCGTCTGCTTTGGGTTGAACTTAAATATCACAAAAAGCACCAAACTATGGATGAACTATGTCCCTGTTGTCAATGATACACCATCTTTCTGCTTCTACGATGGGTTCTGGATCCTGCACTCTGTCTCGGCTCCGGGTATACTGTGTTTACAAGCACAACCTGTCCACAGGGGGAGGGGCGGGGCTTATTTCTATATCGACAAACATGATTGCTTAGAGGTGAGGGGGCAGCTTTGGATCGTCCAAACTGATTGGCTTTCCATTGCAACTTGCCGAATGCGGAGATGAACAGATCTGCACATTTATTTTATTTTTATTTAAATGATTATTTTATTTCAACATCAAGTATAAAAATATGCCGATAGTTATTATTTTATCACCCTGCACCAGTTTGAATTGTCCTTAGATTTGTCCTTAGAATTATTTTTTACCGGACATTATGACCTGAGGGATGTTAAATATGTCGACTTCAAGAGATTTCCCCGGTCAAAAAACACTAGAACTAATTGGGACAAGTGCTTAGAAGTCACTGGTGGACACGGACACACACACACACACACACACACACACACACATACAGGCAGACTCATCACAGGCAACCCCCCCCCCCCCCTCCCTTTACATCCCTCTCCTTTACTGCCATAGCTATCACAAGAAGAGACCATGTGCCAAATTGCTGTTCCAGTTTTCCTGGACTTAACAATTATATTTTGTCAATACATGTTGTTGTCTGATGTTCTCCAAAGAGAGGGGTTTGTGGCAGTCTTGTATAACAAAAAAGCTGTGCTCTTGTCATCCTGTAGGTTGTCCATACGACAGAGTTATTGCAGCAGTTCTTGATGATTAAAGAATTAATAAAGGGTTGCATTGCAGGTTGAGAATTTGAACTCCACTTGCAGATTAACTCAGATTGAACTTGAACTTGAGATGCAATGGCATACAAATACTCTGTGTTGTTTGCCCAGCATGTTGACCTCACAGGTAAAAATAAATAAATAAAAATGCTCCATTGCAGTGCGATGGTTTTGGACTCTCTATGGATGAGATGGGCATGTTTTCATTTAAAAAATAAATATTGGTGTACAATTTGTGTTAAATGGTTCAAACACATTTATTATCTCACAGAATTAAATTCTCAAGTAATTGAGGAGGCAAAAAACACAAGTAGGGCCGGATGTCGCTCCAAATCCTTCTATAGTTGTGGTACATTGTGATACCTTGACCTCAATTCCAGTTCCAAAATAATTGTTTATTTGACTCCAAATGGCTTTTTTTATGCCAGAGGTACAAGAGGACCATATACTGTGTTAAAAGGAAAGTCTCCACCTGGCTTAAAAAAATATTTTTTAGCTATCTTTCATTTTGTTTTTGGCTCGCTGCCTGACATCGAAGTGGTAAACCACTTGGCTATCAGAATTGAATGCCACAGTCTATTTCTCTCCTTGTTGCTAGTGATGCAATGTGATGGAGACTATAAAAGTATTCTAATTAGATACCCAGCGCCAAAGAGAAAAGTAGAAAGGAAGATAAGAAGAGCTGGTAGACAGGAGAGTATGCTAAACCTAAGGGAAGAGGATGTTTCATAACGCCAGTTTAACGCGATAGTAAACATGTACTACCTGCCTTAGATTTGATCTGTTTAGCTTCCAGATAGAGATGCACCAATCCATTTTTTTCAATTCCGATTCTGATACATATGTGCCGATTGTGATTCCAATACCAGAGCTATTTTTTCTTGAATATATTATCATTATTATTTGTAGTAGCAGTAGTAGTATTAGTTCAAGTTCAAGAGATATTTGTCACATACTATTATGTTCAATGCACTCATGGAAGAACTCGTTGTGAAAAAAGATTACAAAATCCACTGTATGAGATTATTTTGTTTTAAACTGGATGCAACCGACCATTACATTTGCAAAATAAAAGGGCAAAAATCTTGCAAAAAGTCAATCAGCTTTCAGTCAATCGGCGATTGACGATATATTCGTCCAATCACCCAAGCCTAGTTGCAGACTGTCTCATGTTACTTTACTGGGAGTTCATGGTCCAGCGCAAGCTATGGAATGGAATTTCGATTGGCAAGTGGATCAGCGACGTCAGTCAGATATACAATGAGTGAATGACGTCAGTATTGGCACCCAATATCGGATCAGTACCATCTCTACTTCCAGATAACCTACCTGGGTGGCAAAGTTATTTGCACATTGATCTGCAGACTGGCTTTGGTTTAGTGGTACTGGTCTAACCAAGGACGCTACCTCGAGTAGTTTTTGCAAGTAAAGTAGTTTTTGCACATGCACATGACTGACACAGCATATGCAACACGCACATAAATGTAAGTGCAATTGATGTTAAATTTGACAAAGACATACGGTAAGACATTGTAAAAGAACAGGATAGTTGCAATTCAGGGAATTGGGTTTTGAATATTGTTCAAAGATGTGCCCCCTTTGAATTCTGTTCTGAAAGTTGTTCAAATGGAACAGTCAAATAGTAAATATAGCTGCTGTGAATTAACTCATTGCCGGTTGGAGTATGAAAAGGGCATCATTGAAGAGAATTGTTTCAGAAATTGTAGCCATCTCGCTGCTACATGCCACCCTTTCCCCCCAACATCTACTATTGATTTCCGAAAGTATTTCCCATTTCCCATCATCATTATCCACAATAATAAATAAGATGGGTACATTCTATTTCTTGAGACATCCCTCTTGATGGACACCTGTTCGATTTTTAAGATTCATAGTGAAATAGGAGCTTGTACGGAGCTAATCTAGAAAAGGTTTGCAAACAAAATCACAGGCTCGCCTCAGCAGCTGCCCTGTCTGCTCTTGCCTCGGAAATACACCTGCATCAAATTCAGCAAGCAGAACTTGAATATAAAGAAAAACAGATGTCACTGCAGCTTCCCTATGTTTTTTTATTTTATTAATTTATTTTATTTTTTTTAGCTTTGCTCAAGTGTGTACCAGATACCACTACGTGTCTGTGTGTGCATACATTTATGTGCGTCTGCTGTATTTATTCATAAGGCTTGACTGTTGATGTGGGGGAGGAATGAAGTGTAGGCTTTCGTTTTACAAATTCATAAGAGATTGACTGCTGTGTGTGTGTGTGTGTGTGTGTGTGTGTGTGTGTGTGCGTGTGTGCGTGTGTGCGTGCGTGCGCATAGTTGGCTGTGTGTGTGCGCGCGCGCATAGTTGGCTGGTGTGTGCGAGCAAGTGGGAGTAAGCTCGCGGGTGGTGCAGCAAAGGGGTGCTGCGGCATCAGTATTGTGGCAGTGGCACTCCGTGAGGAGGTGTGTGGGAGGAAGGAGGTGTGTGAGGGTTGAATGGGTAGGGGGGGCGGCAGCCCTACCCACTCCCTCCCCTTCCCCAGAGCGGGGCACCGAGATGGAACAAAGCGGCTCGGCGGGGGGTTGTTTGATTGGCCGGGCCTCGCACAGGCTTCCCTAGACTTGCCAGAAGCCAAGGCTCTGCGCCGGGTGAGACAAGAGAATTAGCTGCTCCGTCTTTCTGCCTGCCTGTCTGTCTCTCTGAGAGCAGTGAGACCCAGAGACTGACTGGAACAACATGCCGCCTCACCCTGAGCAGAAAGCCCATTCAAATACCAAGAGGATTTGCAGTAAGACCCTGAAACTCCCCCTGGCTCAGTCTGTGTGCACGCTTATGTTTGTTTGTGTTTGGACTGTATAAACGAAGGGGGCATGAGTTGGGGTTTGTGAAATCTTGAACGGTCATGTACTACACACCCTTTTAAATATTTTTCTCACGTGGCTCACCTTTTTGACTGTGTACACTCCACTCATCGGAATACACAACTTGTACAAATCCTGGCCCGTCATCTGATGGCCTGTTGTTGTGTGACAGAGCCGAGCTTCCCCTCGGGGGTGGCTTTATGTCAGTCACATGTTGACACTCCCAGCCTCCTTCTCTCATTGTCCACTTATTTGTTTCTGAACTCTGGGAGTAATCTTATCCACTTCCCTCCTTCCCCCCGCCCTGCGCTGCCTCCTGGACCCCTGTAAGTAATAACCTTGGTTTTTTTACAACCAGGCATCAATCATCCGCACAAGCGTTCTAGGGTGTAATCTCACAGCTCCCTTCAGCAAGACTGGCTTTAATCTCAGCCCAGCTCTCCAAACCCGCAGCCATGTCGTCCCCACCACTTTCCCCACTCTTGACAAATTGCCCATTTCCCCTGGCTTTGCAGTCTTCTTAAACGTGTGTGTGTGTGTGTGTGTGTGTGTGTGTGTGTGTGTGTGTGTGTGTGTGTGTGTGTGTGTGTGTGTGTCCTATGTAGAACCATTCCTGCACCCCATCTGGTGTCAGCTATGTTTGTGTGCATGGCAAGAAGTGGTTTGTGTACATGGCAAGAAGTAAAGGCATAAAGTGTGTGCAACCAGACTGCCATGCTTGGCCAGTCTTGCGCTGGGGATTGAGATAGTTCCGTAAAGCGGAGGCCAAGCCATGCCAAGCCTAGTTTGCGAGGGCACTTCTCTCGAAGTGATAAAAGTAGAATAATCCCCTTTAAAGTGTCTTAACGAGGTCAAATCGGCTGGACACACACTGTGTGTGTGTGTGTGTGTGTGTGTGTGTGTGTGTGTGTGCGTGTGTGCGCGCGGTGGGATAACGCTCTAGAAATGGGGGTAAGCCCTGACTTGGTCCGTGAGAGATAATAATCAAAATCAAATTCCTGGCCCAAACAGGATTAGGCTCTCCCAGCGCTCTATCTAAAGCCCCTGTTCAGAGCGGCTGAAGACACAATCCTATTCCTCAGCCCTCCCTAACACACACACCCACATGCACCCAGAAACTAGCGTCGCAAGGCTGGCATGCCCTGGGCTGTCTTAGCCAGCGCTAGCCTTGGCTGCAGGCCAGCGAGCCTTGTCCTTCTCTCAGATCACTGGGCACATACGCTCTTACCCAAACACTAATCTGGGATATTTAGATTGAATTGGTTGGAGCTATTCTTAGATGGAGGATCTGATCTTGTTTAGTGTATGCATATTAATGCCCCAAAATTCTGGCCCACAGTGAATCGTGCCATGGTGAATATAGGCTACAAGTGAAATACCTACCTCCTCCACCAATGCATGTAGCTCTCCCTGGTGCTGTATCGCACAAGGGTGGAGACTTTCAAAGATCTGGTTTGGGAATGTGTTATTTGAGTATACAGTATAAAGTGGGTGCCTCTGAGGTATTAATGGGAAACTCTGCTGTTTACCTCACCTGCGCTTTTCTTTTCACCTCCTTCACAGTTATGTATCTGCCTTCAGGCTTATAACCAGCCCACAGCATCATATTCAAATGCACAATCTTGGCAAAAATACTAACAAAGGTAATGTCTATAGAACCTATACAAAATACAATTTCCAGTCATTAGCATCATAACATAGATGATAAAATAAATAAGCAAGCTGGTCACAGAATAGAAATTATCGTATAAAAAATTAGCCTGATCATGTAAAAGCTAAATTATTAAAGTAGGTCTTATGGAATTAGATAATTCTGAAAGAAGCCCACTCACAGAAATTTGTCTTGATTTGGGAACTAAGGGACCACCACATCCTCATGTGGAGACCGGAGATGACACTCCCAACTGTTTAGGGTGGATGTCACAGTTAACTGGTTTCACTATTAACTGTTGAAAAAGTTCATGGCTTCCAAGCCTGTTTCCAAAACAACATTTTCTCTGAGACAAGTTTAGGGCTGGTCCACAACTGTTAACAGCCGAGCGGTGCTCTGTGAACGTTTTGGGCGATACAATATTGCTTTCATACATTTTTACGTTTTTCTCCACGAGTTCATCAGCAGTTGTTAATTCTAGTCAATTCTAAAACACACCTTCTTTTCCCCAACTTATTTAGATGTTTTTAACATAAAGAAGCTTCACAGGGTTTGCTTTAACGACCAAATACATGTTGAAGGAACACCGATCAGCCACAACATTAAAACCACCACTAATATTGTGTAGCTCCCCCTCGTGACGCCAAAACAGCTCTGACCTGTCGAGGCATGGACTCCACGAGACCTCTGAAGGGTCCTGTGGTATCTGGCAACAAGACGATAGCAGCAGATCCCTTAAGTCCTGTAAGTTGCGAAATGGAGCCTCCATGGATCAGGCTTGTTGTTCCAGCAATTCCCACAGATGCTCGATCGGATCGGACCCTAACCCCAGCCAGCCACATGATGTAGATGAAAATGTGATTCATCAGACCAGGCCACCTTCTTCCATTGCTCAATGGTCCAGTTCTGACGCTCACATCCACATTGAAGGCGCTTTCAGTGGTGGACAGAGGTCAGCATGGACACTCTGACCGGTCTTTGGCTACGCAGCCCCATACACAGCAAGCTGTGATGCACTGTGTGTTCTGACACCTTTCTATCATAGCAGCATTTACTTTTTCACCAATTTGTGCTACAGTAGCTCTTTTGTAGGATCAGACCAGACAGGCTCAACTTCACTCCCCACCGCATCAATGAGCCCATGGGTGCCCGTGACCCTGTCACCGGTTCACCTGTTGTCCTTCCTTGGACCATCTTTGGTAGGTACTAACCACTGCATACCGGGAACACTACAGAAGACCTGCTATTTTGGAGATGCTCTGACCCAGTCGTCTAGTTATTACAATTTGTTCCTTGTCAAAGTGGCTCAGATCCTTACACCTACAAATTTTACCAACACATCAACTTCAAGAACTGACTGTTCACTTGCTGCCCTTGACAGATGCCATTGGAACAAGATGAGCAATGTTATTCACTTCACCTGTCAGTGGTTTTAATGTTTTGTTCTGTATATATCTGGTTTTTCCCTTCATAGTGTTGCATAACAAATTGGCTTATAATAATTGTCAAACCGTTAAACCACATTGTTTTTCTCAGACACAATATCATATGCTAACACCCGCTCCATATGAGAAAATTAGTTCTGTATGTAATGCGAACCATTTAGTGTTGTCTATGTAGTGAGTGAAATTTTGAAATTCATTATGTACTGAAGGCAGAGCCAATACAGTAAAGTTAAAGAAATAGTGTATTAAGACTTTTGTAATGGTTGAGTAAGCAACAAATATCGTCAAGTGACCGTGATACAGTTTTGTTGTATAAATGAAATGAGGATTAGAAGATATGACCAAAAAATATTCACAATGTAACAGATGAATGTTTAAAATCTCAGCCAGGTTCTCTGACTTTATGATGGGAGTTGGGGGAGAGATGTAGCTGAAAAGATCCTTCTAAATGTTGTTTTGGATCTAACAGACAAGCTGGCTTTGAGAAATAGGCCAACTGTGAGTCAGTGGGGATCCACTGCATTCATTTAAAAGTGGGAATGAGATAACATCCAGTCATTAGTGAGTGATTACAAGGCCCAGGCACCATCCCCCCCCATCATGTGTTTTCTCACACACACACACACACACACACACACACACACACTCCTGCCGAGATGTAAACAGTTAGTCTATGCTTCAGGAAATACAATCCCCACTCCGCCGCTCCCCTCAGGCAGGATTTATACTGAGGAGGATGTTTTTCCGATGATACCCGCTGTTTTGTGTTTGTGTATGTCTGTGTATGTGAAGCAAAGCCCCCCAACACACACACACACACACACACACACACACACACACACACATACACACACAGCCCTCCGTTAATCTCATCCTCCCCCTTCCATTGTCGAATGATCTACAGCAGAAACACAGCCTGGGCTTTGTAATCCTTATTTAAGATAGACGTTATGGTTCAGGGTAGGTTTCACATGGATTGGATCGGATGATGGTGTGTGTGTGTGTGTGTGTGTGTGTGTGTGTGTGTGTGTGTGTGTGTGTGTGTGTGTGTGTGTGTGTGTGTGTGTGTGTGTGTGTGTGTGTGTGTGTGTGTGTGTGTTGTTTTCCAGAAGGGGTCCGAGGTTGGGGGTGGGGAGTGGGATTGTGTGAGGTGTAGGGGTGTGGCAGCAATTTCCTGAAACGATGAATCCCATTTATTCGCTGAAGACTGTCTCAATTGCCCCAGCAGTGCACAAAGCTTTTTAATGCTTTAATGATGTCTCAAAGGAGCAGGGCAGAATGAAATTAGAGATTGTCCTACATTTTGTGTGTGTGTGTGTGTGTGTGTGTGTGTGTGTGCGCGTGCGTGCGTGCGTGCGCTATGTAAATTGTGTGAGAGAGGAAGATAGTGTGTGGGCTGTTGTATCCATGCCACGTGTATGATTCATGGCAGTGAATATTTGTTCCTCTTGCAGCGAAGCATCATATAGAGGCTTATCATCCCCACATACACTCACACGTACATCGTTTTCACCGTCACAAACACACACACCTTCCCTTCTCCATTGCATACAAAAGTGAGGAAACACACACTGCAGGGGCGCACAATTCCTCTCCTGTATGAATCTGGCTGAACCGACGGGCTCCTCTCTCTCACCCCCGCCCCCCCCCTCCCCCTTTCTCTCTCACAGAAATACATTTACACTCTTACGGTGTGCTGGCACCTTTTTTGTCACAGCAGATGGCATGTGTCACCATATTACGGCAGTATTTCATTAACGTTATGGGCATCCATCTGTTGTGGCCCTCATGGAGCATCTTGTTTTGGTCACTGGGAGAAAGAGGGATAAACACAATTAGCTCTGCATACTGCACAGACATGGGAGACGTGAGTTCGCCCTGCACGCACAGTTTATGGCAAAACATTTGGGTGCAGCCGAGGTGAAAAAGATCTTAAAATGTAAGGCTTACTGATTCGATCAAATATCACGATATATATAAGTATACCATATGTTTTGACTAATAACTAAATATTGATAATTTTAGCAATATTTGGCGGTTGACTGTTTGTGCTTGTGCTTTTATAATATAGACACACAATGAACAATCCTTAGAAATGTGGATGTTATAACCACATAGGTAGAGGTGTTGATTAAAACAGAACATTATATATGTTTAGAATTAATTTTTATTTATTTTACTGTAATCCAGCCTTAAAGACAACATTTAACAATAGAAGAAGAATCTTTATTTGTCATGCGACACACCACACTACAACACATACACATGCTTTGGATGGTGGATATTTGACTTTAAGTCCCTGTAAAGTGTAAAAACATGCTGAAAACATGTGAAAAGACTGAACGATGTAGTGATGAGAGTTAGAACGTTAAACTGTTTCTCACCATTTTTCTGGTATGGATTTTTTGGGAGGGGCTAAATGGAGCGGTTATACTCAGCATGGCCCCTTCTCGAACACTAGATAAACACCAGGTCAGAATCGAGGCATCAGTGGTGAAATTAGCTAAAATAACATCCCGGAGTTTGGGATAAAATGTTGTTTTGGGAACAAACAGCTGGAGTAAAAGGCGTCTTTCGAGAGAACAGTCCTGTCGGTTTGATCGTGCGGGTTTGGTTACGTTAACATTAGCTGCATGCTAGCAGGCCGCAACCTGGCCTATGGAGGAGCCAGCAGGGAGCACCGAAGAGCAGGCAGTTCCGCAGCCAGACAGCAGTGCTTTGAGGCCTGCAACCAGAGACACAGGACTGGGGACTGCCTGTCCACATTGAGATTTGAAGATAAGGGAAATTTCCTGTCTCAGTGGCACACCATTGGCGGGTGATACGCACAGTTACGCACAGCGCCGGGTAAAATGGGAGGGTGAACAGCTATGGGTTAAGCGGAACATTTGAACATGGAAATGACTTACTCCAATACAATCAGAATCAGAAATACTTTAATAATCCCAGGGGGAAATTACTTTTGTTACAGCTCCAAATCTACACACAACATATTTACATAGAACATATAATAATTACTAAGAAACATATTTATATATAAATATATATGTGAACATATCTATATGTTATAAACATATCTATATAGAGTGTAAAAACATACAAACATTTAACACAATGAAATGTAAACATTTAACACAACACAAATGGGCGTGGTTTCAGTATCTTCAGTGGACATGCCCTCAGCGTCTCAGAGCAGCTGGAACTTTTTTTTCATGATTTTGAAACCTAATTTTATATACTTTATATACTATACAATTTTTTTATTCATTCAAATTTGGCTGGGTGGTTAATGACAAATGAGAACATAAATTCATTTTGCTTTACACAGACTTTAAATTCAATTGATAGCAGCTGCACGTTGTCCTATATTCCCATATCCTTTGTTCACTAGCAGTCATGGTAATAACGTAACCCCTGCCCCACCTCCATAGAATTATGTTGTTTACCCTGAGGGGCTGAGATTCACAACAGTGGCCTTTGTAATACCTCCACTTTCTGTTCTTTTCTTTTATTCAACCAATTTTTAATAACAACGAACAATTCCATATATGTACATATTACCCTAAGCTTGTGTTGTGGACACATTCGGGGACTTTGTTTTTGATGCTCTGTTTTTTCCGTGATGCAGCAGCGTCTGGATGCTGGCTCTCTGTGTTAGCAAGGTTCCATGCTACCCTCTGCTGCCAGCTAACCCCCGCCCACGCTAGGAAATTAATAGCAGCCACCAGCCAAATGTTTTAGATCATGGCCGGTCATTTCTCTCCCGCTACAGCAGACACTTTGGCATGTTGTCAACCGCTGTTTTAGATTTCTGTTCAAATTGGACAAATCAGTTTTGCCAGTAAAACAGCTAAAGTTTAGGGTCAGGTTTCTTAAGTCCACAAATCTGGTCTTTGGTTGATGCCAGAAATAGGTTGCACGTTATAGATCGATGAGATTTAGCCCCCAAGGTCTACTGCCTTCCTTCCTGATCCAAGTTAGAGAGTCTTTTAGCCCCGGTGCAGTATCATCTCCCTCACCCTGGATTTTATTCATTTTTGACTCTCCTTCCCTTCCTATCTTCCTGTCTTTTCGTCCCTGTTGACAGTGAGAACTGTAGGTATTTTAAACGGTTTGATTCTGCACTGCACACCATGCAAATGCACATATGGCTAGAAACCAGTACTATTGCAGGGATATGCAGTGATGTATGAGTTTTACTCTTATATCAGGGCTTTTGGTGGCTGTTTTGGGGCCAACCAGCTGACTGGCTGGCCGAGGAGATAGTGGAAAAGGTTACGCTACTTAAAGTCAGTCTCTGTGCATAGGGGGTGATTTTGTGTGTATTTTTTTTTTATTTTTATTTTTTTAAATGTGTGTTGTAACAGCACAATCATTTCAGCACTTCGCATGACATTTTAAAGCGTAATGGCTGAACTCACTGCACCCAGAGCTGTTTTGCAAGCCAACAGATTTCTGTACTTGGTGGAACCCTTAACCTCTGAGGCTATGCATGAAATACTAACGCTACGGTGGCTGACTTGATCCATTTTCGCAGTTAAAAATAAGTATTACATATGTAATTTTGTGGATAATGCACTACTAAGCAGTTTTAAAGTATGAATATTGTTGTTGTTGTTGTTGTTGTTGTTATTAATATTATTATTATATATTAACTTCCAGCAGTGGGCTCATTAGTGCCATGCTGTGCCACACAAAACCACATAGTCATCCATCTCAGACCAAACTACACCATGATTTTTTTTTTCTTTCAACCTGAAACGATCCTGCTAACCAAGCCCTGGCCACAGTCTCTTGCATGTGAAGCAGCCTATTTGTAGTTATAAAACAAGGCTGAACGTCACGCCATGGGGGGTGAGGGGCCAGCGCAGCCAGGTCATTCCCAACAGGAGTGAGGTTAGCTTCCCATAAGTGCCACAATCAGAGTTCTGGTGGGGTTTTTTTATGCCTGCTCAGTCGCAGTGGGGAAAATGTTGATTTCTCCCACCTGACCCATTATGCAGCCTGCTGAGAAATAATGAGATTTTGTCCCTTTTTTGGTTTGATGTTTGCTGTGCTGCCGGCTCCAGCACACAAGCAGGCCGTCTACTGCTGCCTGGGGAATACGGTGTGGACTGAATGACAATAAGGGCTAACAGAAACACTCAGTTACTAACTGGAAGAACTATGGAATAGCTGGCTGTATGGATAACAGAGACACTGTGTACACCTAGACTAAGTGCTTCAACATGCAATCAGAGTGCCATACACCACAAGGAGTGTTTCCATGTTCAGTGTAGCTGGCCCTACAGGGAGTTCAACCCCTAACCTTTGCAGTGCTAATGCCATGCGCGACCTATTTATCACAGGAGTCCTTTCAGCAACATTCTTATGCTTGTAATTTTTGTTCATTTATTTCAGTGCAGGTGGGTGCACATTCTGTACATTAATATCTTGTATACTACTGCTGTCACCAACGTACGAAAGACAAAGTCCTCATCCGCCTACCTGGAAGTGAAATGGTTTTCTGGGTCTAACTTTTGTCAGCGTTGTGCGCTTACCTTTCCGCCTGCACCGGATTGAATTGATGAGTGACTGTTTGATTTCATGACCATGTTTAAAAAAACATTTTCTCGCTTTCTCTCTCTCTCTCTCTCCCTCTCTTTCTCTCTCGTCCCCCCTCCCCTTCTCTTTGTCTTTCTGCCTTCTTTCTTTATTTCACTGAACTTTTTCCTTTGGCAGGCTTCATCACAGCAGCTGAAATTCACGACCTCTGACTCCTGTGATAGGATCAAGGATGAGTTCCAGTTCCTCCAAGCACAATACCACAGGTATACACACTCACATAGATGAATACATAGACCATGCAAACACAGACATGCACACACACAGATAAAAGAGAAGCTGTTAAAATGCCACAGCCCGGTAAGTGCAACACTTCATAGTGAGCAACATATCTCCAGGCTGTACATGCATCGTTTTATGTTTTTCTTTATTGAACACATTTTTTTCCCCACTAGTTAATGTGCTAAAGTGCAGAACAAGCAAGCTGCACGATGGCTGCAATAGGCTCTTTTATCCACTGTGTCCCATGCTTTACCCAGAAATATGTGTCTTGCCTGTGCACACACAAAATCTTGCGATACACTCATTAAACTGGAACACTGTACAACATTGAAATTTAGATAGCACATTCTTTACAAAGGAAAAAAAAAAGTCAATGTATGAAAACAAATACCCATCCATCCACGAATAAATGTACTGAAGGCTTTACTGCCTAAGCACATTTGGTCAAGTGTGACCAGTAATCTTGGGAGGAACATTTTACTGTACATGACGGGAGACCAGATCTCTCTGTTTTTATCCCCGTCAGATCATTTCGGTTTTACGTTCACTTCCTCTGAAACTGTTTCTTACACCGTGTTACTCACAACAAAAAACAAAATCAAACAATCCCTCTCATGAAGTGTAAAAAAAACAAAAAAACAACCAAAAGCATTTTTTCAGTTGAATACTGATGTGTCAAATACTGTTGTAATAGCGCTTTAGATAAATTCTTGTCAAAATCCTTCACATTTTTATGTTTCAAACAAAGCATCATTTATTAACATAAACCTGCATTTGGCAAAATGGTACATCTACTCCAACCTCCTTACCTTTCCCAAACACCCCCAATTGACATTTTATGTGGTGGCGGAGACTGCAAAACCATTTTTCATCACTCTTTAATGATTGGCCACACAGCACTATATTTAATCAGCCCAGTAAGTGTATTTGTTAAAATTTTCCTGGATTAAGGTTAACCCAATCCTAACCCTTTTATACAACTCTTTTAAAACAAAGGAATAAGGTAGCTTGTGTTCAAGGCCTGCCTTTTTAGTTGGCCTTGATAAATCCGGTTTGTCAGCCTTTGTTTCAAAGGAGCTCTACCGCAACACTGCCCTTCAAGTAAACATCCTCTATTGATCCTCACCTGAATCAACCTCATTTACTAACAGCTAGTGAGTCCTTCGGCCACTTGAAAGGGTTACAAACTCTGACCTGAGGTCCCGAGGAGGGGGGTCTGACCTCCACAGTTCTGTTTCATAGCAAGTTTCATTTCTGAATCAGTCTGTGGGCTTAGAGCCTCAGCAAGCGCTCCTGTCTTTGAGAGTTGGGTCTTTGGAAAAAGTCCCTCCTGTGATGGTGCTCAATGCTCTCCGTTCCCCTCAGAACTTTCCTCAGGCTCACTTCTGCAGGCTACAGCAGCTTATCAGAGATGGTTAAAGGCACATGAAAGCCCTGGCATGTCATCTGTGAAATCCCTGCTCGGTTCTGATGGCTCTCGTTTTTGCAGTGTTCTCGAGCATCATGAATGCATCGCATGCCTTTCTTTTCATGCCTGAATTCCCATAGCGGTAAACACCGACGTTTAACCCTCTTTTAGAGAGCAAGGGCTTGGTTAAAAGAATTCCATTTTTGTCTGCACATACAGAACATGTATACAATGCCTATTGACTTGGGAGGATGTGTGTGTTGGTGGTACGGGGTGTGGGCCAGGGGAACCACAGACGAGGCTTTGTAGCGCTCCGCCGGCATGCAGCGCTTGTCTGTTGCTGAAGCTTTTAAAAGGCAAATGTACCGCAGGCGTTCCCCAGAGTATAGTAGCGAGCATTGTAGCTGCCGCTGTCTTCCTCTGTCTTTCTCCCCCAACGCCTCCACCCACTCCTCCCCTGATCCTCCCTTCGTTCACATGCATAAATAGATCAGGGAATACATAAATCAAAATAAAGATGACAGCAGGAGCGATTTAGAGACGGAAGAAGCAGCAATAAAACTCCATCAAAGTGTCGTTTGAGAGCAGCAGCCGAGGCCCGAGGGCTGCCGAGCACCAATCAGAGGAGGCACAAAGCCAGTCCCAGGTAGGCTGGCAGCAGGAAGGCCTGTCGTCATGACAACCCACCACACGTCATACGCATGTACAAGAGGAAGCAGGAGTTAGTGAGGGTTTTCTATTATTTTTTTGGTAGGAGGCAGGAGAAGTGGAAGGGAAGGGAAGATGTGGAAGGTGGCTGTATTTACAGTTAAATACAGCCACCCTATATCCAGTTCCCCTCCCTTAGGACCTTTTGTTGAGGAGGTGAATTGTGATGAGTTGGTTACTGTGTGGCCTGTTCACCTGCGCGACACAGCTCCATCTGTAGCCCTGATCACCCAAAAACCGGCAGAATCGCAATCAGCTTTTTTCATCCATTTTTTTTCCAAGTGGCTATCTCAAAATAGTGTTGATTTTATCCCTGACTATATATTTGATGGGTTGACATCTGTGTGTAAAACAGCAAGCGGCAAGTCAATATCGAAGCAATGATTTAAGCTTTCACAGCGGGCCTCTCTCTCCATATTCCTCATGTTTTCTTATTCTGCAGTGGACCAAGCCAGAAAAAAACATTCAGTAAACTCAACAACAAATCAAGGTTTCCTTGTATGTCTTCAAACCTCAGAAGTTATTATTCTGCAAGGTAAAATAGGTCTCTGAGGTCCACAAAACATGTTTTTGAATTTTTTTGCTGAAATTACCACTCATATTACGCATTCTAGCCATTCCTGGGAGTTTTTCATAATAGGCCCCGCTTTAAGATCATTCTCATAGAAAATGAATACCTTGATAGCAAATAGGATTTGTTTAAAGGGGACCTATTGTGCAAAACTCACCTTTTCAGCGCTTGTGCACATACATTTGCTTTTCTGATGGGCCTACCAACACATAAACCATGAAATAAGACAACCCAGTCAGTTTTTTGTGAGCCGTCTGTTTCAGAAAACATGTCCTAAACAAGCCGCTTTGCTGCCCCGATTGACATCACCGAGGGCTTCTATCTAATAGAACCGCCCTCCATCTGACTAACTCATCAAACAGATATTTTAAAAGAAAGAGGAATTAATACCAATTTTCTGTGAAGAAACTGCGTATGATGGAAAAGTAAGTATTAAAAAAATTGTTTGTTTATTAAAAAAAAATAATAATAACTGCGCTACATAAACTGCAGACTACAGCGCTCAAATCGCTGTGTTTTTCTCCAAACAACAAATACATTTGTGTTTATATTGTAGATTTATTTATGTTTTTTTCCGACATTTATGTTTTTTTCCGACATTTATGTTATTTTCCGACATTTATATTAAACAAATCCCCGCGTCAGAGTCATGATGCGTCACAGTGTCTCTTCCACAAGCTCGGTGCACGGCAACGAAAGTCAGAACAAACTTTTAAATTCGGCCTTGTAGATCTACTATAAGTGAAGATTCAATAAATGGATTACTTCTTTCTCGCCTCAAATTTATTCAGAAACTGATTTCTGATAGGACTGATAGGCTGAAATCAGCGAAAGTTACGGAGTAAGTACAACGAAACCCGGAAGCCATGCTCAAACGCCACTGACTCAAAGAACCCGGAACTTGTGCTCAAACCCCATTGGCTCATAGAACTCGTGGCCTCAGGAGGGTGGCTCCTCTCACAAAAAACAGCCTGTTTTGGAACAGGATAGAGGTGTCTAAGATTGGCTAGAATGTATAATCTGAGTGCTATTTTCAGCAAAACAATTAAACATGTTTTGGGGACCTCAGAGACCTACATATTAACTTGTGTAAAAAGGAGCATAATAGGTCCTGTTTAATGCTACAACATCAACAAGAATCAAAAGTGGAGGATAGGATGGGCTGAAATTAACACCATCCACAACTATCTTCTGCTCAAATTATGGGCGAAGCCTTTCACTATGAATTTCAATAAGCTTGTCAATATCACCCATGTGTAACACTGCATTCAGCCTGCCAGTTTAGACACATAGCGATGGAAATTCAGCCAGCTCTGTGTGTAAGCGAGCTGTCATTCCTGCAGACAGCAGAGTGGAACATCCAGCCGTCAGTATATATACACACACATGCCATAAAACAGGTCTCAGACTTATCCCTCAACTGAACCCATCCGCTGTGCGCATGTATCTATCTATTTAATCCCTAATTTATCCAATCCTGGGATCGGATGATGCCATCTGAGCCGAAACTTGCCAGAGTCGGCTGTTTCAATCAGATGCAGATGTTTTCTTTTCTTTGACAAGCAGTTGATGGTGTTGATGCAGCTGTCGACCTGTGTGACATCAGCACTGACATGATTACAGCTAATGGCTGTCGCTGGAACCACGGCGTACCTCTGAGCTCGAGCGTTCACGAGCTATATTTAGACACGCAGATGACTTGGATGCCTTTCGGCCTGATTTTGAAAAACGCATGTTGGGGTGGCTCCATTCGCCAGTGTTGGCAAATGAGCTTGTCTTGGTCTATGTCATCGAGATTGATGTGCAGCTTGTCAGACATTCCGTTACGAGCCTGATTGGTAATGAGGACACACTGGAGGCCTCGGTGGTGATGTCCACATTTAAAAGGTCGCAGATTGCTATGTTGATTATTGTGATGGTACATATAATGATGGTAGCTATGCTAATGAGTAGTGCTAAAACGATGCATAGCTCTAATGATAGGAAGGCTGCCAATAACTAATAATAAATATGATTAAGATGAGACGATCCCTAAATGCTGACAGCAGTAAAAGTGTGGATGTTGTTCATGAAGTTGAATCCATAAATGGGGCTGGGTATTGAAATGTCATACATGGAGTCTCTATTGCATATACTACCGAAGATTGAACAATTCTGACTTTCACTGCCAAATTTCAATTTCCAAGTAATGTCTTCAGTGTTGGCAAGCTTAAAATAAAACGTAATGTGTTCTGCATCAGATTAAACATAATGTTTCATTTGTCATGTCTTTTTTTTTTTTCTAAGATTTAGAAGTTCCCTAACCCAATACAGCTAATTTTGGATAAAAAAAATAAATAATAAAAATAATAATAATAATAAAAAGATTGAAAAAATGATCATTTTGAACTAATGTCAGTAGTCTATCAGGATGGATATTTAATGTTTTTAAACACAACTAGAGCTATTTTTTCTATTAAATTCACTTGGAGGGGTTGGATTAATGAAGGTGCCCGTTGCATCCTGTAGCAGAAGCTACTCCTTCGTAACCCTGACTGGTAGAGACTCCATCTTTCCCCCTCTCTGCAGTTTGAAACTGGAATGTGACAAGTTGGCCAGTGAGAAGTCAGAAATGCAGCGCCATTATATCATGGTGAGTAGGTGTGTGTGTGTGTGTGTGTGTGTGTGTGTGTGTGTGTGTGTGTGTGTGTGTGTGTGTGTGTGTGTGTGTGTGTGTGTGTGTGTGTGTGTGTGTGTGTGTGTGTGTGTGTTTCACAAATAAATAATTTCCTCTTCACGCCTGTCTTTATTTGTTTTCCCCCTCCATTTTCAGTGTAATCTCTTGTATTTGTGTTGTTTTTATGATTGCCCCCCTTCCACCTCTCTTTTATTTCTGAAGTCATTCTGTGTTCCACTCCCACCTAACTCTCTTTTTTCTTTCTCTTTGTATTGTGTATTGTGTGTGTGCCTGTGTGTGTGTGTGCGCCTGTGCCTGTGCCTGTGCCTGGCTCTCCGTACACACAAACACATGCTCCACCTCGGGGCTAATCTCATTGTTGCTAGCCGCGGCTGTGTAGCCGTCTGATATTCTGCCTCTAATTGATCCTCTGACTGGCTTTAATCTCATCTAATCTGTGCCACCGCACGGCTCTCTCTCTATCAGCCAGCTAGCTCACACACGTGCATACACACTCACACATTTTCACAGGCCCTCACTCCCTCCCCCATCCGCCTGCCAGTAGCCATGCGCGCGCACCACACACACACACACACACACACACACACACACACACACACACACACACACATACACGCACATGCACACACCTTACACTCATAGACGAGCACAGGCATGCAAACAAAGGCCCTTTCGGCAAACACACACCACACACATACCCTCACTTTCACACACAGACACACACTCCATCAGTTGGACAGCAGCCACATACACACACTCACATTAGAGCACACTCCTCCACAGGCCTGGCCAGGCTGATCACCTCCCCCCAGTTCTCCTCTAATAGCCTATCAGGTTGCTCCACTCCCCCCGGCTGGTGGCGGCACCTCCATTTCCCCTGCGCTGTAATTACTTTAGGGAGCTGCTCGTGGGGGAGGCAGGTGTGTGTGTGTGTGTGTGTGTGTGTGTGTGTGTGTGTGTGTGTGTGTGTGTGTGTGTGTGTGTGTGTGTGTGTGTGTGTGTGTGTGTGTGTGTGTGTGTGTGTGTGTGTGTGTGTGTACACTGGAGATGGTCCCAGTGTGATCTTAACAAGGAAAATGTTTAAGAGAGAAAAAATTTAAATGTTTGTACGGTATGTGTGTGCGCTGGCAAATATATGTGTTTGTGCGTTCGTGTGTGTGGTTCCTGTCTGTGCAAATACATGCATGAGAGAGATCTGTGAGTTGTTTGTTTTCCAGTGACAGAGTTGGCGCCCTGCAGACAGAGTGGGTGATTAAAAGGGTTGACACCGAAAGGGTGGCCCTCTCATTAACACTGAGCACCCAACATGTACACACACATACACACACGCACACACACACACAGAAACAGACTCTCTCCCTTTTTGTTTTATGCCTCCTACCCCCAGTACCCTTTCCAGGTATGTGTGTGTGTGTGCGTGTGTGTATGTGTGGGGGGGGTTATAATCACACATGACTTTGGTTTGTTCTACGTAACTAAAGTCTGAGAAAACAAACAGAACGAATCCTGGTGTTTTGATACCCCCTGACTGTCTTTCTTAACCCCCCCTCTGTCTCTCCTCCCTGCAGTACTATGAGATGTCCTATGGGCTCAACATTGAGATGCACAAGCAGGTGAGTCTATATCCTCAGTATTCCTTCATTGTAGGACTTGAGTAGTCTTGGAAATCCTGGGAATATTACACTTGGTTGAAAAAGATTAAGAAAAATCTTTACATTTAATCAGAACTGTCTTGCCTGAAATAATCTCTTGAACTTGAACTTGATTGCAAAAATGAGATGCTGATGAAATAATCGAAAAAAATAGATTTGATCTAGTAAACCTTCCAAGCAAGTGGAGATGGTGTGTGAAATGTGAAAAAGAGGTCTGATTAGCGGCGGTCCTTGATGCTGTTTTACTGCCACTGTAGCAACCTTTTCAAATGGCTGTTTTTATAAACACAAATATACACAAGAAGGACAAATGGCATTACTACAATTCTCCATACTAAGTGGCACTTAATGAGACTTTTGCTGAAACTAGGGCATGGAAATTTTAAGGGATTATGGAATATCTCGGAAAAGCTTTGGAATATCATTCCTGGAAAATATGTAGGAACTCTGTCACAGTCACATCAGCATGGAAAATCATTTAGCCTCTTATTCATTGAAGGAGGGTTAAAAATATATCCTTGTTCAACTTGTATTAGTGTTTTAGGGGTGTGGGCAGAACTGACCCTCCAAATTCAAAAATGAAAGAAGTATTGTCTGTGTAACAGCTAGAGGTGTTTGAACATATTGACACACAGACGAATAGTGACTTTGTTTTCCAAAACTGCACCGATTCTCAGTGTTATCAATACTTACTTAATGGAAAGTTGTAGTTTATTGTGTTCAACAAACGTTTTCCTATTGTAGACGCTTAAAGTTAGCTGGCCTTGGTTGTCCACATCACAATCAAACCGATGTTTTTAAGTCTATCCATATCTTTTAAATCTTTATTTACTTATTGCTCCACCCTGTCACCCCAGTGGTTGACGTGACGAATATGAAAGTAAAAAGATAATATTCATCCACTGATGCTGACACACCTGCACATGCATTCCCTCGCTGCACCTGCACAGTGACTGGCAGCTGTGTGACGGCTGCAGATAATCTCCCGTTGCTTTCTGGGATTTTGCCAGAGAGCCCTGGAAGATTAAAATGATATCACCAGGGGCGGTTGAATGCTTTGCGGGCACCAAGTTCTAAAAAGTCTTTGTCATTTAGCTGCTATATACACCCTAATTTCAAGGAAAGAAACACAGGATTACAAAATTTCTCAAATCTGATAGCAGCAATGACTCAACATGTTATGTAATGCACTATAGGCCCACTCCCATTTGCTTTTTTTGATCATGTTTTATTGTGAGTCAAGCCAAGTGATTGCCATTACAATCTTTTTAATCGATCTAATATTTGGAGAATAGCTTCAGCCAACTGCTGCGCGCTTGGCAATCACGTCAAAAACTACCATGGCCCCACCATATACACTACTCAATAAAAGTTAGGGATATTTGGCTTTCGGGTGAAATTTATGGAAAATGTAAACAGTTCACCCTACAGTGATTATATCATGAAGGTAGGGCATTTAAGTAGAAGCATGCAATGGTGATTTCCTCATCTCAAACAATTTATTGAAACAAAAGCCAACAACAGTGGTGGGTACACCACAACAAAAAATGTCAATGTCTCAATAACTTGTCATGTGGCCTTGAGCATCAATTACAGCTTGACAACGACGTCTCATGTTGTTCACAAGTCGACTTATTGTCTGCTGAGGCATGGCACCCCACTCTTCTTGAAGGGCCGCCCTCAGGTCATTGAGGTTCTGGGATACATAGTTACGAGCCGCTACACGGCGACTCAGCTGATCCCATAGGTTTTCTATGGGATTCAGGTCTGGAGAAAGTGCAGGACACTCCATTTGAGGTGCCCCAGTCTCCAGCAGCCGTTCCCTAATGATGCGACCTCGATGAGCTGGAGCATTGTCGTCCATGAAGATGAAATGAAGCCTGTGTTGTTCACGCAGGGGCACAATGACTGAATTAATGATGTTATACAGGTAGTATGGGCTTGTCATTGTACCATTCACAAAGTGTAGGGCAGTTCTGTATTAACTAGACACACCAGCCCACAGTCTAACACCACCACCACCAAAGACTCGTTTGGTGACAAAAGTGGCTGATGCATAGCGCTCTCCTTGACGTCTCCAACATCGTTGGCGGCCATCATTTCTGCTCAACGTGAATCGACTTTCATCAGAGAACAGCACTGAGGCCACTGGTCCCTCGTCCAGCGTAAATGCTCCCTGGCCCATGCAAGACGATGATGCCTGTGCCTGGTGGTGTGGTCAGGTACCCTTGCAGGTCGTCTTGCACGCAGACCACGCTGATGGAAACGGTTTTGAATGGTCTGACATGACACTTGGGTGCCTCTCTCCTCCCTTAAATGTGCCTGGCGTTGAGTTGCGTTCATCATCCGGTTCCGCACGGCACTGTCACAATGAAGCTCTCATCAGTGTGGGATGTGGCCAAAGGACGTCCACCTCTATGCCTTTCTGTGACTCTTCCAGTCTCTGTATCTCTGTTGCAACCTGCTGATGACACTCTGTGACACTCTAAGCTCAGTGGCCACTTCCCTCTGAGAACATCCTGTTTGAAGCCTCACAATGGCGAGGTACTGTTGATCAATTGTTAGGTGTCGTCTTGGTCTCATGATGTCAAAATGTGAACAGCATGATGAAGAGGACAGTTTAAATACCAATTCTAATTGAACCAGGAAATGTATTGGTCGATTCATGGATCAAACACCTGTTGTGAATTTTGCCGTTCAGCTCCTTGTTAGAGAACAGCAAGTTGAGCAAAAAGTACTGAAACATTGAACAGTTGGACATGTGCATTCAAAAGTTTAGAGAAGGTCAAATTAAGTTCACCTGTAAAGGTTATAGTGCATTTAAGGTTCATCCTGAAATTTCACCTGAAAGCCGAATATCCCTGACTTTTTGTGAGTAGTGTATATATATATTTGTTAACTAAAATAAAGACTAAACATGTCAAAAAAATCTAATAGGTTTTGAATCTGTTTGTAGAGAGATCTTTCTTATAGAGGAAATTGGTGGATGAAACAATGTTCTTTCTAATTTACTTTCATGTCTGAGTCCAGATAGAATTTTGGAAAACGCTGCAGAAATACAATCACGGGAGATCTTATAAATTGCAATTGCCTTACTAGTAAAGAAAATACTTTGATGCGGCCATCCCTTCACTCACCTGGACCTACACTGCAACCCACCAGAGGTTCTCGACCCATAGTTTGAAGACCACTGCCTAGCCGGCTTTCAGATTGCTCAGCCAGCGCTGGTTAAATAAATCATATTCAACATCAAACCCCAAATATCAAATCTAGTCACAACTATAAGGTCTTGAACAAATCTGGAATTTTGACATGGAAAACGTAGAGGAACCTTTCAACTGGAGCAAACCATTTCTCAGTGATAGAGGTAGTTGATAGGCTGCTATCCATAGATCAGCGTGCATGGCCGGGGCTGGGGAAGTAATTTATACCCAGGCTGTGTGAGCCAGAGAGAGCGATGGCCTCAGAAGGGTCAGTCCTTATTGTTGACCTCGTCCAACACACACACACACACACACACACACACACACACACACACACACACACACACTCACACATGCACACACTCATACACATACACACACTGCATTGTATGATTGACCGTGCTCACAGACAGCCATACCAGAAAGCTGATTGCCCATTGACAAATGTCCACACACAGAAAAACACACGTATGCGCTCACGCACACATGTACACACAGGAACTGCTATCCAGCAATTTAAATAACCTCATGCATGCGAGTCCAACACAAAACCATTCAGGCAAAAACACAGACACACTTAGAGATGCATGAACAACAACCCTGAATGCATGCGCGCGCACACACACACACACACACACACACACACACACACACACACACACACACACACACACACACACACACACACACACACATACCTGCAATTAAACAGACACACCAGAAAGCACAGACTTCAGTGCTCACATGCACAGGAGACTCGATATACACAAATACATGCACAGACACACACAAGCGCTCACTCCTCCTACTGAATTTCTAAATATTTCATCTCTGTCAGATGAAGGAGTGGGGTGTGATGAATTGTACTCATGAGGCTTAGTGTGTGTGTGTGTGTGTGTGTGTGTGTGTGTGTGTGTGTGTGTGTGTGTTTGTGTGTGTGTGTGTGTTTGTGTGTGTGTGTGTGTGTGCATGAAGCGCTAGTTCCATTATAGAGTTGAAACTGAAGGGGATGTGTGGAAACTAGTGTCGAAGAGCATTCAAGTCTGGGCCTATTGTGTACTGCCAGTGTTCGTCTCATCCCCTTTCTACCTCTCTTTATTTTCCTCTCTCTCGCTTTCTATCTCTTGCGCTCACACATTCAGTCGCTCTCTCTCGATCACTCTGCCTCTCTCAGTTTAAAAAAAACATGCCTCTGCTCATTCTATGTCTGTCCCTCACATCTCTCCCTCACTTCTCAAATTTTCTTTCTCTCTTACTTCTCACCATTTTTCTCTTTCTCTCATTCTGCTGGTTTCCTCTTGCTGAAGAGTTGCAGCCGTTCAGCTCAGCTCTGGATCGAAGTGTGCATGTGTTGAAACAAAGCCTTGCTACCGCTTTGTCGTGTGTGTGTGTGTGTGTGTGTGTGTGTGTGTGTGTGTGTGTGTGTGTGTGTGTGTGTGTGTGTGTGTGTGTGTGTGTGTGTGTGTGTGTGTGTGTGTGTGTGTGTGTGTGTGTGTGTGGTCCTTTCTTGTCGCTGCTGCAGTATTCTTTCCTCCCTGGCCAGTCCTGAATGTGCCAACTCAGAGTCGTCTTTTCTTCTGTGTTTGCATTGTAGGCGTTCTTTCAGCCTGCCCCGTGTTCATGGTTGTTGGTTTGTGAGCCTGCTTTCTTATAAAGGAACAACACAATACCGGAAGGTACAGAAACAATAAGGAAGAAGGGAGAAGCCAGGCTGGCAAAAGACTAGACAGAGACGGGTTGAGGCAGATTGAGACATCAGCCGCTTTCACACGTAGGAAACTGCAACATTTCTGGTTTCACTTCATCTGGGTGAGGTAGTCACACATACATCTACTAGAGCATGTTCACACGAGCGTTCTCGAAATGTTATCTGTGAGACCTAATTCCACTTCAAGTCATCTTATTGTCTTCGCTGTAATCAGAGATCAAATCGGATACAATTTTGTGCGTTGATCATAAGACCTGACTGATCTCCTTTATGTTAAAAATTAAAATTTATCCTATCGGGGATGCAAGAACATCCTGCTACTTCCGGTAAAATTTTATCAGTTCACTAGCTACAGCTCCAAATGTAGATATGGATGAAACTAAACCACGAGATGTCTGACACGTCCTGGTTCTAACGACACCTCAACCATGTCCGTGGGTCCAGCGGTAGTTATGTCAAACTTTTTGCCAGAAAAATGCCAAAGAGCAGGTCTGTGGGCTGGACCCATTAGAATATAAACTTTATTTTGTTTATATTAAGAACAGTCCTTTCAAGAACAGTAGAAAAGTGATTCACAGAGAACAGTGAGTAATATAAAGAGAAAAAGTACAAGGAGTAAATATTTAGAAGAAAGAAACAAGAATATCGGTAAAACAGTAAGTCATTAATAAAAATGTAATGTAAAAAAGTGTGTGTGTGTGTGTGTGTATATGTGTATATATATATATATATATATATATATAGATAGATAGATATGTCTGTGTGTATGTATAAATGTACTATAAAGGAAAACTCAGGACAAGAAGAAGATTTGAAAGATAGCACAGACTCAGCCAGCCTTATTTTCTCCACTATTTCCTGGGAATTAGTCGGGCAAACACAAGTTTGTCACGTAGACATCACCATCAAGTGTGTTCATACATTTTGCTGCATGAAATCTGTGGCTCGGAGGTGGCTTGGGTTTTAACGGCGTAACCAACATGGCTCTGCACCTACAGCCACGTAGGAGCCGCAATTTCTTTGAGGACCCCTAGCGGGCTGTGCACCCCTGTTTGGGAACTCCTGGTTTAGACTATTCAGGGTTCTGACTGATCCGATCACAATGCACACCCGAATGACTTTTCAAAGTGGAAATTACAAGTTTTTCTGTTTCGTTGATTTTGGCGGCAACTATGGCGAAAAACTGTAATTACAGGTGTGGTTTTGGACCTCACTTCCCAGAAATCCAAACAGTGTCGCCTGTGTGACATCAGTCAGTGGGTAGTTCACACCTGGGCCATGCCTCCATAACAATTCAAGGTCGTCATTAACATGAATGCATGGCAGTAAAGTCACCTAGTTCTTGATACTCAGAATACTGCAAATGCAAGAGCTTTCATCAGTGGGCCATAGGCTCAATCACATTTGTGTTACCTAATTCGGCGATAGAGACTTTAACTAACATATATTTAAATGAAAATCTTCAAGATTTCTGGGAATCTTTGGTTAAGGTGCCACCTTAACCAAGGATTCCCAGAAATCGTACAAGGTTTTTAACCAGAAAATTAAGGCAACGTCTTGCATGGAAAATTGACTTCCCTTCACTCACAACAGTGACAACAACAACACGGAAAATATACAGAGCATTTCTGAGTTATGCTTCAAGTATTGTTAAGAAAAGTAGGAAATGTACAGAAAAGGGAGGGAAAAATAATTTGAGAAAGATTGAGGAAGATGAGACAGATGGATGGAGAGATGCAGATACAAAGCCTGCGAGAGAAAACAAAATAACAAAAATGGGGAGAAGCAGGGAAAAATAGGGACAGGGAGAGAGAGAGAGCGACGGGCGAGAGGCCACATAAAAAGCTGAGAGCAGAAAGCGGCAAAGCAGCGATAGTTAGCGTAGATTGTGTCCCACCGAGAGGTTTGGGAGCCGACAGAGATGTCAGGGAGCGTGCGTATCATGATGAGCAGATAGCAGGAGCCGTGCTCTGCATTCCTAATGTCTGCACCTCCAACGCTCAGCCAATTAGACGATAACACAATTACCGCTGCTTTGCATATCTCAACCGGATTGGATGATTACTGCCCAAATGTGATAATAGACCTGCGTGTGAGAAAGAGCTGTGTGTGTGTGTGTGTGTGTGTGTGTGTGGGTGGGGGTGGGGGTGGGTGGGTGGGTGTGGAACCCTTAATTGTAGCAGAACTGCTTTTTGTTGACACCTTTACAGAACTATGTGCACTTTTTGCAAGTGGGATTGTTTGGTTGGAGAATGAAGTGTTGCATAATGGTGTGTGTGCGTGTGCGTGCACGCACTTGCCTTAGTGAATGTCTAGTTAATAAACAATTGTTGTGTATTGTCAAAGAGTCGTGCCCCAGTTTAGGATCTTGGGAGCCGTAGTAAATATTTCCCATGTGGATGAGGGGGAGTATGGCTTATGTGAGCTAAATTAGAATGAGTGTCTCTCTCTCTCTCTCTCTCTCTCTCTCTCTGTCTGTTTATCTCCCTACATCTCTCTCTCTTAATCTATTCTTTCTCTCTGTCCTCAGGCCGAGATAGTGAAGAGATTGAACGGGATCTGCGCTCAAGTTCTCCCCTACCTGTCTCAGGAGGTATAAACACGCACGCACACACTCTTTATCTCATACATAAACACTTTCTCACTCACACAACCCACACACACACGACAAAAAGACTATACACATTAAAAAAACATTCCTATGTGCATGTTGACACACACACACACACACGCACGCACGCACGCGCGCGCGCCGACACCCAGTTGCCACAAAACCTGTGACCCCCGGCCCTATTCTTTACATCCTGGAATGAGATCACCCTCATTTCCGCCTCATTACCTCTGCACCTCATTGACCCCTCGGCCTCTCTCTCCCTTCTTCCATCTCTCCCTTTACTCCTTCCTCCTCACCACCGTGCCTCCCTTTTAATTTGGCCTCTCACCCTCCCTTCCTGCCTGCCTCTTTTTTCTTTTCTTTTTTTTTTTTTTTAAACCATACTCTGTCTTCCCCTCAGTCACTATGCTTTCCTCCTCTTAACTGTGTGTGAGTGTGTGTGTGTGTGCGCGCGCGCATACATACACACACAGAGATGATTTGCGTGAAGTAGAGGGCTATATGATCCAGATAAGCTGTTATCTGCCCACCAGGGGGTTAGTTGACCTCCACCCATTAAAGCACCCCAATCGACCGCCCTTCCACCACCATCACACCATGCTTGGGTGCGTGTGAGATTCAATGCGCGTGTTTGTTTGTGCGCCTTAGTATCTGCATGTGTCCATGCGTGCGACTGAATTAAAAGCCGAGTCGCTGTTCGGACAATTGATATTGATCTAACCTCTGCACCTCCCCCCCCTCCATCCCCCTGTCCCTGTCTCGCTCTCTTTGTGTCTTCCCACCCCAGCACCAGCAGCAGGTCCTGGGGGCCATAGAGAGGGCCAAGCAGGTCACTCCCCCAGAGATGAACTCCATTATCAGGGTAAGATGTTCCAGCCTCTTGGCGGCCACGCAGACCCAGCTGAGTGAGACACTCTGTAATTGTCGCTGCTGCTTATCGGCCGTTATTGATCAGCACTTTATTGTCTGTGAAACACTAAAAAGTAGGGATTTTTCTCATGCATAGGTCAGGGTTAATTGTGTTGGCCTTATAGTTAGTCTTCACAGCCAAACTTGAGCAAGGAACATTCATAAAGTAAAGTGCCATGAGCCAAGTTGGCTACAATACTTGATCTCTATGCTTGTGGCGTAAACTCACTACAATATTATTATCAATATGGGTGGAGCATCCGCGCCCAATAACTGAATCTAATTCCAATAGTTAATGTGCTCAATTTCTTTTGTTTATTACCAAGCAAATTTCATGAGAATCGGTTCAGAATTAAGCAACTTACAGTCAATTTTGTAGAGAAGTCTGCATCCCTCAATACATATTGTATTTGTTTACGAGCAGATTTTGACCGCTCCAATATGGCAGACGGGCAGACATTGGCTGTATCCACAGCTCATTCACCACATGTCGTGAAGTAGCAGCAACTTACAATGACTGACAGGGATCACACATTACAAGATCTTTTCACCAGGAGGAATTTGAGTCTGCCTGGGCTCCAAACTGTTTTGTCACGAAAACACACAGTAAAAGTGACACCGGAAATGACGCGATATGATACGCGGGACAGGATTATTTATTTTGTATTTGATTCTTGATTACCATAAAAAAAAAAAAAAAGGGAAATAAAAGCAGAATTTAATTAAGAAATATATTAAAAACGTAGAGAAGAAAACTAAAATGGGGATGTTGGTGTTTCTGGTGGCTGCTCTTGTGGCTGCTCTGGTGCACTGCTGTCTGTCCTTCTCGACTCCTCCCCTCCCCCTCGCTCTGTGTCTACTCTCATTGGCTGAAGCTCGTTGCATTACTCCCGACTCGATCCTGACACGACCATATATTAAAATGGCTTGATATCTCACTGATGCGTGTGAGCCATCAGCGAGCAGTTGGATCGTGTCGTGAGCAGTTAACACAACACGCTCGTCACTCACAGGAGCGCGCTATGATTTGCCTCCGATCTTTTCCTCGGCAATCTCCAAAAACCTGTTGACAGGTGTAAAATCAGTCTAAAATCTTGTAGTCTGAACTCGGCATTACACCACTACCAGCTTAGCTACTCCTTCACTATGATGCATGTCTCACAAAGACGCTTCACCCTTTCTCTCCTGGTGAGGTTCTTTGCATTTGGTGAATAGAGGGAGGGCCAGACCTATTTGGGTGGGTGGGAAGTGTGCCCCGCCATTTGTTTAACAGTTTTCTAGTCTGCTTGGTAAATAATACGAAAAATCCATAAAATTGCAAGATCAGGCACTCTTCAAAGTTCCATTTTTGATACCATTTAATGAATTTAAATAAATTATCATCTATGAAAAGCAAACATAATAATTTTAACTCCCAATAATGCAGACAATGGTAAAAAAAAAAATTTGCTCAACACCCAATATAACATTGAAGGGCATTATTCTGTTCGCCAAACAGCAAAAGAAAATTACTGATTAAGTCCCTATTGAAGTAGATCAGAGCTGTTTTTGATGACACAGATGTTCAAGCTGACAAACTGGCAGCTGTTGTCCTGTAGGCTCCACATGAGCCAGTTTATGGGAAACATGGGTCTTGTACTAAAAACAGTCTATTATCACAACTAGTGTACTTGAGAAGGGGCACAGTTTCTGCTGGGGAAGCATGTCAGGGGTATAACAGCTGGAATGCTTCCTTCAGCAAGTTGAACGTAGGTAATCTCTTCTGTGTGTTTTTGATTTAGAATTTTTGGACTGAATGTGTCCTTTGTGACTGTCAGCTTGAACATGAACATGCATCACGTGCATCAAAGACTTTGCTAAACCTGCACTTTGTCAATTGTGGGTTCTGCAGGTTTTTCTAACTGTGCTTCCTCTCTGCTCCCTCCATCCCACTGTGCATGCTGGTCTTCCATGCAGCAGCAGCTCCAGGCTCACCAGCTGTCCCAGCTCCAGGGTCTGGCGCTGCCCATGACCCCCCTGCCCCTGGGCCTGAGCCAGCCGACCCTCCCTGCCGTCACCACCTCCTCTGGCCTCTTCTCCCTCTCCTCCATCCTGGCCTCCCAGGCCCAGCTGGCCAAGGAGGAGAAGGCCTCACGTGATGGAGCCGACAGCCATCGCGAGGAGGACGGGGACAAGTCAGATTAAAGTACCCCCCTCCACCCCACCACCTCCCGTTCAGCTCGGGTTTCCACCCAGAGACCCCAGTGCCCTCCCAAACCCCCATGACCCTGGGCTCCAGATCCACAGCCAACTCCCTGTCCAGCTCCTCAAAGGTCTCTCTCTCTCTCTCTCTCTCTCTCTCTCTCTCTCTCTCTCTCTCTCTCTCTCTCTCTCTCTCTCTCTCTCTCTCTCTCTCTCTCTCTCTCTCTCTCTCTCTCTCTCTCTCTCTCTCTCTCTCTCTCTCTCATCCTCTCTCTCTCTCCTCTCTCTCTCTCTCTCTCTCTCATCTCTCTCTCTTCTTCTCTCTCTGATCCTCATATCAGGCACCATTTCGAGGGCACGGTGTGTGACAACTCTTGTACATACATGTTTGCTTTTTTATCTTTCATTGCATTTTTCATTGTTTTTATCTTTCTTAGTCTCTCTCTCTCTCTCTCTCTCTTGCTCACACTTGATTGTTTTTTTTTTTATTGTCTTCTATCATATATCTTTTTTTATTTGAGTTTTGATGTATTTAATTTTATTTTTTGGAATGTTTTTTTCTTTAATATCAGGGCTACTTTTTGTTTTGGCTCCTTCTCTTCTTCCTATCTGTACTTACTCTTTCTTCCTGTGTATATCCCACCCTCCATCCCCTGCCTCCGTTCTGTGTATCCTTGTGAAGAGCAGGGATCATCTGTCAGTCTGAATGTACCACAGGAAATAGTTAAAAACAGACTGGATGTCTTTGTGCAGACAGGGCTGCGATGTGGACCTGTCGGCCTTCGGTTAGTGTCAGTTTGCGTCCTCATGGAGATGCTTAGATAAGCTATGGAAGATGTTAGGCAATTTGCATGAATATCTGCCAGTTTCCTGCATATTTTTCTAAAAAAAAACAAATCAAACAAAACCTTGCTCATGAACATCAGTAACAGTGTATCGATTTTCTCCGAATTGCTCGCATTGCCTGCATCCATTTCAAGCTGGAACTCGGCTTTGAGTTGAACAGATATTGTTGGTTAGCGCACTGTTTGAACAGGGCCTCTCGCCCCTGTGAAAGAGAGAGAAACTTTCCTTTTGCCGTCGAGTGCGAAGCTTCCCTCCATCCCATCCTAATCACGACGCTCCCCAAGCGCAGCGGTGTCAGAACGAGGAAACCTTTGCAGAAGACAAACTCGAAATTAAAAATATATAATCTTGCATATACACGGGCAAAGGAAAAGCACCTTCTTTAAACTACCTTCACGCTGACCGTGATCCGCCTCAAAAACAAACAATTATATTTGAAGATAGAGGTGCAACGCACACGCTACTTGGAAAGCCGAGTATTCAGCAGCGTTCACAGCTGAGAAAGCACATTGTGCAATAAAAAGCAACATGGCTGCCTCTTGGCGCCCCCCGCCTGTCGTCACCCGCCCAATATGAGGCAGATCCCGGGGAGCAAGTGTGCACGTGCAGTCTGTGACAGCAGAGGGCAGCATGTGTCTGAGGGACGCTCATTGATGGGGAAAAATAAAAATAAATAATTAATTGATTTCTAAAATCACAGGGAATTTCACAATGACACACTGCAGGGGGAGAGGCGTAATTAACAAACCTACGCAAACAAACAGGAAAAAAATGATTTGTGAAATGACTAAAGAAAAAAATCTGAGTTGAATCCAAGACACGACAACACATTGATCTGAGCCCACGGTTTATTTTGGAAAGCGTGTCTGTCCCTCTTGTTAACGTCAACAGAACAAGAACTAAATAGAATCCCTCTGGGGATCCCCCCCCCTCCAACAAGCACACACACAAATACTAGGTTTCCACACATTGTCCTTGAATTCAAATGCGAAGAATTAAAGAAAGAAATAGTTGGCCCCAACAAAATTATTTGTGTTGAATCTGAAAACAAAGCACAAGCAGCCGCAGCTTCCAGTGCCCCCCCCCCCCCCCCACCACCACCACCCAACCCCTGCGCGCGCACACACACTTGACCAAGGGTTCAGAGTAGGCTTGTTAAGAAAGTTTCACTGTCCAATAAAACAATTGCATGGGGTGAAAGTTAAGCTGCAATCAAAATCTGGTTGCACTTAATTTTGTTATTCCTCACCCTCTGTCTGCTTTAGTGGGTTTCACTGAAGTTAATAGATATGGAGACTTCCTTTTTTTCCAAAATGTGTTCTATATAGCCTCTTTGAAGAAGTGGTTGTCTGTGCTTATAAATTGATGGCTGTTATGAAACGGTTTTGAAAACCATACAAGTTGGATGTCAACCTTGAAGACCTTTACTAATTATAAAAATATCAAGTGTGGAATCAGTTGTTTTGTTTTTGTTTTGACTTTAACAAATTTCAGGTTTCCATTTCAAACTGGATAGCATTACGGAAGCAAGTCCTACGATGATTAAAACAACAGTGATGATGACATGACTTTGATGGCTTCTTAAGTGACACATTGCAGTGTAGGTATGTGTATGCATCAGTGTTCTTACTACTTTGTACGACTTTATGATACTATGCTACTTTGCTTGTGAATTAAAGCTAGCGGCACATCATCCTCTCTAGCCACCGACCGTATGTATCTAGATGTGCACCGTGCTTGTTCAAGTGACATGCAAACCATCTGGAGAGAGACAGGACACACACCTACAGTATCAGTGCATGTCTACAATATAGGGAAACTCTTGAATTTTTTCAAGCAAAGAGACATGATATTTCAAAGGTCGTTTAAACTTCAAACTCTGTGGTCAATGCACTTGTCTTTTCTTGCTTTGTTTTTTTTTTTTGTTTTGTTTTTTTATATTAAACGCTGTGACTTTTAGAATGAGAGTTCTATCTCGAATCTGATGTTTTTCAAAGAGTCCGATACAAATGAAACTCTATGTACTTTGTGGACGTTGCTGGGGGTGTGTGCCTCTCTATAACGTCATACATAGAAAGCTTTATGTGTATATGGCTGCATCGTTTGTCTGCCCAAAATATTTTCGTGCTGTCATGTTACAGTACTGATGTGACATGGGGGGGGGGGGTGAACTAACACCCTTCTGCCCCTCTACTCAGACCCCCCTCACATCCCCCGTTCTGTTGTTTAACCCTTTAACCTCTCCTCCCACCCCATCCCACTCTACAACATCCCAGCTGCCCGCTCCCCCATTTTTTTCCCCCCAGTTGCATAAAGCATTGTAAGAGTTTTGAGCTTTGTAAAGGTCTTTTTTTTTAATATTATTATTACTTATTTTGTGTATAATGTAAAACCTGAAAGTGTGTACTTTGGTAAAAATGAAAAAAAAAAAACTGTTTTGTGTTATGAACTCATAGCTTCATTTAAAGGAAAAAGTTGACATATAAAAAGTAACAAACATTTACTATAAATACAAAATTGAAATGTTCTGCAGTAAGGAAGGACTTATGGTGCCTTACAAATAAAGTCAATCAAATCAAGAGGAAGCGTGTCGTTAATGACTCACTGTAAGAAGTTTAAAACAGACTCAGTAGCTCAGTATTTGGATGGAGTAGTTGGCGAATGAAATTCAGGAGGAAAGGCAATGATTTTCGATAACCAATGATTCACTGCAAGCGCTGACGTATTAGACCTGTTATGACTCTTCTCCCCTTCTTAATTGGAAAAAAAAAAAATGTTTTCCTCTGCTTTCATCAAACACTCAGCATAATTAAGTCCAATTCAGCTCTGTCCCATCTTTGATTTGACCTAGGGATCTTAGACCACTGAAAATGTAATGTTTACAATATATTGTTAAAGTCACAATGCTTAATTACCCAATGCGATAATTCTTAAATGTCTTCAGAATATGGAACACAATGAAATACTACAAATATAAAAACCTGCTGGACAGAGACCCCACAGGTCATTTGAGTTTGAGACCCCTGGGTTAACCCAGTTCTCTATAGACCTGGATGTTTGGGTGTGTAGTTCACTGTGCCTCCACCAGGAGGAAGTGTTGATTTGCGGAATGTTCCCGCCTCCTGATGAGGTGAAACCCAGAGGTTTGGCCCTAATTGCTCTGAGGTATTCCTCCATCTGCTCCAGTGTTCGTGTGCATGTCCCATTCTCTGTGCACCCCCGAGGAGAGCTTCCTGTTTCGTTCGCTGTCGATTAACTTTAACTCTATTCCTCGCCGCGTGGTTCCATTATTGGTGTTTTTTTAGCTGGGATGGCGATCACACCTGTGCGTAACCCTCATTTGCAGGCCCTATGAATCAGTGCGGAGGGATAATTCAAACTGTTGTATTCGTAGTGCAGCCTAGTCAGTGGTGTAAAGTAACAAAGTAAAAATACTTTGTTATTGTACTTCGGTATTTTTTTGGAGTATCTGTACTTGAGTTATTATATTTCTGTCGACTTTTACTTCTACTTATTTAAATTTAGCCCCAAATAGTAAACTTTTCCAACGATACATTTTCCCAAACACCTTCATTGCTCACTACAAAATGAAATCGGAGGAAAACAATGACGTTCTTGAAAGCCAGTTATCACAAGGTATGTGTTAGTGAATCAAGGGTCATATCAGCCAGCAAGCCAATCGTAAACAAACACTCTCAAGCCTGTCCACAGTTGCGAGTTCTGCGATTTTCCCGCAGAATTGGGATGCTTTTAAGGTGTTGTAAGTGTTTTTTTTTTTTTTCTTTGTCTGTGGGTTTGGAGATGGTTGTGTTTGTCGTGAGACCTGGCAACCCTGCCTCTAGTTAAGTTTTTGCTGCATTGTTCCTGAACAAGCACAGGCACGTCCCAGAGAGCCACAACTAGAGCAGCGTGTTGGAGAGCAAGGACCACAGCGACGGCCTCCTCCAGCAGTGATTCTGCCCCAAATGCACCTGCACTGCACCTACACTGCACCTGCACCTGCTACAACTGGTGGAGACCAACACCTGTGGCCATGTTTAAGACAAATAAATGTTTACTGGATGTGTCTCAGAGCAAAGAAAAAAGCTCATAGATAAAGTCAAGAAAGTATGGCTTTTTTTTTCTCTCCACAACATTTACTTTTGATGCTTAAGTACATTTAATACCATATTCCTATATTTTTGATACTTAAAAATGCAGTGTCTAGAATTTAGTGGCATCTAGGTTGCAGATTGTAACCAACTGAATACCCCTCTCCATGGCGGTGCAACATGGTGGCCTTCGTGAAGTGTACCCGCTCCCTATGTAGATAAAATGCCAGGCCAACACAACGATTCTTATTTTCATCAGATAATACACTAATTGAAACATACTTAAGAAAGACACATTTCATTTCTGCCAAGTCGGGTCTGAAAATTCTACACACTATACCTTTAATATCAGCTACTTAAAGACTTTTACTGGAGTAGTATTCCAATGAGTGACTTTCAATTTTACCCGAGTAGCTTTTTAGTAAGATATATCTGCTTTTACCCAAATAAGGCTTTCCACTACTTTTTACACCACTGAGTCCAGTGTATAAATCCGGACCAGATTGATATGAGATTCATACTTGGCAGCGGGTGTCACCCTGTGTGCTCGTGCACTTTGGGTGTTTTATTTGTTTTCACTTGCTTGTTTACGCTCTGATCACGTGGCGGAGCAGAGTTCGCTTCTGAACCTTTGATTGGGTGGGCAAGATGCACCGGTCTGGACTCGTGACCCGGCACTGGTCCAAGGCCCAGTGGTTTGGAATCTGTGCTCTAGAAATCCCCATTGAAGGACTGAATTGTCCTTTGTTTTTGCTTCGGTTGTTAGAAGTTCGCCAACAAAGACAGGGCCAAAACTACAGGCCTGATGCTGGCATGATGTCCAGGCTTGATGAAATTAAATTGTTTTTTTTGCTTTCCAGTCCACAGTGAAAGACACTATCGTCCTTGCATGGAAAATATTTTGGCATTGTATCCCGTAATATTAATTTAGAAAGATTAATAACTGTGGCGGACAAAGAGGGGTGGTCCAGCCACAGCTGCAGACGGCAGCATGGCTCCCTTTCCTACCGCCACCAAGCTGCGTCAGCCGTCAAGGAGCCTGTTTCAAACGCCATTTATTTATACTTGTGGCCAGCTAGCCGTTATGTTCATCTTTACAATAAAAAAAACTCTCACCATGTTGGCAAGCCACGGCCAGAAAGACTCCATCTCCCTCTCTAAACTCCTACCTGTGGGCAGAGACTCCCACAAGTGGCGCCTGAACAGGGGCTCGGGTGGGGCAGGGCGCAGAGTGAAATGCGGACTGCCCCGCGTGGAACTCGGCCAGGTGGTCAGGGTCGCCAGCCCGTCAGACCCCTCCCCCAGTTGGGAAGAGGCCTACCAAGTACCGGGAAGGCTACGAGGGGGTAGACATCAGGCTTTGCAAGACTCGGGCTGTTCGCAGACGATGATCCAGCAACGCCTGGTTCGTTTTGGTGGAAGCCTCATGGGGAGAAATTTGTTGTGTGCATGGGGATATTCACACATATCCAATGGTCAAGCTCGAAATTCGATACAGGGGGAAAAGCATTGGATACAGGCTGCGGTCATTTCCTGCCTCTCGCACTCGCTGATTTTGGCCATGGATTGGCCAGGGTTTGATGTGTTGATGAGAGAGCCTGGGGGAGTTCACGGGCGGTAGGGAGATGTGATCGTTGCGTAATGATCCGCCCAGATGCCGCCCTCACTCAATCGTATTTTTCGATGACTAGGGACAGGTTATATAGAGTGAGCCGTGACGCAAAGACAAGAGAGGAGATAACCAGTTGTTTGTGCCAAAGAACCACCAGAAATTATTTTCTAGGCAGCTCACCATAACCCGATGGCCCCTAGGCGGGGTCCCGGTTGAAAGACTCAGTATGGACCTCTGTTAGACCGAGTGCCCGCGGATATTGTTTTGTGTTAGTCCTAGTGGATTATGCAAACTGAAACCTGTGGTGCCATTGCGCAGTATTATGGCCAAAAGTGTGACACAGGCGCTGTTTCAGGTCATCTCCCATGACTCGAAAGTTCGTTCCCGGGATTTTCTCCCTTTGAACTCCTCTTTGGCAGGAAACCCCAGGGGGTGCGAGACCTAATTAAAGAAAACTGGGAGGAAGTTCCTAGCCCCAGTAAGAACCAGACAGCAGCATGGCTCCCTTTCCAGTGGCTTCAAAACTGCCTCGAGTCGGCCGAATCAGCGCCCGCATGGCGCTGATTGGTCGGACTCGGGGCAGGGAGCTTTCTTCATGTTTGTCTGTCTTGCAGAGGGGATCGGTGCATGTGCTGGTCAGCTGCCCAGGAGCCTGATCGGAAGGCCATTCCTCCTGCGCCTGAAATCATTCTTCTTTATTATTATTATTTATACTTGTGGCCACAGAGCTGTTTTGTTCATCTTTATGATAGAAAACTCTCGCCATGTTGGCAAACCACGGCCAGAAAGTCTCCCCCCGTTTACTTTTCTACGTTTTGTAATTTTTTCCCCATCTGTTGCTCTATATGCTGCCATGGTTGGTGGCGGGGTTCGCCTTTCCTAGCTTGAATGCAACGATCGGGCGCTTGCAACAAGTGAAATGCAGCCACTGTGAATTTGATAAAGCAGCGTAGCTAGTTGTGGTCAGTAAACTGTCAATATGGATAGACATTGACAAAAAAGATCAGCACCCTTCACATGGGAGAAATTTTACTGGCTTTGATCGGAATTGGCAGGCGAGATTTAACGTGCATTTGCATGACAAATGCAATCAAAAATCTCACAGAGTTTCATATGCATGGAATATTGTTATTCCTAATGTAGTCCCTGACTCAAATCAAATATGTATCTCAGAGGAGAGCTCTACCCTAACTTTACCGGCATGGACAATTTAATTTTGAGCTAGATAATTGGATGATTGTTGGCATAATGCTCTTTGGCACTGGCGTACACGGTTTGTACTCTTATACCCAACGTATTAGTCATTTTTTCTATCAATGTTTCAACCTGGACATCTGAGGTTTGGAAAAGTCTGACTGGATGTAACAATGTTAATCGGATACAACCTGTTAAACTTTGTAAGACTGACGTACTTAACCCAAAAACCGAGTTCACGGATCTCAAGGATTTTTCCATTGGGGTAAAAATGTGATTTTGAAATTACTGTCCGTGTTAGCATGTTTTTATGACAGTCTTTTTAAACACGGACGTCTTTGCATTCATGCATTTGTCTTTCTAAATCTCGAATGCTTCTTGGCTGTGTTGAATAACTGAACTATAAGTGTAATGTTAGTGTTCAAACCTTGATAAAATGTTTCCACTATTGCCTCGTTAGTAGAGCAAGGTAAACGATAACGGTACTATCTAATATTTCATCCATTCACCCATTTGTTTACTCCTCCATCTGTCAAATGTGTCAACTATTATCCTTTGCCCTCTTCGCCAATTTCCCAGTTGCTTATACTCATTGGTCTTTGCCAGGTAATTTTTCTCTACATTTTCCCCAAATGTCTGCCTTTTATCATCACTTTAAGAGGCGAGAGAGAGAGAGAAGTGAAGAGGAAGTGGAGGAGGAGGGGTGTAGGGTGTAGGTTTGTGAAACCTCAGAGAGTTCCCGTGGTTGCAGCTCCTTCCTCTCTTCCTTCCGTTCTTTCTCCCCGCGGACAGGTCTGGATCTGAGCCTGCCTCTTAAATAAATATGGCAGCCATGCCCTATTTGGGTGTGTGTGTGTGTGTGTGTGTGTGTGTGTGTGTGTGTGTGTGTGTGTGTGTGTGTGTGTGTGTGTGTGTGTGTGTGTACATGTGTGTGAGGCCATCCAGGCACCGTTCACTGTTTTACTTTTTTTTCCCTATTATTTCGGGTGTGTTGAAGACAGCTCGCCAGAGCCTTCGGAAACACGAAGTCGTCGCTGTCACACTGTGCTTCACTAAGCGACCACTGAAGCTCTGCTGGACCTAAAACACAATCACATGTAATGAATGTGTGTACAGTTGTTGGGCTGTAATGCACAGGAGACCACGTCAGGAAATTAGAGGAAAGTGTTTATGTGTGTGTGTGTGTGTGTGTGTGTGTGTGTGTGTGTGTGTGTGTGCAGTCAACTACAATTAAGCCTACATGCATGTGTATGTGTAAAAAAGCTGACCACAATTTGACACTGGCTTGAATCTTTGTTTCTGTGTCTGTGTGTGTGTGTGTGTGTGCACGTGCACGTGTGTGCGCTCAGCACGTGTTTGTACGTGTGATGATGATGACGATGTGTCTAAGCAGAGAGACGGAGAGAAAGAGAGAAAGAGAGGAAGCGACAGAGGGAGAGAGCGAGAGAGAGAGTGCCGTCTTGATTAATCATGATTGACTCATTCAGAGCCCACTCGTCTTTCCTCCTTCGTTCCCCGCTCTGCTACTCCTTTATGGCTTGATTACTGAGACGTACTCTATCTCTCATTAACATCCTCTGCCAATCTATCACTCTGTCTCCGGCTCGCTCTCTCTTCCTCTCCCTCCATCCCTCTGTCTCAATTCATTTCATCTCTCTCTCTCTCTCTCTCTCTCTCTCTCTCTCGCTCTCTCTCTCCCTCCATCTCTCTCGCTCTCTCCCTGCTGTGCTGATTTATTCATCTGTTCCCAGGACTGCAGGCTGTCAATCTCTGCCTGCCTTTCCATCCCTCCACCTCTCCACCCCCCCATCCCTCTTTCCATCCATCTTTCCATCACTCCCATCCGTCATTCCCAGACTACCTGTCTGCCAGTCACTCTCGTTCTCTTTTATTCTCTCTCTCTCTCTCTCTCTCTCTCTCTCTCTCTCTCTCTCTCTCTCTCTCTGCTGTTTTTTTCCCCTTTCACATTCACACAAGTCTGGGGCTCTTTTATATCTCTCCCTCTCTTTCTTCAAAGGCTCATTTGTCTTCATCTCTTTTCATTTTTTCTTTGTCTTTCATTTCACTGCACTCAGAGTGCTCTCTTGTACTCTGTGTGTCTGTCAAACACACAGGGACACACATACACACACACACACACACACACACTGCTCTCTTATACGAGGCACATCTGTGTCAAGCATGCAGGCACACACACACACACACACACACACACACACACACACACACACACACACACACACACACACTGTTTTACTCCTGTGTGTGTGCGTGCGTGCGTGCATGCGTGCGTGCTCACACACACACACCCACACGCAAGAGTACAACAGTGTGTGTGTGGGTGTGTGACACACATACACACACACACACAAATATAATTTCTCATTCTGTGTCAATTTTTCTCCTCCTCTCTCTCGCCCCCACCCCCGTCTCTCTTGGTCTCAGCTGGAGCAGCAGTCAGTGTTGACACAGCCCGGTCTGATACAGATGCTTGCAGAGATGCACCATGGGAACCAGTCTCTTGGCCTGCTTTTCTAATCTTGTCTTCCTTCTGTACGGCTCCACCCCCCCCCCCCCCCCCACACACACACATCTACCACACACATAAAGTGTTTTGTGTGGCTGAGATGTGTGTCTCTGTGTGTGTGTGTGTGTGTGTGTGTGTGTGTGTTCGGGTGGATCTGTGTTCATTCACTGGCAAATTTGCATCTTTGTGTGTGTGTGTGTGTGTGTGTGTGTGTGTGTGTGTGTGTGCGCGCAGTTTGGTTGTTAATTTGTCTATATTTCCGTCTCTCTTTGTCTGTACGTGTTTTATATCTGTTTGTGTGTGGAGCATTGTTTTTTTGTTTTCTGTACGTGTGTGTGCTTGTGGACTTCACATAGTGTCTGTGTGTTTGTATATGTGTGTTTGTGTGTGTGTGTGTGTGTGTGTGTGTACGTGTGTGCCCGTGTGTGTGTGTGTGTGTGTGTCAGTGTGTGTGTGTGTGTGTGTGTGTGTGTGTGTGTGTGTGTGTGTGTCTGTGTGTGTGTGTGTGTGTGTGTGTGTATATGTGTGTGTGTGTGTGTGTGTGTGTGTGTGTGTGTGTGTGTGTGTGTGTGTGTGTGTGTGTGTGTGTGTGTGTGTCTGTGTGTGTGTGTGTGTGTGTGTATGTGTCTCCAGCAGCAGTAATCAGACAGAGAGATGAGAACTATTCAAACTTTAATGGAGGTTCATGAGAAACAAACAACCTCTCTCTCCCCCTCTCTTTCTTCTTTTGTTTCCTTTCTTTCCCTTTTTCCCCTCTCGCTCTAAGTTCCTTTTCTTTGTCATCTCTTTTTAATTCTCTCACCTTCCCTTCCCCTCCTTGCCCTGCCCCCCCCACCCCCCCTCCCAACGTCGCTCTCTCTCTCTCTGGTCATTTTCTATTCTCTTCATCTGGCTGCCCCTCTTCCTCTTCTCTCTTCATTCTTTTTGATTTTCCCTTCATTTTTTATCTCTTCCTTTTATCTCTTCCTCTAACAGTTCTCTCCCAGTTCTCTCCTAGCCTCCCTGGCCTCTCACTCTCGATTCTGCTTCTACCTTTTCTTTTCTTTCACTCGGTATTACGTACTTCCCTCCGTTGAGCCATGACAGAGCTGGGCTTGTCTCTCTGTCTGTAAGAAAGAGAGAAAGAAAGCTTGTTTATTTACTTCTTTCTTTCCATACGTATTCATTCATCATATCACCACCGTAACGTCTCCTAATGGAAGCTTTAGATCAGCCGGCCGGCTGCGTAAACAAGGTATTTATTTATTAGTCTGCAGTTAAATTAACATCCGTCGTATGAGAATTTTCTTGTTAATAACAAATATAAGATAGAACAGAATTGAATTACTTTAATATAGATAAAAAATATATTATAATCTAACTATAAAGATATATAACAAATACTTCTGTAACAAGTCTGTTGTTATGGCGGGGCCAAGTGACGGACCGAGAGACAGGTGGGCAATTAACCAGGCTTTAAAGGGTACGTTTTCCAACAAAACAAATGAGCAGCCTTTTCAGACTGCTGAACCGCAAGACCTTCTGGAACTGCAGCACGTCACCCAGTTCTGGATTGGGACCCAGCCTTGCTGTCAGGAGAGATCAAACATCCAGCAGCTTTCAAAAAGTCTCCTAAATACCACAATCTCTTGCAGCTGCGTCCCCTGCCGATTGCCAGTGCTGGCTCCTCCAACCTGCAGATGGCACCAAAACCACTCCCCGCTACCACAAATTCAATTTTATAAATGGGAAAATATATCATATAGAAGTAAAAAAATACAAATAATAACATATATGCAACATAATATAAAATAGAAACATTTAATATTTTTCATGAAAAGTACATTTTTAGTAAGCTATGTGTGTGTTTTGAAGGTCCCTAACTCAAGAGCAGACACTCTCTTTTATTCTCTCTCTCTCTCTCTCTCTCTCTCTCTCTCTCTCTCTCTCTCTCTCTCTCCCTCTCTCTCTCTTTCTCTATGTGACAAATAAAACAACTTAAATCTCTTGAATCTCTTGAATCTCTCTCTGAAACATAACCTTCTGCTCTGTGTTTGCTTGATTATTTTGGTGTTGTAATAAACTGGTTTCGGTTTTCTTTTCCGTTGGATGGTTGTTACTTTTCTTTAATGTTATTTTTTAAATTTTTTACTCTATTGTTATTAATTTATATTCTTTATTTAATGTTGGGCTTGTACCATTGTAACTACAGTGAATACTACATGAGTTAAATAAAAATGTTTAAAACTCAAATTCTCCCTCTCTCTCGCTCTTTCTCTCTCTCTCTCTCTTTGTTAAAATCAATACCATAAATTGGTGAGTATTTCACAAATGACATGAAATTGTGTCACAATCAACAGTATGAAAAGAACAACAAATTAAAACACTTTTTGAAGTGTGTGTGTGTGCGTGCGTGCGTGCGTGCGTGCGTGCGTGTGTGTGTGTGTGTGTGTGTGTGCTCCCTCTGGTAATGAAGGCCCGCCTCGCTGTGGTTAGTGGGCTGTTTCGCAGCAGCAGCTTATACTTCCTGCCTGTCACTTCCAATCCTGGTGACCTACACACACACAAACACACACAGACACACACACACACACAAATGCATATACATACATATACATATATACAAAAAAGGAGAATAAAAATAGTTAAAATAGTATAAAAATAAAAAATGTGATGTGTCAGATATATACAAATATCCAAAGATACAAAACACAAGTCAGACATACAAATAAACAAATGTGATTCAATACTGTACTATGCACAGGATAAATTCAAGATATGATATGATAAATTACTGTTATGGTATATAGATAGAAAATAATTGTGTGAATGATGATTATAATATGAATAATTACTATGTGCAAACTGTCTTATCACAGTATGTACAGTGTAACACCAGTGTTTTCAGTGTTTTTGTTATTACATGTTATTGCAGTGAGTGAGTGAGTGAGAGTCAGTGGGGGGGAGGCGGCAGTAGTGCGTGATCGAGACAGTCAGTGGGGGGCAGGAGGGGCAGGGGGCCGATTGGTGAGCCCCACTGCCACATCGGGAAATTGTTATTGTGGCACAACCCCTCAAAAAAGTCTCAAAAAGGCGATGTTGTGCAGGGGTGAACAGAAAGAAACACACACTCATTTTCTCCACACCCTTGGCTTGATTCTCTGCTTATCCTCCACCACTCACAAACACAGACACACACACACACACACACGCACACACGCACACACACACACACACACACACACACAAAACACATTCAATCGTAAATTACTGCCACAGCAGCAGTATGGCCGACCACCCCCCCACCCCCCACGCTGAAAGACAAATTCACTTAGCAAGCTCTCCCTCTCTACCCCTCTCTCTCCCCCTCTTCTCCTCATTCTCTTCTTTGCTCTATTTGTTACCACACCCCTCCTGCACCCTCCACACTCCTCTCCACTGGTGATTGCCGTTTCCTCTCCTGCTTCCATCTCCATCACTTCCTCGCCGCCTCTGTCCATCACTACCTTTCTCCAACCCTCTAGAATTTTCTCTCCACATTTCTACCATTTTCTGCCATATTAAAACCATTCTTGCTCATGCAAACACCTCTCTCGCTCTCTCTCTCTTTCTCTTTCTCGCTCTCCCTCTTCTCTCTTTCTATCCCTCTTCTTCTCGGTTGCCCTCTACCTCTACAGTGCTGGGTAGTTAGTAGGTTTGTATATGTTAATACAGGATATTACTTGGTAATCAAAGTAGGAAAGGGTAGCCAAGGGTATAATTATTATTTTATATTTGTTTGAGGAAAACCTTGATATCAAAAATTCAATGATAATTTGAGGATGGCTGTTGATACTTTCATAATATATTTACACGCAACAAATGTTTGAGAATCAATCATTCGTAATGCGGGTACTGTAACCAAGCAAGTAGAGGCGTTTGAACAGCTACAGTAAACATTGTACACGTTCTCTGAAATTATGAAATTTGCATTACTTTACTGTAATGCAGCCTTAAAGACAACATTTAACTGTATCACAAAATTACAATAACTTCACCAGATGAAATCTACTAGAGGGATGTATAGCCCAGCCCCAGTGCAAGGTGCAGGGTAGGGGAGACGTTATCCGTGGGCCTGTAACACCTACAGCGTCCTGTAGTAGCTGTAGGGCTGCCCTGGCCGGGCTCTCCCTTGAGCCTTTGCTCCCTGTGATGGGCCCCCTGTAGATTGTGGAGAGCACTTTCATCCCGGTCGCTCATCACTAATTCATTTACTTACGAACTCCATCCATCAGTGCTGGCTCAGGTATGAAAACACCTCAGGCCATCGCGCCACAACAGTGGCACGTCTCTCCCCTCGGCCCACACCATCACTCCTCCCTGTCTTTCTGTCCGTCCATCCTTCCGTCACATCCTTGCTTCTTCTTTATCTTTTTGTTCTCCGGTTTTATGTCTCTTTCTACCTCTCTTCCTTTCTGTCTCCCTCATCTCGCTCCCTGTTTTTTTCTCTCTCTACTCTTAAGTCGCTGCTGTGTTTTTCCCCACTCCCTTTCCTCAAAACAAACACGCTACCAATGACAAGATAATGGTCTTCTTGTGGTTAGTGCAGTAAACAATCCGCACAAGGCTGATGTTAGAACCCAGTGCTTCCTCTCTCTAACGGACTAACAGTGATGTCCGCCATCAGAACTCTAGTTATTTAGAATTTTTTCTGTTTTGTTTTTGTAGTTGTTTAGTTTTCTGCAGTTGGAAATGTATGACTGTTATGGCCGAACTGAATTGTCGTATTTAGCGGGATATGGTTTTAGTGCTTGATCGCTTCAAAGTTATTGTATCTTTTCAAAAAGGCGTGGCTGGCATGTCTGAAAAGCGCTTTGTGTTTTGCTCAATTACTGATATGCTGACACACCAGAAATATCAAGTTTTTAGCTGTCCAGCATGATGTACTATGCTGCATTAGAGGCCATTCAACATTCCAATCATCCAAATGCACTTCATTCAAGCCACAGTATTAACAGGAGATGAACGATATTATGCAGATGAGGAAACACACTGAGACAAGTGAAGGCGCAAACAAACTGGTTGAACATTCTAACATGGTGCCCACCCAGAAAATAAGATCAATCTATTTTTTGGTGGTGTTTTGTAGGCCTACGATGTTCAAACCAATGCTCTAGAACAAATCACCATGCTTTTCTGATTGCTATGTGTTCACATGGACGGTGCAGATAAAACATGGCGCATTGGGCTAAGCCGCAAAGCCACACAGCCAATTTGGTACATGGGAACAGACAAAACAAGACCTCACCATGGATATGGCTTGCTCTATGGCACATATTAAATGATGTCTGTATTTAGGTTATGATCTCTGTCCCACAGAGACGTGTAACCTATCCCCATCTACTATTCTTAGCCCCATCTACACCACAAATTGGGATCTGTGGTGTAGATGGGTTGTAATTAGAATTTTTTGCAAATGTTCTATGAAAGGTCAAACATCTCGAAAATCTCTATTTATTGTATCATGGCGCATGTGAGGCTTGCAAGAATCTATCCATCACCAGTGATATAGAAAGTACCGTAATTACACTAATAGCCATGCAACAAACAAGAAATGGCGGCTGGTGCAACATAGGTGTGGTTAACTACAGCTCACTTAACCACAGTACAGTGAAATGTTTGGCCACTCTGACAGGCAATTTCATGGGAGTCTTTGAAATTATCATTGTGTTCAATCCCGTCTGGAAGGTCCACATAGGGGGGAAAATACAGCAAAGGTAAGGGAGCCCCTTCAATGTCTTTTCTCTGCTTTATTTTCCATAGGTGAATGGATGGTGCCCACCCCCAATTTCTATAATGTGTTCGGCTTTAGACAATTAAATGAATCTCTTAATATCTTACAGTTTGAGCTCAAACAACAGCTCCGTTCTTTCGCTCATTTCTTCCTTTTCTCTGCATTTCACATTCTCCTTTCCTGCCTCCCGCTTGTCCTTCATTCTTACCCTGCCGGTCTTTGTGTTTTGGTGTCTAAACCTCTATTTCTCCGTATCCCCTTATTTTATCCCTCTTATCCTATTCTCGCGCTCTCTCTTTCTCTCTCTCTCTCTCTCTCTCTCTCCCTCTCTCTCTCTTCTTATCTATCTTACTCCCATCCTTTCCTTCCTTCTTTTCTTCCTTCCTCCCCCTTCATTTCACTTTGTCATTTTCTGTCCTTCCTCCTTGCCCTGTCACTCTTTCTATTTTGGTGTCTAAATCTATACCCCCCCCCCTCCTCCCTCCTTCCCTCCCTGTGCAGATGGCTGAAAATGGAGGGTGGTTGTAATGTGTTCCAGTGTGGTCTGTTTTTACTGCCACTGTGGTTCAGACTGCTTCACCGTGTCTGCGAGCCGCCTGCTGCTTACTGCCTGCTGCTGGCTGGCTCTCTGGGTGACAGACAGGCTGCTTGACAGATTGACCAGGAGGCTGGAGGATTGACATGCTGGCTGACTGACTGTTGGACGAGCTGGCAGGCTATATAGACTATCTGAATGCTTGACCGACTGACTGATTTACTGACTGACTAACAGGCTGAAAGGTGAATGACTGTCAGGTTGGATAGTTAACTTAACTGACTGCTGCCTCAATAAAAAGGCAGATGCGGTGGAAGCACACACACTCGCAGTGGAATCGCGCACACACAAAGGTACACACACACGCACACACACACACACACACACACACACACACACACACACACACACACGAAACCGAGAATCGCAAGCTCCTCATAAACCATCCCAGTTTGTCATGGGAGAGAGACACTAGCCAGCCTCCAGTGTCCCGTGGCTGACTGCGTCATCCTCCTCTCAGTGCACGATGCAGCCTAAATACTGTGACAGCGCCATTAGAAAAAACATTTATCAGCAGATAATTACAACCTGCGGACGGGCGGTCAATGGCAAGCCAAAGAATGATTAATGACGTGACTCATGGCACAGATACTTTTCATATTAATCAGGTGATAGGAGCAGTGATATATTGGTGATTTTGTGTGTGTGTGTGTGTGTGTGTGTGTGTGTGTGTGTGTGTGTGTGTGTGTGTGTGTGTGTGTGTGTGTGTGTGTGTGTGTGTGTGTGTGTGTGTGTGTGTGTGTGCATGGGTTCGTGTGTGCGTGCGTGTCTATGTAACCGAGTGGAACATTAAGTTGTTCAAGATGAGAAGATGAAAGGAAGGAAGGAACAGAGAGAGAGAGAAAGAAAGAAAGAAAGAAAGAAAGAAAGAAAGAAAGAACAGGAGGGTTAAAGCTGCCTGACAACAAAAACTCACCAGAAGTGTTATTAATCACAAAGCGCAAGCGAATAACCCTGACCCTCTGCGGTACGGAGATGTATGCATCGAGGGTCCGGATACTATGTTTTGGATCCGAAGCTATGACCGGAAGCCACTGTTGCCAAGTATGACAAGCCGACATTATTGGAACTGGGCTTAAACAAACTAAGTGCTTAGTAAGTTGTGTATGTGAAATAATGTTGTCACCATCTTGACAATTGGTGAAATCTCTTATATATATATTGAATATTCATGTGTATTTTTAACTGTTGAGGTCTTTGCAAACAGTGTTAGGAAAGACGTTTTTATTTTGTGACTCTGGACGTGTGATTTACAATGGCCACCAGAAGGCGATGTTCCGACAGTCAGATTAGATCTCAGATTTAGTGGTTAAGAAGTTTGTAGTAGAAGACGGTAAAAAAACAACCATCAAAGTGTGTGTGTGTGTGTGTGTGTATGTTGACATGCGTGTACAACATAAAGAGGCAGGAATCGAGAGAGAACGGCAGGAATACAGAGAGAGAGAGAGAGAGAGAGAGAGGGAGTGCGAAGGAGGGGGAACGGCAGGGAGGGGCGGGATATTGCCAGAGGGTGAATGTTGGAACACAGAACATGTTGTGTTGATTTGATTAAACTCACTTCTGTGCTATTTGCAGTCGGACTGGTTACACAGCTATATTTGTACAGCTCAGTCTGCCGCATGCTACAGTAACCATGCAAACACATATCCGAGGGAAAGTAGTCTGGGAGTCACACCTCCTCCGTTTAGAAATGCAAAGTGACAACCTGTGGGCAAATCACATCCAGGTCGGTGCAGAGGGAGGATCTATTTAATAGCACGGCTTCCCTTATGGACAAATTAGAGGGATCAATTAGACAATCTGATGCTAAGAAGCCACCCTGGGCTGTCATAGGCATTAACCATTATGTAACTACAATGGAATTAACATACCAACTACTTTGTCTTTTATGTGGGCCCTTGCCTATGTTTAAATGTGATTTATTTTTTTATTTTTTTATTTTTTTAAGACCTATCTTTTCTTCTTTCTTAGTCCTGAAAGATTTGCTCCTTCTTCTTGTTTCAGATAGGGAAATAAAAAATACAATTTTACTAATGTAATCCCTATTATGTTTAATAGTGATTTATATAATAATCAATTGGGACAGTGGTCTTGGACGAGGCTGGTTTTGAGTCCTAAAGTACGTAGGCTGTGTAAAACCAGACTGGTGTCCAGACAGGAGAAGTGTGAGGGCCAGGTGGGACTCTGATAAAATGAGATGTGAAGATCGGATTTGGGGACGTCTGACTTTTTTTTTTTTTTTAATTCGAGGG